>NC_053155.1:192326329-192645329 GCF_016835505.1 Polypterus senegalus
TACTGCTAATGAACTATTATGTAATGTTAAACAGGTATTTCTTTTATAAACATTTAATTATAAAACAAAATACTTAACATTTGCAAACTGATAGAAAACTGATGATGCAGTAAACTCTTGGTAGGATAACACATGTGAAGATCGAAATTAAATGTAAACTAGCAAGGGAAAGGAAATTATAGCAGCCTTTAACAGTGAACACCTGAGTTGAATGTCCAGGGACCAGGAGACCCAGAAATGTTTAGAAGAGGTTGTCTAAAGTTCTTCAAAGACTGAGGAGGATACTGAGAATGATATTAAAGAGGGGCGGAGTAGCACAACAGTGGAGCTTTACTAAAAGGGTATGGATTCCGAAGGAAGAAAAACAAACATTAAACAGCTTAGAACCATTTATAGCAAGATAAACTTTAGCACCATTTCCTAAAGGTTGACAGAGCATCTGCCAAAGAACAGGTTTATTAACACCTCAGCACCAAAGCGTGGTATGGCGCAGGTTTCAGGCTGTACTGAACATACAGAAATCATCCCTTATTTGATCAGAGAAGCATTTGAAATGAGTGTGGTGTGGTGTGGAGGCTTGTGCCTCCTCCAGACCGCGAGGGGGCGTCCGTCCTGGTTATGTTGAGGGCCTCGGGTACAGGGCTTGGAAGCCCAGCCCTGTAGGGACCCGTGGCCACCGCCAGGCGGCGCCCTGGTGCCTGAGGAACCCTGGAGCCCAGCACTTCCGCCACACCAGGAAGTGCTGGGGGGAAGACTTAATGTGGTGTCCGGAGAGCTGCCGGGAGGACAGCCGGCACTTCCGCCATGCTGGGGCGTGGCCAAGGAGGGAATGCCGGGAACACCTGGTGCTCATCCGAGAGCATTATATAAGGGGCGGCCAGGAGAAAGGCAGTAGGACTGTGTGGCCTGGGCTTGGGGGAATCGGTGCAAGAGGCACTGGGGTTGCACGTGAGCACGAAATATTGTAAATATTGTACAATAAACGGTGTGTGGGTGAACAATATGATGTCCGTCTGTCTGTGCCTGGGCCGACTTTCACATGAGAGAAGATTTAACCGTACTTTGGATTGAACTTGGTGTTGCTAATGGATCTACAATTCCATACAGATGTTTGTACACCCCAGCCAAATGACATTTTGTTCACATTTCAAGTAAAAAAAATGATGATCGCAACTTCTTCAACAGCAAATAAAACTGAAACAATTGTATTTTTATGAAAATACTAAACGTACAGCTAAAAAATGTAAAAACTAAACAAGTAAATGTTTTTGATTGTTTTCTGTGTGAATTTGTATGTACTGTTTTTTTTTTTTTTTACTTCAGATGTCAACAAATTATGTAGTTTGGCCAGGCATGTAGCTGTATATCTCTTATGCATGTGAAGGATGCCCTTGATCTCCATCATGTCAAGTCAAGTGACTTTATTGTCATACCACCCATGCTCAATATTGCTGCATACAGTAACATGAAATAACATTCTCCAGGACCATGGTGCAACATATACATAAACACAGGACAATTGTAAAACAGGTAAAGAACTACAAATATATAAGTAAGCAATTGGTAAATGAGTAGATAGTAATAAATAATAACAACTAATGAAAACAACAGTAGTAATAAGTGTAACAAATGTACTGCATATAAATCAGCTACTAGTAGCACATCTGAGGGCAGGAGGGCAGCACAGAATTCAAAGTCTTGACAGCCAAAGAGTAGAAGCTATTGCAGAATCTGGTGGAACCTGTTCAGATGTTACCGTACCTTCTGCCAGATGGAAGTGGCACAGAGACCATGGGAGGGGTGGGAGCAGTCCTTCACAATGATATAGGCTTTACTGTTCAACGGTTTATAAACATGTCTTTGCTGGAGGGCAGAGAGGTCCCAATTATCTTTTCAACAGTGTGCAGTATCCATTGTAGGACCTTACGGTCAGAGACACTGCAGTTCCCAAAGCAGACAGCTTGTTAGAATTCTCTCAGTGGAGCACGTGTAGAATGTGGTGAGTATGGAGGTAGGTAGGCTTACCTTCTTCAACCACAGAAGAAACTGGAGATGCTGCTGCACCTTCTTGGTTATGGAGATGGTGTTAATTGACCAAGTAAGGTCAGCTGCCATGTTGCACACCAAGGAATTTGGTGCTGTTGACAATCCGACAACAGAGCACTTGATTTGCAGTAGGTTGTGTGGACAGCATTGGCCTTCCTAAAGTCAACAATCATCTTTTTCTTTATATTCACTTTAAGAGACAGATTATTGCACTTGCACTAGTCTGGCAATCGTCATTTCTTCAGTCTGTAAAAATACATATCCCAATTTCTGGTGAGATACACCACCATTGTGTCATCCACAAACTTAATGATGGTGTTGGAGCTGTATGCAGCTGTACAATTGTGAGTCAGAAGAGTGAACAGAAGTGGGCTGAATACACAGCCATGGGGGGAACCAGTGGTCAGCATAATGGTACTGGAGATGGTGTTTCTGACATGAACTGTCTGGGGTCTCTCCATCAGGAAGTCCAGGAACCAGATGCATAAAGAAGTGTTGTAGCCTTGAAGATTCAACTTTCCTATGAGCTTCTGAGGGATGATGGTGTTGAAAATTGTTATTATTTTACAGTAACAACATCAATCTGGTTTACCACAAAGGTTTGCTATCAGCTTTAAAAAGTTGGCCAAGACAACTGAGGTGTTTAAGGGCCCCCAACTAAGTCTGGCAGCTGTCAGAACATTTACAGATAATTTAATAGTAACAACTACTGTAAGAAAAGATACAAAACACAGGAAGAGGGTTGGGATACCCCAAGGGTCTGCCCCATAGAGTGAATTAAAAATGAATGGCACAGATTAACAAAATGCACAAAACACCTTGAGGTCATTGAAAAATTCGATATGAGTCGCTTCTGGTGTATCGATGTATCCACATGGGTTCCACAAGTTGATGTCAGTTCTGGTACATTATGTTCTTTATATCAGCAGAAGGGAAGGGTCTTCCGGACAAGGACAAAAGAAATGATGTCATCAGTCTGGAGTAGGAATGGCCCTGGAGTCAAAAAGTAGAATGTGTCTCAATCATTTATGCTCAAGGGAGGTATTGCCCATATCATAACCCTATAGCTGCCCTGTGACTGACACAATTTAAATGGTAGGATGCATAGAGATCCTCCTGGACCTGAAAAAAAACTCATCATCTGCTTACAGATCAATCAAAGTCTGTTATGCTGAGAAAAGGCTTAATAATTTCACCTCTCTGTGGAAGAAGAAGGCTGGAAAAAAATGTAAAAAGCCTGAGTAAGACCTTCAAGAAATGTAGCATCTACCATATACATGTCTTTGAGCAGAGCTGGATACCTGCAGACAGTGGATAAGTCAAGTTGTTGTGGGAAAATCAAAACATGGATATACCAGCATACATACCTGCCACAAATCCAATGACTGCTAGTCATATATGGTGTGCAGTTGGGTGTTTAGAGAGCAGCATCAAGTACTTTATCAGGATGTGATTGAGCCATCCTGCTTGGGTGATCAGCATCACATTATAAGGGAAGGAAAAATAAGTCGAAACTCCTTATTTGCAATCTTGAAGAAGAATTTAACACTTCCTGTGCAAGGGGACATACAGTACTTCAATACAGCCAGTCCACTGTTCAGGAGGTATCTTGGCCATGACAGAAGAGAGGACTGAAAGAAGCTTAGGAAATTAATGAACATTTTGAAATATGCTTTCACTTCTTGTTAGGCCACTGTCACCAGGAAAGGGAAGACTTGGTGCTATTAGAATGTCAAACTATCATAAGGGTCAAGGGAGAGGGTTTGTCGTTTCTCAGGTAAGAACACATTGAATAAAGATAACTCAATCGAGGTCCGTGCAATTCAGCACTTACAAAAATAGCAATAGCCGAGAGAAGTCCAAATGAAATGGCTTTATTTTGGACATAAGCCCCAATACAAAGAAATGCTAATTTGCAATATAATTAACATTGGATCTATCATCTTCAGTACCTAGGGAGCAGACCATCTTGTTGGTGCAAATTGCCTTATATAAATTCTATACCAGGGCATGGTTTTAAAACTGGAATGAACAATTTGTTAATTGCCAAAATAAAAGTACCCTTCAAACATGTAACAACAAAGAAGGCTTGTGTTATAAGGGTGATGTAAACTTTTTCTACAGGAGCAGCTGAGTACAAAAGTGGAGGAAATATGTCTTCAAATGTGTGATGTGGATGAACCACCAAGGTGCATGGAATTGGTAGAATCTGGACTGTGGGATCTCTTGGTTACAGTAAAGACAGGCTAAACTTCAATACAATTAGTTTAAGATGTCCTCTCCAGTCTATCCAGCCTCTTCTATTGGAGCAGCACAGACACTCCTGCATATTCATTTGATGGCATGAGGGGGACACTGAAGCATATTTTCAACTTGTACTCAATGGAAATGGTTAGGGACACTACCAAAGTCTGAAATAATGATGGATGAAAATATCCACAAGTTGCTTAACAGAGGTAAGTGCTTTTTGGAAATTAAATGAGAACCATTTGAAAACCTTTTCAGAGTAACTGAAATAACAGGATGACCCTTAGAACACGAAAAGTAGAACCTGTACCTCAAGAAGTGATGAGATGAATGGTAATGGATAACTGTTCTTATCTTGCCAAAATCATGACAATTGATACAGGGTCAAAACATGCAAAGAATTTCCAGCTCCAATAGAGGTGGATGGTGGTCGGATAAAATCATAGGCCAGGTTTTCTTGTATGTAATCATCCATAGCCTTAGTTTATGAACAATATGAGGGATAACCCATTCCATTAGGTAATGAAACAACTGAAAGGGGGTCAATGGCACAATTGTAAGAAGAAGTGGGGGGTAACACTGGATTGTAAAACTCTGCATATTCCTTTGATAAGGTGTTTATCGAGTAACAAATTAAACTTTTTGGTTTTACCAAGCAATTGTCGAGGTAGCTACCACCCTAGAAAACAATTTCCTAGTTAGTCCATTCAATAATAGGAGAACATTTTTTTTTTTAGTAATGTCCTAAAATGATTTTCTGATTAGATAACTTTAATATGTAAAAGGAAATATGTTCAGAATGCAGATAACCAATTCTCAACTGCACTGGTGGCAAGTATTAAAGAAATAAACAAAAGTAAGGCCAAAACTTGAACAAAGTCCTGCTGCCAATCTCTTTAAATCTGACTAACACTAAGACTATTTTGTTATAAGGATTGTCCAGAGAGGGATACTAAAAATTCTGTTTGATGCCATTTTTATGTCAGATGGTTTAATGACATCATAAACTGTTGCAAACATGATCATAGGTAGAAAGTATTGGTAAACGTTCAAAATAGTGGCACCCAAAATGGTGTCACAGTCAACAAAACAAACAAACAAAAAAAAAATGTTAAAATATGTCAGCTAATTCAAGATCATTTTAAACTGTGAAATAAGATATGTTTATAATATACAGATTCTAATACTCCAATTCAAGTAAAAACAACACCAAAGAAAAATGTATTACAATCATATAAAATAATAAAAAAAAGCAATTCATAACGTTACACTTTCATCAATCTCAGTCACTGTTTTGAAATATTTTTTTATAATTTAAATATTTCCATTATTTTTACCACAAACCCTTTTCCAAATTATAATTAAAGCCATGCATCCCTTTTGCTTTAATTATATTGCAAGCCCAATGAATAAATATGTCTATTTTAAATCCTGTGATGCTTTTATGTCAATATCTATCTATCTATCTACAGTTAGGTCCATAAATATTTGGACAGAGGCAACTTTTTTCTAATTTTGGTTCTGTACATTACCACAATGAATTTTAAATGAAACAACTCCAAGGCAGTTGAAGTGCAGACTTTTAGCTTTACTTCAGTGGGTTGAACAAAAAGATTGCATAAAAACGTAAGGCAACTAAAGCATTTTTTTAACACAATCCCTTTATTTCAGGGGCTCAAAAGTAATTGGACAAATTAAATAACTGGAAATAAAATGTTCATTTCTAATACTTGGTTGAAAACCCTTTGCTGGCAATGACAGCCTGAAGTCTTGAACTCATGGACATCACCTGATGCTGGGTTTCCTCCTTTTTAATGCTCTGCCAGGTCGTTACTGCAGCGACTTTCAGTTGCTGTTTGTTTGTGGGCCTTTCTGTCTGAAGTTTAGTCTTCAACAAGTGAAATGCATGCTCAATTGGGTTAAGATCAGGTGACTGACTTGGCCATTCAAGAATTTCCACTTCTTTGCTTTAATAAACTCCTGGGTTGCTTTGGCTGTTTGCGTCATTGTCCATCTGTATCATGAAACACTGCCCAATCAGTTTGACTGCATTTAGCTGGATTTGAGCAGACAGTATGTCTTTGAACACCTCAGAATTCATTCGGCTGCTTCTGTCCTGTGTCACATCATCAATAAACACTAGTGTCCCAGTGCCACTGGCAGCCATGCTCACCCAAGCCATCACACTGCCTCCACCGTGTTTTACAGATGATCTGGTATGCTCTGGATAATGAGCTGTTCCACGCCTTCTCCATACTTTTTTCTTGCCATCATTCTGGTAGAGGTTGATCTTGGTTTCATCTGTCCAAAGAATGTTTTTCCAGAACTGTGCTGGATTTTTTAGATGTTCTTTAGCAAAGTCTAATCTAGCCTTTCGATTCTTGAGGCTTATGAGTGGCTTGCACCTTGCAGTGCACCCTCTGTATTTACTTTAATGCAGTCTTCTCTTTATGGTAGACTTGGATAACGATACGCCTACCCCCTGGAGTGTGTTGTTCACTTGGTTGGCTGTTGTGAAGGGGTTTCTCTTCACCAAGGAAATGATTCTGCGATCATCCACCATTGTTGTCTTCCATGGACGTCCAGGTCTTTTTGCGTTGCTGAGATCACCAGTGCTTGCTTTCTTTCTCAAGATATACCAATGTAGATTTTGCCATTTGTAATATTGTAGCAATTTCTCGGATTGTTTTTTTCTGTTTTCGCAGCTTAAGGATGGCTTCTTTCACCTGCATGGAGAGCTCCTTTGACCACATGTTGTCTGTTCACAGCAAACACATGCAAGCACCACACCTCAAATCAACTGCAGGCCTTTTATCTGCTTAATTGATAATGACATAATGACAGACTTGCCCACACCTGCCCATGAAATATAGTCTTTGAGTCAATTGTCCAATTACTTTTGAGCCCCTGAAATGAAGGGATTGTGTTAAAAATGCTCTGGTTGCCTCATATTTTTATGCAATCTTTTTGTACAACCCACTGAATTAAAGCTGAAAGTCTGCACTTCAACTGCATCTGAGTTGTTTCATTTAAAATTCATTGTGGTAATGTACAGAACCAAAATTAGAAAAAAAATGTCACTGTCCAAATATTTATCTATCTATCTATCTATCTATCTATCTATCTATCTATCTATCTATCTATCTATCTATCAGATTCTTTCTTGAAATTACCTATGAAATTTCCCTTTTCAGTTTGTTCTTTTGCCATAAATAGAATCCATGCTAACATTCTGATTGCTGCCTAGTTTCAGCCCATATTGTCAGTAATTCATTAAAACATTTGGTAAATTTGATTGGATGGCTTTGCTTTCCACTGTACTTGCTTACCTTACAAAATAATGTTGTTTAGTGGATGAAGCCCAATCCCCAAGTTAAATTTCAACCAATGACACTTTTTTCTTTCATAATGAACTTTAGCATATAGGTGATAATTGAGGAGACTACAAGAAATGAGCATCCTAAATAGAACTGAATAAGTATTCAATAAGCCATACATTTTCAAACTTGCTTAATCTAGTTCTGTGTTGCAGGAGCCAGATCTTATCCTGGCAGCTGCAAGAACCTCACTCGAACGGCAATAATTATGTTGTCAGTACCACTCACACACGGTCCCACAGTATTTTTGCCAGACCAGTTTAGTTTTACTAATTAACCATACACATGTGTTGAGTTTTAGGAGGAAAGCTAAAGTAACAAAAAAAAAAAGACTGTATTGTGAATTTACTTTTTATTTTTTGGTTTTATATGCTGTATTTCCTTCATTTTTTTCTTGTTTGGTGCATGGGGAAATAATTTGTTTGTTTGTATGGTGGAAATAAGACAGTTTCTTAGGTCCTAAAATATGTTTGCTCACAAAATGTCACCTTTTTGTTTGTGCTTGTTAGAATGGGACAGCAGGAATTTGCCAAGTGTGATGTTGTTGATATAATGGTATAAAGGTCAGTGTTGCATACTTCCTGGTTGTCCAAGATTACGAATACAAACAAAAAACGGTTCTGAATGGTGGTATAGTGTTACCAGGTTTAAGAAATTAGTGTTCAATCTTGACTATGATTTCTGATTATGGATTGGGTTTCAGTTACCAGGTATTTTGATACTGTCAGTTTTGACTCCAGAATATTTCATGACAATGATTTTTATCTTGTCCATCTCCTGTTTTTTTTTATTTGTTTTCATTTTGTGTACCAAATACCAAAACCCACACAATCATTAATGGGAATAGGATTCAAATTCACGACTTTGAATCTATAAAACTTCAATCCTAGCAATGGTAAACAGTTCAAAAATAAATTAAACAAATCTGTAATTCAGAGTTATTTTTTTTTCCTTGCTATTTGACATAATCAACATAAAGTAACATGTTTTGTATTTCTTGCTTCATTTGTAGCTATCATTCTTCATTTTTGTTTTCTACCATGAAGCCCTTGTGTACAGTACTCATCACATCCTAAGATACTGTAAAGCAAACAAGAACACAATTTAAAATAACAAAACAAAAAACAAGGTTATTCAAGACATTATAAATAAAAAGATCAAGAAAACCTGAACTGGCAGTTCAAAAAAGCATGAACCAAAATCAGAGAATTGCAACATGAGATAACAATACAGCAAAGTCAAGATCAGTACAATTGGCACTGAAGAACCAAATTAGAATATATATCTACAGGCATAAGCAGTTAAAAGTATAAGAGTTTTTATGTGTGATTTAAGAAAGACCACTGATAGTGCTTCACAAACAGTCTTCCAAAGTGTGGAATCCACAAAGCTAAGCAAGTGTTCACTAACACCAGCTACAGTATAACTGGTCTTTTCAGTAGTGAGAGGCATGGTGTCCAACTATCTTGGTTGCCTTTCAGATTGATATATAGCAGGGGTCCTCAATCACAGTTCTGGAGGGCAGCAGTGGCTACAGGTTTTTGTTCTAACCCGGTTGCTTAATTAGAAAGCAATTCTTGCCAATAATTTAATTTCATGGCTTGTTAGTGCTGTAACTCTGCTTTGCCAGGTCATTCTCATATCCTAGATTTTCTTCCCCTTTCTAAGGATATCATCTAAATGATTTTAAGGCTAAAATAGATGAGTAATTCTCAGTCCTTCACTTTTTTCTCTTCACTTTCCTTCTAAGTGTTTAATTAAACACAATAGTGCATTATAAATACACACAGGTGTAAATGGTAACAAGCTAAATGGAGAAATGCTGCTCTCTTTTGTCATTTGCATGTTATTGCTAATTAGGAGCAATTGAAAACCAAGAATACAGCTGTTTAAGACTAAAATAAGCAATAAGAGTCCAAAATCTGAACAAGCAAGACAACTAAAGTGAAGCAGAAGTGTTATTTGAGCAATAAGTGCTTCTTATTAAGCAATTGGGTTGAAGCAAAAACCTGCAGCCACTGCGGTCCTCCAGGACTGTGTTTGAGGACCCCTGGTATATAGGGAGCAGTAAGAAAAGAACAGGTAGCGTTGAGTGTTGGAATTCACATCTTTACAAGTCAGTAGCAGAGCTTAGACGTTAGTACAATATATTCAAATTAAGCACTTACTATCAGAGGAAATTCACCATGCCTTCAGAGCATACATAACAGCAGTCAAGTACCTCAGCATATGATGATCTGTGTAATTAAGTTCACAGTAAAGTAAAACCAGCTTTTTAGCTTTTGCATTTGTGACATTGCATATGTTCATATCATGATTTTGTTTTGTATAGCCTTACTTCTCAAGTAATCTTACTTTGTTAATTGAAGAGTACTTGTCTTCCAAGTGATTACAACAAGGAGAAAAGATCTAATGAGTGTTTTTTAAATTTTTGAATGAATTGTTCAGGTCTATGAAGGATTCCTTTTTAGTGGTATGTGGCTGCTGTACACAAGCCAAATTGAGATACCTGCTCTCTCCACATGGACATTTTAGAATCAGGTTTGATATAATTTTGTGTAAAATGTGTATGTTTTCCCTATTTTCATGCAGGTTTCCATTGACACCAAATATATACCCCTTCAGTTAAAATGCATTCTCTTATGTTGATTGGTGACTCTAAATTGTTCCTTTGCACTGAGTGATTAGGGATGTTGGCATGTGTATACTATTTAGTGAATTAATGTCTCATTCTCTGCTAAATGGTGCCTGAAAATACTGTTGCTGTCTGTGACCCTCAGTGGCACATTCATATAGTTAATCAGATGTTCACCAGTGTTTTGTAAGTTGTAATGTATTATTAAATATAATATAATATAATAATTTAGTACATTCACCACCTTGTGGGTTTTCCACCCATAATATGAAGATACTGGGTCAGGTACATTGTCATTCTGTGAAAGGCAGACATACCAGACCTTGGTACTACAAACTCACTCTTGGGATGTGAAATTGGACTCCTCTGGTGGGGAAGGAGCTGGAGCTCATCCAAGAGGTGAGAAATATCAACCAAATTTAGAATATGAATAGACTATGTTCAAGACCTCAGTAGTGGAGGAAGCTATAAGAATCTGTGGCCAGAAGATTGGCAGTATCTATTTGGTGACTCAATATTTGACTGCGAGAGTGGTAGGCCAAAAAGATTTCAGCCACAGCAGAGACATAAGTGACAGCCTGTTTTTGGTTGGAGTATGATGAGGCCACATAAAAAGTTTTACAGGCACCCTTAAAGAAGTTATGGCAAACCAATTGATGACTCAGAAAAAGTAAGCAGGAGATCACCCAGACTATTCTAGGAAAGACTGGAAAAACATAAACCTCAACTGATGATATTGGTTAGAGGTAGAAGGGACAATATGAGGAACTCCTAAACCTGGTGTATATGTCCTCCTCAGTGGAGACATAAAGCATGTGTTCTGATTGGGTCCAACTCCCTGAGATTGAAAGATGTTTAAAAACCTCTACATTGGAAAGGCCACGTTTGTGGGTGAAATCTGACCAGTGAAACTATATACTGTATATTATGACTGATGTCACAGCTGTTTTGCTGTCTTTTATGGTGGCGAAAGCTGCACAAAGACAACACGGTAGCCTCTCTGCTGCATTTTCTCAGTAACACAACTTCCCTTTGTAAAACTCCCTCTTAGACATTATTTCAATGGGAAACAAATACCCTCTTAACTTGCCCTCTGCAGCATCTGCTACAGGTTTGCAGGCTTACTGTGTAAAGCGCTTGTCGCATGATGTTTAGAATATTTAAAGCTGAGCGCTGACCTATTCTTTGGCCTACTCTCCTGTCCTCTTTCCTCCAGACTGCGTCTGCCCTAGCTAGGCTTCTGAGCCACTGGACCTGCTCGAAATAGAAGGCTTTGTGTTCTTTTAGTCTGAAGAAGGGAGCTTTAACCTGTGTACTTGTGTACTGAAGGAAAACTCCTATTTTAAATAAATCCTTACTAAGTATATTGTGGGGAAAGTTTGGTTAACACACATTTTCAGATTTCATGAATAATGGGGGCAGTGTCTGGCAAAGAATTTAGTAAGCCTGGTATACTGGAGTGGAATCCCTCATTTTTAAAGAGGGTGTATTTTATCACACTCCTCAGGCTTACTGGGAAAACCTATGCCAGGATACTGGAATGAAGACTCCATCGACTAGCTGAACCTCAAATCCAGACCATAGAAGAATCTTATTTCAGGTTCCCTGCAATATCTTTGGAAAAGTGCTTCTAAAGTACTGTTTTTAGGTGCAACCACTGGATACACAACCATATTTGTGGTGTAAGAGTTGGTTTGCAGAGTTGACTTTAGGTTGAGCCTGTTCAGCGCCATCTGCCACGGTGCCCTCTTTCAGTTGCGAGAAGCAGATCATAGAATGGTTGAAACAGTTTTACTGTCAAATAATGCAAAGAGTATGCGACACGTGTTTCGCCCTAATAGGCGTACACACTCACTGCACCCCCTCTCGGGAATCGAACCTCGGACGTCAGCGCTAGAGACAAACCCTCGTGCATTGCGCCACGGCATGTGGTTCGTTTATTTGACAGTATGTAGATCGGGGTGTGTGTATATATATATGTATATATATATATATACATACATAGAAGTAGTGTGTTAAAGAAGCTATGAAAAAGAAAAGGAAACATTTTAAAAATAACGTAACATGATTGTCAATGTAATTGTTTTGTGACTGTTATGAGTGTTGCTGTCATCAAGGATTTGATTATCATTATTTCTTTCAATCAGGTTCGTATTTGGAGGATGTGTTGTGTTCAAGTTACATTCCGTGTTTGTCAACAGTTGTAAAGATAATAGGTTCCATTCATCGATTCCTTTCTTACTGCATCAATAAACAGCTCGTCTTCCTCTTTATTTGAGACATCACACACTGCATGCACGGGTTTTTTTTATACTGTCTTCCTTTAGCTGGACATTGACTTTTTCCACCGTGTGCTTTGTTTCCGCAGTAGCTGCACTTATGAATATGCTTGTATGTGTGACTTGCTTCATATTCTTTTGCTGCCTTCTCAATTGTGTAATGCGTTTTTGTTCAGTGCTCTTTGGAGTTGTTGCTTTTTGTCTGCGTACTGCGTTCACAGTCAGTTCACGTGAGCCGCTCGGAGTACATGCATTGAAGGTTCTCAGCTGTGCTTGTGCTATCTCGTGCGATGTTCACGGCTTTATTTAATGTTAGCTAAGACCCGGTACTTAAAACTTTCTCTCGCAGTTTCGCTGAGTTTGTGCCAAACACCACCCTGACCATCTCATCTTCGTCTGCATAAGCACAGTCCTTCACCCGTGAATATTTAGCGGCAGAATGTTTCTATTATATGGGCAGGCACTCAATTACATGGGAGGCGTGACGATGAGGGACGCAACTCCGCCTCACACGGCGACCGAGCAGCAGGCTATGGCCAGTATATATGTACATAAGTAGGTTCCAGCTATGACCGTTACGTGTAGAATTTCGAAATGAAACCTGCCTAACTTTAGTAAGTAAGCTGTATTGAATGAGCCTGCCAAATTTCAGCCTTCTACCTACATGGGAAGTTGGAGAATTAGTGATGAGTTAGTGAGTCAGTCAGTCAGTCAGTCAGTGAGGGCTTTGCCTTTTATTAGTATAGATGAACTTTTTTTTTCCAATCTCAAATAAATTAATACTTTTTGTGTATGTGACCACATTTTTTGACTCTTGTCCAAGATCTGTTATAGAGAAGAGGGGCTTTGCACTGTTAGTTAAAATGGGTGCATAAGTTTAGTTTAGCGTTTCAATACAAATGTAAAGTTTGTCTCCTTTTAAACTCCTGGGGCCTGATGTATAAACTGTGCGTATGCACAAAATTGTTACGTACTCCCGTTTCCACACTCACATCGCGATGTATAAAAACTAAACTTGGCGTAAAGCCGCGCACATTTTCACGCCAGCTAAATCCTTGGCGTACGCAAGTTCTCCACTTGGTTTTGCAAACTGCCGACATCCAGTGTCAAAGCAATGCTTTTGTTCCAGTGTGGTTTCTCTTTCTTTTTTAGATGCACATCCCTGATGGCATAATCAAATACACTGAAATTAACCGCATATTGTTTATTAGTTTAAGGGATCTGATTGTAAATGATCCGTAACAATATAATGGTCCACAGAATGACCAAACGATTCCAAATACCATAGTTGCTTTAGCGTTGTTACTCTCAATGCACCACTCAGAGTATTTACCCCACTGTATCTGAGTGTGGAATCACAGCTCTCAAGCAGCTGATCAGAAAGAGAATTATTGGTATACAGTATCAAAAGCACATGCTGCCTCAGCCATGCACTATTTGAACTACTCCCATACGGCAAACGCTTTCCTGTAGGGACCTCGTGGTTTAGAAACAGTTTCATCCCAAGAGCTCTAAATGCACTCAATCAGTCCATCAAGTGCTCCTTATAGTACTGTTTGTACTTATAAGTACATTACCTTACTGTAAACGTGCAATACAGTTATAATATTGCACATGAGCCACTTTATAAAGTGAGTATTAACATATGATGACGATATCTTTTTTAAGATGCAGCAAAATATGTGTTTTACATTATACAGATAAAATTTTAATTTATTTAAATAATCTATATCTATATATATAATTCACTAAGGCAAGACAACCATGGAAAGCACGCCGGAAGGGGCGTGGATTCACTAAGCCGCCGACAAGTGAGACACCTATGGCGCACGCAGGAAGGAGCCACGCCCACCAACTCCAAGACCATTGGATACGACGATAACTCACAGAGCCACGGCCACCAACTCGGACGCGACGACACAGAAAAACCGCCGTCGTTTATATTCGTCTGTCGTAGAGGTCACATGCAGCTTCGACCCACGTTGACTGATAATAGAGGCATGTTTCTCGCGGAGGTGAATCGGCATATGCGGCGTGTAAAACTGTTTGCGAGGGGTATCCCATGGGATCCTTAAAACGTTCCTTTACAACTGAGGTTAAAACACAATGAAGTGAGCAGTCTTTAAAAAACGAGTTTTCGGTTCGACGCACGACCGTGTGCACTATAGCAAACTGTTTTACACGCTACATACAGCAATTCGCATCCGCAACAAACATGCGTCTTCTTAGATACTCCTGCACTTTGTACACACCCCCCTCCCACCGTGGTCGGGTGTCTTGGTGGATTATATGTAGAAAGGCAGCCAAAACCGCACAGAACAATGAAAAGTCTACGTGAGTCACAGGTGCATCTGGACTGTTGAAAGACTCGAGTGACGAGTTGGAGGTGGGCACATGAGCAGGCAGTGTATACTGAACTAGAAACCAGCAGACTAGCATGACGGAGGGAGCGGAGTGGATGTCCTTCTCCTCTCCTCCCATTCCACCCTGAGCGCCGCACGGAAGATTGTGTGTTGGTTCGTTCCGTGCATTGGTTAAAACCCAATGAAGGAAGCAGTCTTTAAAAACCAATAAGCCCTGTGCCTCTGTTTCATTACCGTCTCACCTGCTTCACCAATGCAGGCCCCACAACAGGCGATCCGGCAGCGTCATTCCCATGACCCGTCGGGCAGCCAACTGGGTAACCAAAGTCTTTGGGTTCAGGGGGGAGTATGGTTACAAAGCTGAAACTTAAAGGAATTGACGGAAGGGCACCACCAGGTGTGGAGCCTTTCTCTTCATTTGACTCAACACAGGAAACCTCACCCGGCCCGGACACGCACAGGATTGACAGATTGATAGCTCTTTCTCGATTCTGTGGGTTGTGGTGCATGGCAGTTTTTAGTTGGTGGAGTGATTTGGCTGGTTATTTCCGAAAACGACGAGACTCCCGCCTGCTAAATAGTTACACGACCCAACAGCGGTCGGCGTCCAAATTCTTAGAGGGACAAGTGGCTTTCAGCCACATGAGATTGAGCATTAACAGGTCTGTGATGCACTTGTATGTCCTGTACTGCACGCGCGCTACACTGAATGGATCAACGTGTGTCTACCCGGCGTGGGTAAGCCGTTAAACCCCATTCGTGATGGAGACCGTGGCTTCCAATTGTTCCCCACGAACAAGAAATTCCCCAGTACGTGCAGGTCATACGCTCGCACTGATTACGTCCCTGCCTTTTGTAAAGCCCCCCCATGGTCGGGTGACTTGGTGGATTATATATAAAAAAAAGCAGCTGGAACCGCAAAGAACAATGAAAAATCAATGTGGAAACCGACTGAGGCGGTGTTTGGAAAATTAACAGTAAATGTGACTGACAGGTGCGTGTGGACTGTACACAGACGAAAGCGACTCAGGTAGGGAGTTGGGGGCGGGCACATAAGCGGGCAGTGCGTACTGAACGGCGCCGTTCAACCCGTCCTTCGCTTTGGAAGGAGAAAGCGCGACGGCGCTCCTCCGGTTTTCAGTCATGGACAATTGTATGTTGGTTCGTAGCGTGCATTGTTGCAATGTTACTTTTCTTGGTGGTTTATTAAATTCCGGATTTTTCAAATGTTTATTTTTTCCTCTGTGCTTAAAAATCATTTAAAAAGCGGCCTGATTATGCGGCGTATGCTACGCCGCGGGTTGGCTAGTTGTTAATAATGAAACATGTGAGGACACAGTTTTGCAGTGCTAGCGACGATATGCCACCCCGTTCAGAGATGTTCCTGCTTTGCGCTTTATGCTTGCTGGGACTGGCGCGACACTGGATGGATAGAATAATTAAACATGCACTACGAAGATATTTCAATGTTCCTTAAATGTTTTGAAGAATCTGTGTTCTAAGCTTATAGATGGCTTGACATATATTACAGACCTGATTGTGTGGCAATTGGGTAATTGGAGAATGAAAGGGAAGGACAGGAATGGAGGTTGTTACATTCGAAAGAGACAGTACTGCTGCAATAAATTATTTCATTGAAGGTAGCGCACGGCGCAGAAAGCATCTTGCATGAGGCAAGAACAATCTCTGGACAGGGCACCAGCTCGTCACTATCACTGTGCCACCGTGTTCCCATGTTTAATAACATGCTTTAATTCTTATCATCATGAAAATGATATCAGATATAGATCTCAGTATTTAATTTATTCAGAGAGCTGTAATATCAATGAATGTAATAGATTCTGTGTCCTGTCGGAGGAAGAGAAAGCTCGTTTAAGAAGCACGTAGTGATTCACACACATAGAGCACATAGAAGATCAAATACAAAACAGAGCATTTAATGTGCTACTTTAGTTACGATGGGATTTGAGAAACTAGTAAATTAAACAATTTTAAGATGAAGTTTATGATGTTCTACTTTAATGACAAAATAAACTACGTGATTAAAGTGGAAATTTCGAGATTAAAGTTGACATTTCAAGCTTTTTTTTGCCTTTGTGTGCCTGTTTTTTGTCTTTTCTTTTTACCCTAATAAGCTTTATATGACTTCATATGACTCTCAGATGGTGGGCTACAACTCGCCTTTTCACGGCAACTTTGATATCTGACAACTTCTTTTTTTATTTCAGGCACTGTGCGACATTGAGAACTTGAACTTTCAAGTTTCTTTGACACTCTATGTCACTCTATTCCTTTTGTTGTTTATACCACTGTTTAAATCAACAAATAGTATGTTTTTCCTTGCCTCCACTTGGTATTCACTGAAATTCTTCTGTTTTCCCCTGTATTATCTTTTCACAGAACTCTGAGCTTAAGGGCTATTTATATTGATTTGCATATTCAAAGAAGTGTAAATCTGGGAGGAGTTTGGGGTAGTGACAGCAGGCACATGCACATGTGTTACTTTTCATGCTGACTGGGATTTATGTAGCGGAAGAACGTGGAAGTTGGCATACGCATAGATTTATGCATCTGGATATGTTTTGTGTGTATGCACATTTGTGCTTTTGTCCATACGCCACGTTTAAGTGTGGCGTTTACGTTTAAGTGTGAATTCTACTCATGGTGTTATGCATGAGGCCCCTGGTGACTGTATCTATAGAATATCACAGCTGAGATTAGAATATCATACATACACAGGCTTGAAAAAGTATTTGCTCCTTCCTGATTTCTTCCATTATTGCAAATTTCTGACTCTCAATGTTTTCAAGCCTTCAACCAAAATGTAATTTATTAGTAAAGGGTACCAAATTGAATAAATAATTGAACAAATATTTTACTACTACAACACCTTTAGCTACAATGATTATAGTCACCTCCTGTAATTCAGTATCACTCTTTTACATTACTATGGAGGAATCATAATCAATTCTTTCTTACAGAACTGCTTTGATCAGAAATATTGCTTGTTTCAGTTCTTGTCACAGCATGGGTATTGGGTGTGTGTCTGGACTTTGATCAAGACAGGCCAAATACTTGAATTTTTCTTTTTTTTATTCTAGACTTACTTTTGTGTTTATGGATCATTGTCTCGATGCATGACCCAACTGCTTTTCAACTATAATTTCAGCTGAAAGATAGCTGACTAGACATTCTTCTTTGGAATTTTCCTATACAGAGCAAAACTCATGGTTCCTCCAAATATGGCATTTCATCAAAGTCTTGTGGTAGTAAAGTATTCTTACCCCATCACTGATTTGATTGTCTCACTTTGGAATGCTGTATTTGATTTATGCTGCATATAATAGAACCATCTCTTCCTTAAAATTCCACTTCTGTCTTCTGTCTCTTCTGTCCATGGACCTTTCTCTCAAAAAGTATAGAGATCACAGAGATGCATGACTAACATTTACTGAAGTAAGGGAAGCCTGTAGTTCAATTGAATATTTCCTTAGAGTTTTTTTTTATTTTTTTATATAACTTTCTTGATGATGTTATTCTTTACCCTTAAAGTAAAGTTGATAGGTGAGCCACTTCTGGGAAGATTCTCTTTTGTACCAAATATTTCACATGTGGATATTATATATCTCTTTATAGTTGAAGTCCCAGAGCTTTTGAAGTGGCATTGTAGCCCTTTTTAGACTGATAGATATCAGCATGTTTTTCTGATAGATTCTATAATTTGCTTTGATTGAGCATTATGTAATATTTTAATCTTTGTGCTGGCAACTTAACTCTGATGGTAAGAGTCAACATAAGTGAGATTTATGTTGACCAGGACCGGCTGTAATCAAATCTTTCTCTGTTCAATCAGTTGACTCCAATTATTCCTTTACTTGGGTTGATTTAATTGGAAGGCAATTATTTTTTTTCACACAATGCCTGTTTGATTTGGATAAGTTGTTTTCATTTGATATAAGAATACAATAAAATGTATTATTTGTTCATGTAGGTGCCCTTTATCTAACAGATTTTGTTTGAACACCTTTATATGCAGTAATGGACAAACCATTAAATGGAAAATACTTTTCCAAGGCATTATTACGTGCAGTTGGGACAGTCTGAGTTAGCTCCATGCTTCAAAGTTACTTTCGGACAAGTTGAGCCTTGGAAATGAGGACACATTCAACAAGGGGTTGGTGTGAATAGTGGTACAGTACTTTTATTACAATACAACAAACGCAAAGTGAAAACAGTGCAGTGATTCGAAGAGTCAATCAATAAATAAGTGAATAATCCAATAAAAACAATGACAGTTCGTGAGTTAAAATCCAGAGTTAAAATCAAAGTAAATACAAACACAAATAAACTGTCATCAGGTCCTCAATGTTTCTTCTTTCATCCTACTCGAGCCCAGCAGAACTCCCTCTTTGTCTCTCCATATCACTCATGACTTGCTCAGCCGGCAGAGACTCCAGCATCTGTGGCCCTCTCCACCAACCCCACCAACCCCAATCTTGGCAGCCTCAGTTGGCATTAGCCAGACTGCTCAGGGTCAGTTGTCTTCCTGTTTTCCTTCTCTCTTCCCTGGTGGACCCTGGATCCCTAAAGAGGACTCCACTGTGATCGCACCTGCTCCTCTAAAAATAATCAGCAGGGACGATCCGACCCTAGAGCACCAATCTTTTGATTCTCTGTGGGGATAACAACCATGCTGCATCTCACTCACTCTTGCTGGCTCATCCTATTTCACCTCCCACTACTACTCTCATGACTTTTTTTTCTCTGTTTCAATTCTGTTTCTTTTTCTGGGATTTTTAAGAAAAACAGAGGGTTTTTAATTAATCAGCAGACATTTGGACACCTGTGCAAATTGTTTAATTAAACTTGCAAGGCTTAGTTAACTTTAATTGTTGCAGAACATCTGTAGGTTGTAACCTATTATTTGTTTCCTGAAGAAGGTCCATTTGTATTGTTCTGAAATTTCCTTTTTCTGTTTTTGCTAACCTGATCTTTAAATTTAACCTTCTGGCAGTTTATTGCTTACCTTTTCAATGCTTTAGATCATTCATTGCATTTCAACTGATTACATTTTAAGAAAACCTGGAAAAACTGAGGTGTTCTAAAGCTTTACACTGATAGTCAGTTCAGGTTTCGGAGCATGCACTGGTACAGCATGTTGCCGCACTCACCACAAAACAAAGCAGCTTGGGATCCCATTTGGCAACCACCCAGGCAGACATGCGATTCAGTCCCATCCTCTAGAAATAAGGATCTTATCTGATGCAGCCGGGTGTTACGTGGGAATCCGCTTGACCTGGTCAAGCCTCTTGGGTCCTTAACAATGAGGATCTTGTGAGATGGATCACCCTTGGGGAATTGCGCCACATGGCCATAGTGCCATAAATGATGCTCCCTCAGAATGCAGGTAATATGTGCATCATTTGGGACTCCATGAGCAACTTCTCATTCGATGCCAAGTCAAATCAGCAGTACCCAACGATTCACCGAAGAGAGACAGTACCAAAGGAGTCCAGTTTTCAGTTCAGGTCACTGGGCAGCGTCCATGTCTTGCATCCTTTTGCATAGTTATTGCAAGAGCCACACATCCCTTTCCAGCGACCTCATGCTCTCCCAATCCATCTACTGACTTCATAGGAAGGGTCACCAGAGACATGAATGTTACTGCTGAGGTAAGTAAACCACTCGAGACAATCGACATTCTCTCAGCATACAGACACACTACTGATGGCTGTGCCCAAGAGTCATTGAGGCCTGGATTTTGATTTTTATCTAGGACACTGATAAACCCAGATACTCAGACTCCTCACTCAGTCTCTCAAGAACCATGATCAGAGCCTCCATTGACTCCGGGAAGATCACAGTATCGTTGGCAAAGTCAAGATCAGTGAATCTTGATTCACTTACAGATGCCCCACAGCCGCTGGACCCCATTACCCTGCCCAACACCCAGTCCATGCAAGCATTGAACAAGGTAGGAGCAAGAACACACCCCTAACGAACTCCAGAATCAACTGGGAAAAGCGCAGAGGTTCAGCATTCACATTACCAGTGTATAGGCCGACCATGAAGTGTGTGTGTACATATATATATATATATATATAGGTATATATATATATATATATATATATATATATATATATACTGTATATGTGTATATATTTATATATACATACTGTATACAGTGATCCCTTGCTATATTGCGCTTCGACGTTCGTGGCTTCACTCCATCGCGGATTTTAAATGTAAACATATCTAAATATATATCATGGATTTTTCACTGGTTCACGGATTTCTGCGGACAATGGGTCTTTTAATTTATGGTACATGCTTCCTCAGTTTGTTTGCCCAGTTGATTTCATACAAGGGACGCTATTGGAGGATGGCTGAGAAGCCACCCAATCAGAGCACATATTACGTATTAAGTAAAACTCCTCAATGATATATGATATGCTTCCCACGTGGTGCTTCGCACACTTAAAAGCTCTAACAGCCCGTATTGATTTTTGATTGTTTGCTTTTCTCTGTCTCTCTCACTGTCTTTGACATTCTCTGCTCCTGCTGGAGGGGGTGTGAGCAGAGTGGCTGTTTGCACAGTCGCTGTTTGCTTAGAAGATACGGACACTCCTCTAAAAAATGCTGAAAGACTAACTTCACATTGATCCCTTCATTGCGGCTGCTTTATCGCGGTGCTTTGCATACTTAAAAGCCCAACAGCCCTATTGATTTTTGATTGTTTATTTTTCTCTCTCTCTCTCTGACATTCTCTGCTCCTGACGCACACTCCTTTAAATAGGAAGATATGTTTGCGTTCTTTTAATTGTGAGAAAGAACTGTCATCACTGTCTTGTCATGGAGCACAGTTTAAACTTTTGACTAAAGGGTGTTATTTCATGTCTAGAGGGCTCTAATAATGTTAAAAAACGTATTTAACGTAAACGGGTTTTCTATACTCTAACTGCGAAAATATTAGATTTATAAATAAAGAATCCTACTTCGTGGAAATTCATTTATCTGTCTGGAGCGGATTAACCATGATAAACGAGGGTTTACTGTATAACTGTGTGGAGAATATTTATAAACAGTGTGGGAGAGTTTCTAAGGGCTTAAAATATATAAAAATAACCATACAAACATATGGCTTCTACTTCGCGGATTTTCACCTATTGCGGAGGGTTCTGGAACGCATAACCCCCGCGATCGAGGAGGATTACTGTATATATATATATATATATATATATATATATATATATATATATATATATATATATATATATATACACACACACACTTGTAATAAATTGTAAAAGACTACTATATATTAATTAAAAATTTCATAATACATGAGGTATCTGAGCACCACCATGCTGGCCTCTAACAAATCTATTATTGCATAAGATGACACATAAAAGGAATAGACAAAGGGAAAACATAGATAGATAGAACGAACTAGTGAGCGAACTAATTAACTTTCTTAGTTTATCCCTGTGCTTTTTACAGAAGCTCTTTAAATAAATAAATGCATAAATAGGTAGATAAGGGGGGCGGCACGGTGGCGCAGTGGTAGCGCTGCTGCCTCGCAGTTAGGAGACCCGGGTTCGCTTCCCGGGTCCTCCCTGCGTGGAGTTTGCATGTTCTCCCCGTGTCTGTGTGGGTTTCCTCCGGGCGCTCCGGTTTCCTCCCACAATCCAAAGACATGCAGGTTAGGTGGACTGGCGATTCTAAATTGGCCCTAGTGTGTGCTTGGTGTTTGTGTGTGTCCTGCGGTGGGTTGGCACCCTGCCCAGGATTGGTTCCTGCCTTGTGCCCTGTGTTGGCTGGGATTGGCTCCAGCAGACCCCCGTGACCCTGTATTTGGATTCAGCGGGTTAGAAAATGGATGGATGGATGGATAGGTAGATAAGTAAGTGAATAAATAAATGCATTAATAAGTAACACAAACACTTTGGTCTGAACACAAACTGTAAAGAAAGAAAATTCAAGAGAAAGAACAATTCTGGCTTGACTGTCACAGTCACAACGATGGATTATTTAGATGTACTGCTTTTGATACAGTTAGGTCCATAAATATTTGGACAGAGACAATTTTTTTCTAATTTTGGTTCTGTACATTATCACAATGAATTTTAAATGAAACAACTCAGATGCAGTTGAAGTGCAGACTTTCAGCTTTAATTCAGTGGGTTGAACAAAAAGATATTCCTTTCTAATACTTGGCTGAAAACCCTTGCTGGCAATGACAGCCCGAAGTCTTGAACTTATGGACATCACCAGATGCTGGGTGTCCTCCTTTTTAATGCTCTGCCAGGCCTTTACTGCAGCAGCTTTCAGTTGCTGTTTGTTTGTGGGCCTTTCTGTCCGAAGTTTAGTCTTCAACAAGTGAAATGCATGCTCAATTGGGTTAAGATCAGGTGACTGACTTGGCCATTCAAAAATCTTCCACTTTTTTGCTTTGATAAACTCCTGGGTTGCTTTGGCTGTATGTTTTGGGTCATTGTCCATCTGTATCATGAAATGCTGCCCAATCAATTTGACTGCATTGAGTAGACAGTATGTCTCTGAGCACCTCAGAATTTATTTGGCTGCTTCTGTCCTGTGTCACATCATCAATAAACACTAGTGTCCCAGTGCCACTGGCAGCCATGCACGCCCAAGCCATTTCAATTCAATTCAATTTTATTTGTCATTCAGCAGAACATCCAATATGTACAGCAGAACAAAAAGGATGCACAAGACATTAATAAAAACATATGGTATTTAAAAGACGAACGGCGGTAGGAAAAAAACTGTTTTTAAGCCTGGTGGTTCTGCGTTTCAGGCTACGGTATCTTCTGCCTAAGGGCATGAGGGAAAAGAGTTCAGAGGCAGGATGAGTGGGGTCTCTGGAGATCCGCACAGCTCTGGCTAGACAGCGTTGTTTTGCCAAGTCTTGTACATTAGGCAGCAGGGCTCCCATGATCCTCTCAGCATCCCTCACCACCTTCCTCAGTGCTTTCCAGTCCGAAGCGCTGCAGCTCTTCTGCCACATAGAGCTGCTGCTGGTTAGCAAACTCTCTATGGTCCCTTTGTAGAAAGTGGCGAGGACTGACTTGCTGAGATGGGCCCTCTTTAGCCTCCCCAAGAAGATCAGGCGCTGGTGATGGAGGAGGTGTGCAGGGACCAGTTGAGTTTGTTTGTCACATTTACTCTCAGGAACTTGGTAGACTGCACAATTTCCACGGCAGTGTTGTTGATGTAGACCATAGTGTGTGTCATCTGTTTCTTCTTGAAGTCGATCACCAGTTCTTTCGTTTTTTCGACATTCAGTATCAGATTGTTTTTATCACACCATTTCACAAATAACTTCACCTCCTCTCTGTAATCCCCCTCCTCATCACCTCGAATGAGACCCACCACCGTCGTGTTGTCCGCATACTTAATGATGTGGTTTGTGCTGCACTTGGCACAACAGTCGTGAGTCATGAGTGTGAAGAGGAGGGGACTCAGAACGCACCCCTGTGGAGAACCTGTGCTCAAGTAGATGGTGTCTGATTTATTCTTCCTTACCCGTACGTACTGAGGCCTGTCCAATATCCAGTTTTGCAGAGGTGTGCTCAATCCCAATAGACCAAGTTTGCTAATAAGATTCTGAGGGATGATAGTATTAAAGGCCAAACTAAAGTCAACAAACAGCATGCGGACCAGAGTGTCTCTGTTCTCCAGATGTTCCAGCAAGAGGTGGAGTGTAATGGATATGGCGTCCTCAGTGGCACGGTTGGAGCGGTAGGCGAATTGGAGTAGGTCAAATGAGGAGGGTAGGACAGAAATAATGTGGTCCTTGATCAGCCTCTCAAAACATTTCATCACTATTGGTGTGAGGGCTACAGGGCGATAGTCATTCATGGTTGTAACTGTGGGTTTTTTCAGAACTGGGATAATTTCTGAGGTTTTAAAGCAAGATGGCACAACAGCCTAACACAGGGAGATGTTAAATATATCCGTAAAGACATGTGTCAGCTACTTCGCACATCCCTTGAGTATGCAACCTGGTATCTGCTCTGGTCCTGCAGCTTACCTTGAATTAATTCTCCTCAGAGTCCGGAGAACATCATCCGTTTCCAGACACAGTGCCTTCTCGTCAGGATGAGGGGTGGCCTTCGCTGGTGATGTGTCATTCAATGCTTCAAACCGTCCAAAGTACTTATTTAGGTCATTCAGAAAGTTGAAGCTATCATCACAGGGGTGAGAAACTGTTTTGTAATCTGTAACAGATTTAATTCCCTGCCACAATCTTCTGCTGTTCCTGTGATCTTGAAAATTACTCTGTATTTTCTTTCCATGAGCCCTTTTAGCTCTTATGATAGAGGTTGATCTTGGTTTCATCTGTCCAAAGAATGTTTTTCCAGAGCTGTGCTGGCTTTTAAAGATGTTCTTTAGCAAAGTCCAATCTAGCCTTTCTATTCTTGAGGTTTATGAGTGGTTTGCACCTTGCAGTGCACCCTCTGTATTTACTTTAATGCAGTCTTCTCTTTATGGTAGACTTGGATATCGATACGCCTACCTCCTGGAGAGTGTTATTCACTTGGTTGGCTGTTGTGAAGTCGTTTTTGTTCACCATGGAAATGTTTCTGCGATCTTCCACCACTGTTGTCTTCCGTGGACGTCCAGGTCTTTTTGCGTTGCTGAGTTCACCAGTGCTTGCTTTCTTTCTCAGGATGTACCAAACTGTAGATTTTGCCACTCGTAATATTGTAGCAATTTCTCGGATGGGTTTTTTCTGTTTTTGCAGCTTAAGGATGGCTTCTTTCACCTGCATGGAGAGCTCCTTTGACCGCATGTTGTCTGTCCACAGCAAAATCTTCCACATGCAAGCACCACACCTCAAATCAACTGCAGGCCTTTTATCTTCTTAATTGATAATGACATAATGACGGATTTGCCCACACCTGGCCATGAAATAGCATTTGAGTCAATTGTCCAATTACTTTTGAGCCCCTGAAATGAAGGGATTGTGTTAAAAAATGCTTTAGTTGCCTCACATTTTTATGCAATCTTTTTGTTCAACCCATGAATTAAAGCTGAAAGTCTCCACTTCAACTGCATCTGAGTTGTTTCATTTAAAATTCATTGTGGTAATGTACAGAACCAATATTAGAAAAAGGTTGTCTCTGTCCAAATATTTATGGACCCAGTAGCGTTTCTTGACACTATTCTGCTGAATGATCTGACGGCTGAAAGTACTCATTGTTACTGTGTCAGAGAGAGGATGTGCTGCATTGTTCATAATGGCACTCGTTTTAAATTCCATCCTTTGCTATGACCTCCAGGTGTCAAGACTATGTCCTGTAACTGAGCCTGCCATTTTAACTAACTTGTTGATTCAGTGGGCCTCTCTTGAAGTTATGTTACCATCCCAGCACACCAGTGTAGAAAGCTGCACTGCCATCAAAGAGTTATAGTAGATGTAAATGATGTCACTTTCCACATTAAAAGGAACACAGCCTGCTCTTCCCTTTCTTTTATTGTTCCTCTGTGTTACAAGACCAGTCCATGCTGTCATTAATGTGGACCCCCCAAATACTTGTAGGAGTGGACCACCGCTACATCCAGTCCTTGAATAGTGACCGGGCATAGAAGCTCTTTGGTGCAGTGAAGGTCAATAACCAGTTCCTTGGTTTTTTTGATGTTAAAATGCACACAATTGTCTTTGCACCAAGAAACAAACATTTCCTCCTGACTCCTATACTCTGTCTCATCCCCTTTATTCAATACATCCCATAAGTGCAGAGTCATCTGAGAATTTCTTCAAGTGACATGGCCTGCTGTTATATTTATAGTCCAATAAGAGTAAGGAGAAAAGTAGAGAGGACTGTTCCTTGTGGTGCTCTAGTGTTGCTCATATCCATATCGGAAACACAGTCACTGAGCCTCACAAACAGACATACATGTCTGCTTGACAGATAGTTCATTATCCAGGACACCACATGCTTACCTACCTGCATATCTCTGAGCTTACCCCTTAAAGGAATGGATGGATGGTATTGAAGGCACTGGAGAAATCAATAATACAATCCTCACAATGCTTCCAGCTTTGTCCATGTGAGAATAAGACTTGTGGCGCAGATAGATAATTGCGTCTTCCACTCCAATCGTTGTGTGATAAGCAAACTGCAGTGGGTCCAGGCTATCTAATACAAGAAGACTCATATTGTCCAGGACCAGTGTCTTAAAGGTCTTCATGATGTGAGACGCCAGTGCCACTAGTCTATAGTCATTAGGTGAAGTAGTGCCTGCCTTCTTTACAACAGGAACAATGCAGGATGTTTTTCACAGCAGTGGCACTTTCTGAAGCCTTAGGTACAGACTGAACAGGTGGCAGAGGACAACACAAAGTTGGTATCATATGGTATTCCTTAGACATAAAGCAAAGAAAAGCCTGAGTTCTAATGTTCCCATTATTTGAATAACCTAAAACACAGTCTCTTTTACCTCCAATCTTTCTCTTTGTCTATGTCTGTATTTCTGACCTTCCTTCTCCACCATGTTATTTTGGAATTGATACAAAAATTTCGAGACAGGGGTATTTACATATCCATACAGTCCAATGAAAGTCATTACCATTCTTTGGATTTCAAAATATACAAACGTATTCCACCAAAAGGTATTTTATTGACAATCTAAGTGTTCATACATAGCTCTCATTAGTTAAAGTAAACAATTTGTCAAAAGTGTTACAAAAAATAAATACTGGAAAATGCTGCTTGTATAAGTGTTCGGACCCCACACATCAGTATTTAGAAGGGCCTCGTTTTGGCCTTAAGTCAATGAGGTAAGTATGAACCAGGTTTGCACACTGCAGATTGGTTGGTTCAATGAGCATGTGGTAAGTCAAATCTGGGGGTGTTTTAAAGTATTAATTTATTTAATGGTTTTAATTGATTTTATTCACAGCCAGTTTGCTTAACTCATGCTTGATAGAGATGCGTACATGAATGCATGAGCTTGCTTAATGTATTGATTACTGGTTAAATAGTGGTGTGGTAATTAGTGGGCACCAGCTGGAGACAAGACGAAATTAAGGAAGTGGATTAGTGCTGGTAGAAAAAGAAATTTTTTACAAGGTTTGGGAGTAGTTCAAGAGAGGAGTTAAGAAGCGATCACTTGTCAGTCAGAGGGGTATCCGTGGCAGAGAGAGAGGACACTATTGGGCAGCATTGGATCTGTTGATCAATTGAAACGAGCATGACCAAGGGCTGTTGCAAGGTTTGTGTGTTGTGGCAGTGATCAAGTCTGCTGAGCTATGAAAGGGAGCATTTAAGACAAGAAAGGCCATAAGAGCTTATATTAGTTATCCAAAATGTGGCAGCATTAGTTGTTAATGGCAAGGCAACAGGGTGAGGTGTGGTTACTGACTGAGGTGGCAGTTCAGGAGCTCCTTTTACTGATCATAGTGGTAGTTCTGGTCTGTGGGGCACTGGCTAAGGTGGCAGATTGGGATGTGGCAGGCTACATATCTTTTAATTCGTGCCATTCTGATGTGAATATAAAAAAATACAATACCTTTGAACCTCTCAATGAACTTTGTGAGGATTTTCAATTCATTTATTTATTTATGGAAGCACCCTAAAACACTGTTTTGAAAGCATGATTTGTTTTTAAGAAAGAATTCTTTATTGATAGCACTGAATGCATTTGTACAGAAGCGTATTAGGGCCACGGTGAAAAAAAAAATACGGACATAGTGAAGAAAAAAAAATCTAAATGTCGAGATTAAAATCAACATGTTGACTTTATTCTTGACATATCCACTTTATTCTCGACATTTACGTCAAAATTAAAGTCGACATGTTGACTTTATTCTCGACATTTCCACTTTATTCTCGCCATTTACTGTATGTCGAGATTAAAGTCGACATTTCCACTTTATTCTAGTAGTTTATTTTGTCAGTAGAATGTCGCAAACTAAACTTCATCTTAAAATGAATGTTTCATTTACTAGATTTTCTCAAACCCCGTCATAAATTAATGTAGCACATTAAATGCTTTATATTAAGTGTTTCCAAACCCTGTTGTTAATCTCTACGCGCTTCTTAAACAGACTTCCTCTTGCACTGAGAGGCGCCGGCAGCGATCGCCGCACATGGACTTCATGATATTCCTGCTCTATGAACATTCATAATACTAAGATAAATACTTGATATCTTTTTCACGATGAAATGCATTAAAGCATGTATTAAACATGGTGGGGGGCACGGTGGCGTGGCTGTAGTGCTGCTCCCTTGCATTAAGGGGTCCCCAGGTGTATGTTCAGTGTAGAGAACTTTATGGCAGGTGTGACGAGGCTCCAAAAAACTGGACATTGGAATGGGTATCGCACAGGTTTAACTTAAATATTGTGTAATTGGGTTCGTGATATGATCGGAGACACAAATGCAAAATTCAATAGATGTTCTTCTGAGCGGGCTTTCTTTATTGCATGCGTGCTGTCTCTATCTCATGCACTAAACCTCCAGTTCCTATCCTTTCTTTTTCATTCTCCACATAACCAATCAGCACACGATCAGAACTTTAAATACACTCACCTAAAGGATTATTAGGAACACCATACTAATATGGTGTTTGACCCCCTTTCTCCTTCAGAACTGCCTTAATTCTACGTGGCATTGATTCAACAAGGTGCTGAAAGCATTCTTTAGAAATGTTGGCCAATATTGATAGGATAGCATCTTGCAGTTGATGGAGATTTGTGGGATGCACATCCAAGGCACGAAGCTCCCATTCCACCACATCCCAAAGATGCTCTATTGGGTTGAGATCTGGTGACTGTGGGGGCCATTTTAGTACAGTGAACTCATTGTCATGTTCAAGAAACCAATTTGAAATGATTCGAGCTTTGTAACATGGTGCATTATCCTGCTGGATGTAGCCATCAGAGGCTGGGTACATGGTGGTCATGAAGGGATGGACATGGTCAGAAACAATGCTCAGGTAGCCCATGGCATTTAAACGATGCCCAATTGGCACTAAGGGGCCTAAAGTGTGCCAAGAAAACATCCCCCACACCATTACACCACCACCACCAGCCTGCACAGTGGTAACAAGGCATGATGGATCCATGTTCTCATTCTGTTTACGCCAAATTCTGACTCTACCATTTGAATGTCTCAACAGAAATCGAGACTCATCAGACCAGGCAACATTTTTCCAGTCTTGAACTGTCCAATTTTGGTGAGCTCGTGCAAATTGTAGCCTCTTTTTCCTATTTGTAGTGAAGATGAGTGGTACCCGGTAGGGTCTTCTGCTGTTGTAGCCCATCCGCCTCAAGGTTGTGCGTGTTGTGGCTTCACAAATGCTTTGCTGCATACCTCGGTTGTAACGAGTGGTTATTTCAGGCAAAGTTGCTCTTCTATCAGCTTGAATCAGTCGGCCCATTCTCCTCTGACCTCTAGCATCAACAAGGCATTTTCGCCCACAGGACTGCTGCATACTGGATGTTTTTCCCTTTTCACACCATTCTTTGTAAACCCTAGAAATGGCTGTGCGTGAAAATCCCAGTAACTGAGCAGATTGTGAAATACTCAGACCGTCCCGTCTGGCACCAACAACCATGCCACGCTCAAAATTGCTTAAATCACCTTTCTTTCCCATTCTGACATTCAGTTTGGAGTTCAGGAGATTGTCTTGACCAGGACCACACCCCTAAATGCATTGAAGCAACTGCCATGTGATTGGTTGATTAGATAATTGCATTAATGAGAAATTGAACAGGTGTTCCTAATAATCCTTTAGGTGAGTGTATATTAAAGCATGTGGGGGCACGGTGGCCTGGTGGTTGCACTGCTGCCTCACAGCAATGGGGTCCTGGGTGTACTCTGCCTTGAAGTTGCATGTTTTTCGGGTGGGTTTACTCAGCGTACTTCAGTTTCCTTTCAAAGTCATGTAGGATGTGGGGTTTTGTTATGTATTATTGACCCTGCTACTGTATGTGTTTCTCGTATTCACCCTGCGATGTGCTGGTGCCCCATTCAGGATTTACACCTGCCTCGCACACGATGCTTGCTGGGATGGATGCAATCCTGAATGGATGGCATAATTAAACATGTATAACGAAGATTTTTTTTGAAGTTCTGAAAACTCTGAGGCAGGCGGCACGGTGGCGCAGTGGTAGCGCTGCTGCCTCGCAGTTAGGAGACCCGGTTAAGCTTCCGGGTCCTCCCTGCGTGGTGTTTGCATGTTCTCCCGTGTCTGCGTGGGTTTCCTCCGGGCGCTCCGGTTTCCTCCCACAGTCCAAAGACATGCAGGTTAGGTGGGTTGGCGATTCTAAATTGGCCATAGTGTGTGCTGGGTGTGTTTATGTGTGTCCTGCGGTGGGTTGGCACCCTGCCCAGGATTGGTTCCTGCCTTGTGCCCTGTGTTGGCAGGGATTGGCTCCGGCAGACCCCCGTGACCCTGTATTCGGATTCAGCGGGTTAGAAAATGGATGGATGGATGGAAAACTCTGAGGTCTACGTTTGTATAGTTTTAATGTAGTATTAATTTCACAAAGACGTTTATTGTGTGCTGATTGGTTATGTGGAGAATGAAAAAGAAAGGATAGGAACTGGAGGTTTAGTACGTCAGATAGAGACAGCATGCATGCAATAAAGAAAGCCCGCTCAGAAGAACATCCATTGAATTCTACATTCGTGTCTCTGTTCACCACATAACGAACCCAACAATTAAACAATATTTACAGTGGTGTGAAAAACTATTTGCCCCCTTCCTGATTTCTTATTCTTTTGCATGTTTGTCACACAAAATGTTTCTGATCATCAAACACATTTAACCATTAGTCAAATATAACACAAGTAAACACAAAATGCAGTTTTTAAATGATGGTTTTTATTATTTAGGGAGAAAAAAAAATCCAAACCATGGCCCTGTGTGAAAAAGTAACTGCCCCCTGAACCTAATAACTGGCTGGGCCACCCTTAGCAGCAATAACTGCAATCAAGCGTTTGCGATAACTTGCTATGAGTCTTTTACAGCGCTCTGGAGGAATTTTGGCCCACTCATCTTTGCAGAATTATTGTAATTCAGCTTTATTTGAGGGTTTTCTAGCATGAACCGCCTTTTTAAGGTCATGCCATAGCATCTCAATTGGATTCAGGTCAGGACTTTGACTAGGCCACTCCAAAGTCTTCATTTTGTTTTTCTTCAGCCATTCAGAGGTGGATTTGCTGGTGTGTTTTGGGTCATTGTCCTGTTGCAGCACCCAAGATCGCTTCAGCTTGAGTTGACGAACAGATGGCGGACATTCTCCTTCAGGATTTTTGGTAGACAGTAGAATTCATGGTTCCATCTATCACAGCAAGCCTTCCAGGTCCTGAAGCAGCAAAACAACCCCAGACCATCACACTACCATCACCATATTTTACTGTTGGTATGATGTTCTTTTCTGAAATGCTGTGTTCCTTTTACGCCAGATGTAATGGGACATTTGCCTTCCAAAAAGTTCAACTTTTGTCTCATCAGTCCACAAGGTATTTTCCCAAAATTCTTGGAAATCATTGAGATGTTTCTTAGCAAAATTGAGATGAGCCCTAATGTTCTTTTTGCTTAACAGTGATTTGCGTCTTGGAAATCTGCCATGCAGGCCGTTTTTGCCCAGTCTCTTTCTTATGGTGAGTCGTGAACACTGACCTTAATTGAGGCAAGTGAGGCCTGCAGTTCTTTAGACGTTGTCCTGGGGTCTTTTGTGACCTCTCGGATGAGTCGTCTCTGCGCTCTTGGGGTAATTTTCCCACTCCTGGGAAGGTCCACCACTGTTCCATGTTTTTGCCATTTGTGGATAATGGCTCTCACTGTGGTTCGCTGGAGTCCCAAAGCTTTAGAAATGGCTTTATAACCTTTACCAGACTGATAGATCTCAATTACTTCTGTTCTCATTTGTTCCTGAATTTCTTTGGATCTTGGCATGATGTCTAGCTTTTGAGGTGCTTTTGGTCTACTTCTCTGTGTCAGGCAGCTCCTATTTAAGTGATTTCTTGATTGAAACAGGTGTGGCAGTAATCAGGCCTGGGGGTGGCTACGGAAATTGAACTCCGGTGTGATACACCACAGTTAGGTTATTTTTAACAGGGGGCAATTACTTTTTCACACAGGGCCATGTAGGTTTGGATTTTTTTTCTTCCTAAATAATAAAAACCATCATTTAAAAACTTCATTTTGTGTTTACTTGTGTTATATTTGACTAATGGTTAAATGTGTTTGATGATCAGAAACATTTTGTGTGACAAACATGCAAAAGAATAAGAAATCAGGAAGGGGGCAAATAGTTTTTCACACCACTGTAAGTTAAACCTGTGCGATACCTATTCCTATGTCCAGTTTTTTGGAGCCTCATCACACCTGCCATAAAGTTCTCTACACTGAACATACACCTGGGGGACCCTTTAATGCAAGGGAGCAGCACTACAGTCACGCCACCGTGCCCCCCGCCACCCATGTTTAATACATGCTTTAATGCATTTCATTGTGAAAAAGATATCAAGTATTTATCTTAGTATTATGAATGTTCATAGAGCAGGAATATCATGAAGTCAATGTGCGGCGATCGCTGCCGGCGCCTCTCAGTTCAAGAGGAAGTCTGTTTAAGAAGCGCGTAGAGATTAACAACAGGGTCGGGGAACACTTAATATAAAGCATTTAATGTGCTACGTTAATTTATGATGGGGTTTGAGAAAATCTAGTAAATTAAACATTTATTTTAAGATGAAGTTTAGTTTGCGACATTCTACTGACAAAATAAACTACTAGAATAAAGTGGAAATGTCGACTTTAATCTCGAAATAGACGGCGAGAATACAGTCACATTTCGACTTGAATCTCAACGTAAATGTCTAGAATAAAGTGGAAATGTCGAGAATAAAGTCAACATGTCGACTTTAATCTCGACATTTAGATTTTTTTTTTCTTCACTGTGTCCGTATTTTTTTTTTCACCGTGGCCCTGATACACTTCCGTACTTTTGGGATACATTCTTTCTTTTATTAATAGCACATTTTTGAAAGTGAAGTCTTGTTGGCCCCCTTGCTTGCCCAGGTTCATCTCGGCACATGATTACTGATGTTCTGGTAAAAGTCAGTCCCCATTGGTTGTGGACACAGGGCATCACAGAGTGCCATGGATTGCAATTAGGTTTAAGATCAGGATTTTTACTAGGCCATTGTAATACATTTTTTTTTTGTTTTTGAGCCATTCAATTGTTGCTTTGGCCTTATGTTTGGGACTGTTATCCTGCTAGAAGGCAAACTTTCTTCCAAACCTCAGCTTCTCAGCCAACAGGAACAGATTCTTTTTTAGTTTTTCTCTGCATTTAGTTTCATCAACCCTTCCATCAGTATTAATGAGATTCCCAGTCCCTGCAAATAAAAAGCATCCACACAGCATTATGTTGCCACCACCATACCTAAGTGGAGAGATTGTGTTTTTGAAGCATGAGCATTGTTGGGACAGTGGTATATATAACACCTTGGATTTTGGCTGAAAAGCTTTATTTTGCTTTTATTTTATCTTTTTCATGCTCTATAGCATAGTCCTAAGTAATAGCTTCTTCCTTGTCACCCTCTGAAATATGCAATTATTGTGAAGAGGTCTTGATATGGACTCATGCACATGTAACCCAGTTTCAGCAGTTGACTTCAGCAGTTCCTTCAGAGTGGTGACTAGCTCTCTTCTGTGTTACTTCATTTACAAGACCATGTTGCTTGGGCACTATGTTTTAATGGACCACCTCTTTATCCCCCTGATGATGGATCCAGTAGAGCTCACTGGGACATTCAAGCACTTCGATATTTTAGTACCCTTTTTCTGACTTATGCATTTATATCACTTTGTCTCGTACTTCTGTGGTATGCCTCTTAGTCTTCATTTTCACAGTAGGTTCACAGTCTGGTTAATGACCCCTACACAGAGTGATTTTTATATCTAGAAGATATGACCTTTCTTCTAATTGCTCACTGCTAGAAACTAATTATTCAATTAGGTTCAAATGAGAGATAAATGTGTCTTGTTTGGGAACACTTTGTTACTTTAAGCTTTTAGAGCTTAAAGGGTTGGAATACTTGTGTAAGCAGTATTTTTCCAGCTCTTATTTTTTTTTCATAAATATACTTTGTTAAATTGTTTACTTTGGATTTAAAAAAACGCTGTTATAAATTAATTCATGTATCATTTGAAATCCAGAAAATGGCGATTAAATACTTTAGCAAAGCACTGGGCCTACAGGCCAACTTATTTTAAGTGAATTGATTTTAATTTACCATGTTGACATGAGAGAACATGACATTTTTATCTGAGCTCTATTTAGATTGAGAAGAACAAAAAACAGTACTTCAGGTTTCGCTTAGACATATTCACCATACCTGTACAAAACCTTCTCTAAACCCCTAACATTTTACTACCTGCGATGGTGGTTGTTAACAGTAGTGTTGTTATATACTACACTACAGCAGACCTCTAAGTGCATCTCTTTAGAATGTTCCCTGATGTCTCTTGTCACAAACTGGACATAAGCCACAAAAAGATTTGGAGCAGCCATCTGTATATTGTTTCCTGGCTGCAAAATTGAATAAATAATTTGTGTAATAAGTGTACAGGTTGGAGTTCAGAACAGAACTGATTTGCTTGTCACAAAGATGGTGGATTTAAGGGAGAGTGGAGGAAGTGATGTCATCAGCAGGGCTGGAACCGGAAGTGATGCCATCAATAGGACCGGTGTCATTGGGCCCAGGACCGGAAGTGACATCATCCATGGTGCCAGAAAATCCAGAAGTGGCTTCCAGGGCTGGAAGTGATGTCATCAGGGCCAGGTGGAATTTCCTGTAAGTGGTCTGCAGAGAAGTGAGAGAAAAAATTACTGCACTCCACCACCCCTTTGTCTGGCATGGAATTACTCTCATTCAGGCCCTTTAGCTGCCTCCCATGTGCACGTGTGTGACACTCTTCATGAACATACACCTCAAAGTTCAGAGTGAACATTGAAATGTATGTGTCTCTAAGGCTGGCTACTCTGTCTGTCATTGGCAGCTGTGTCCCACTGCTATCTTCTAAGATATTTATTTCCATTGGTCATTTTGGTGTTGCTTTCTGCTCTCCATCCAGACCTCACTCTCATTTTCAGAAGGCTAGGAACCCATAACAACTGGGTCACAGACTCTGTATCTTCAGCCCACATGACAGTAATTTGCTGCTGTCTAGCGTCCTGACATAATCTCATTGGCTTCCTACTTGGATTTATTTCTGTGGCACTAATAGCAGTGCAATGCCCTGCTGCCTCCTGGTGGCCCCTTGCCCATCAACACTCATACACAAAATGACCATCAATCTACCACTGTCATTTTTTTCTATTTCAGATTCCTTAAGGAGCTGTGTGTTCTTTTTCATAGGGCAATCCTTCACAAAGTTCGTAATGATAAAATTATGAGAAACAACTGTTTGCGTTAGCTGATATTTAACTTATGTGTTGCCATTTTTAAAGAGGGACATTTATGTTATTTTCTTTGTATTTGTTTCTTTTTAGCGTCCTGCTCCAAACAAACTTTTTACCTCCAATAGTTAAATACTACATCTTATAAACAGTTGTGAATAGTAAACATATATTTCCAGGTTGGTTTTTTTTCTGTAACAAACAGTAGGTTGTTAATCTCCCATTTATGTCCCAACACCACTTCTTGAAAGCACTTTCCCTTATATTTGGCAGACTTCTCTGTTTTACCTAAAGCTGTAGAACAGACTAATTATTTTATCTTATTAATCTGCTTGGTTGTTCCTTATTTAACAAAATGTATTTAACTGAATAGAAAGATATATGATAGGTATTTGGATACCAAAGAAAACTGGTGGTAAGGTAGTTTTATTTTTTTCCTCCTGAGCTTCAAAGCAAAGTATAAAATAAGTGGGGCTGGGCAGAGTTGCCTTGGCACTGCTGGTCACAGCCTAATTGACAAGCAGTAATTCTGCAAATCTGTATGGTCCTGGTACTTGTGGCTGCTAAGAGGAGATTGTGCTCTCTCTCTTTTTTTGTCTCCTTTGTTCTAATTGGTGGATGGCAGCAGCCTCTAATGGAAGCAGTCTCTCCTGAAGGGTTTCCGCTGCCTGTACAATCAATCTCCCCAGCTGCGCCTTTGCTCTCTGGATTTTCTGAAAGCCCCTTTTGTAATAATAGATTGCTGTGGGTTACATAAACCCTGCCTCCCGCTGAGTCAGCCCTCTGCGCCTGCACTGACAAATTGATGCTTTTCATGAAAAGCTGTGTGGGGAGCCACAGGAGAGCGCTGTGGGTTTTCATTTTCCTGTAGTGCCACCGTATCTGTTGCCATCTTTCTGCCACTGGAGTGATCAGTGCTGTCCTTGAACCCCTCAGGACTATATACAGTTTGTGTGTGTGTGTTTCTATACGTGTCCTGTAATCATGCCCCTATGAGTGGGTGTGTGTTTGAGTGAGCATTCTTGTGTGCAAGTCTTTGCTTTTTTTGTATGATGCCAGTAGCTCGGTCTTGGAAAGCCCAGTGTGTGACTGTCCATAAGTGTTTGTAGAATTCAGCTTTCCCTTATGTCTGTTTTCATGACAGACTGCCTTTAAACACATGTGAGTGTACATGGCTGTAATCATTTATTACCATGCACTTCTTCATTAGAGAATAAAGGAGAGAAGAGAGAAAAACTGTTCATGTTTTTATATGTCCTCATTCACATCCATGATACTGTAGGAAAGTGTGTTTTTTTTCTGTGCCTGACCACACACAGTTGTGCATTCCTTTATGCAATGCATGGACATGTGAGTGCTTGCAAATATGTACTCTGTCTTTGCATAGTTCAACGTTTGCCTATGTCTATAACTTAGTAATGCTCATTTCCTTCTGAAATTTGTGTTCATCTGTAAGACTTTAACACCTTCTATAAATATTGAGACAGTATGAGGCAGACATCTTTTTTTTTTTTAATGTTTGTCAAAATGAAGATTCCAAAATACAGAATTTTATCTTTTGCTTGTATTATTGTTATTGTGAATGTATAAATTAAGCTTTATTGACTTCATTAGTGTACACCTTTTTCAATGACCTACAGATGGGATTATGATTATGTGAATGTCTAATGTGTTGTTTGTTTCACATTTCCAAAGTATCACCTAGTTTACCACTTTTTCTGACAGCCATTACCATACTGCTTGATGGAGCCAGTTCATGTGTGAAGGCTGTACAGGCAAATTATGTTCAGACACAATCCCTGCCATTTGTTCTTTTCCATTCTCTCATGGTACATAAAACACATGATGTGAGACAGACAAGTCCCTGTTTTGTTTGTCGGGTCCAAAACACCTGCATTCAATATTCTTTGTCACTGCGTTATATACAGTGTACTTCTAGAGGATTGCTTATTAGTTGGCAGTTCTTGCACACACACACACACACACACTAGCTTTCCCTTGCAATCTAAGACAAAATCAAACCTATTTGATTTTGTTGGATCAAGTGACAGACTGGTTGGACTGAGTCACTGGATATGTCAGACAACATGACCATGCTGCGACTGCCTCTGACTCGCTAAGGTTATGTAAATGAAGTCATGAAATGAAAATGGCTGGAAAAGTCATTTAATGGGCCATGGCCTTTAGTGAACCCTTACATCTGGACATATTAATGTGTTTTTTTTCCTTTTTGCAAGTATATTTTTTAACAGGTTGTTCGATTCTGATCACAATATATTGTTGGAGAGGAGTTTATAAATTGATAGTGTCCTTGGTAAGAACTTGACATTAGAACATTAGAATCTAGACAGTCTAGATGACAGTCCTATCCACTTAATTCTTCTAAAATAACATCAAGTCTAGTTCTGAAAGTCTTACTGTCTACCACACTACTTGGTAGCTAATTTCATGTGTGTATGGTTTTCTGAAGAAAGAACAACTGTGAAATTTCCCCTTAACCAGTTTCCAATTGTATCCCCTTGTACTTCGAGAACTCATTTTAAAGTAACAGTCTTGATCCACTGTACTAATTCCCTTCATAATTTTAAACTCTTCAATTATATCACCTCTTAATCTTCTTTTGCTTAAACTGAAAAGGCAACACTCTTTTAATCTTTCTTCATAATTCATCCCATGTTGCCCTGGAATCAGCCTAGTCGCTCTACTCTGGACTTTTTCTAGCACTGCTATGTCCTTTTTGACCATCTGAGGCCTCACCACTGCGTTATAAAGCTTGAGCATAACCTCACTGGACTTATACGGCACACATCATGCTATATAACCTAACATTCTGTTAGCCTTCTTAATGGCTTTTGAGCACTGTCTGGAACTTGAAAATGGCAAGTCCACTTTGACTCCTAAATTCATCTCATAAAGGTGTACTTTCAATTTTTAGATCTCCCATTGTGTGTCCAAACCTAATGTAATACTTTACAGTTACTTATAGTAAATTTCATCTGCCACAAATCTACCGAAGCCTGTATGTTTTCCAAGTCCTTCTGTAGTGATTGAACAGATTCTACATTATCTGCCAGTCCACTTAGCTTGGTATCAACTGTGAGCTTAACCAGCTTGTAACTTACATTCCTATCCAAATTGTTTATTTACATTAAAAAATGTATAAATTAGCTGATTTGACCATAACATTTTAAATTTAAGACCAGAGGTTATATCTTAAACATTTCACATTTATATAGTTGTCTTTCATTTAACTGGGTCAGTCAAGAGTGAATCAGATGGATGATTTAGATAGAGGTATGGTGCTGGTAAATTAAATGGAGTGCTATGCATTACATGTCATGTAAGTTGTGTCTAATGAATGTACAACTCTATGGATTCTACTTAACTACTAAACCTGTCCCGTTTCCCTCAAGACCTTATGTACCTGCTGATCTTAGCTGTAGATGAACGTATAGTAACTGTAAAGTATGCCCTCTGCATATCACTATATGCTCAATTCTACTAGGATAGGATCAAGTCTATAGAACTTTGGCCTGGATTAAGAACTATTGATAATGGCTAAATGGATTTTGGAAAGATGGGATTTAAGGCGAGGTGGATGCAGGTTGTGACCTTTTATCTGAAAACTGCACTGTAGTAAGCACCATGAAAATGGAGTAGGTTAAAATGAAAAATCTTGGATAGGCAGAGAATGGAAGGCTATTTTGAGTCAGCTTTGACATACTGCAGACATACTGCCGAACATAAGCAGCACTCCCTGACACAAGCCTATTGCATTAATATTGCACTTAATTATTATTGCCTCTTTTTATATTAAACTAACAGTTTTATTAGACAGTGCCAAAGTTCATTTACATAAATTGTGAAGTTTTCCACCAAATAAGTACAGTAGATGATCCCTGCAAGTTCTGTTCGATTGAATGCTTTAAGTGGCAATGGACATTCAGCCTTTGACCAGTTATTCGTGTGCTTAGCCCTTTACTATAGAACAGAGTTCAGAGATGCAGTGAAAACATTGGCTGTAGGAGTGTTTTATCTTAAGGACTGGCCCAAACATTAATTGGGCAATCTGTAGGTTTAGAAGTAACTCTAATATAACTCCTGAAGTTAAACTCAGGATGGATCATGTCAACCTCCTGCCAAGAGTTAGTAAGTTTACAGTTTGGATGTTAGCTATAATAAATGTTCAATAGACAAGAATAGGAAGTAGAGTAGGCGTAGATTCAGTAGACACCAGAAGATGGTATGGGAGTTATCTGTAGTGTTTAGTTGCTAAGATTTATTTGGCAAGGCACCCAATTATAACATGATATCACTTGCATGATGCTTCTTACATGAGAATAATCAAAACCATTTCAAAAATTAAATTTTATTGAGGAATTATACATAGATTAAAAATGTCTTAAATGGGATGCAGGAAGACCTACTTGCAAAGTCCTACTCTTGTCCATGACTTACTTTTAACAATAATACGTCATTCAGATGTACAGCCTGTGCTAAAATGTTCCAGCGCTAATATAAGCACCTTTCATTTAATAACTGCCTTCTTTATAGATTATGAATGAATTTTGGCAGTTTTTAGTTTGAGTTTTTAATATTTCACAGTATTTAGACTTTTTTGTGGAATTGTGCCTACTAAAGGACCTTTGCATGAGAGGACTATGGCCTCTGCTATGTTAATATTTAAGAACTTCTAAGGGCAAGGTCATTCCCTTCTTGAACAGCCATCAAATTCCAATGGTCTTGCAAAAACTGCTTCTCAAACTTGACAGGTTGAAATGAATAAAATTTACCTGACTATCAGAGACCTTGGAAGGGCTCACTATACTGTATGTGGGTGATGTTTAATAACAGTCAAACATTTTTTACAAGATAGCTAGTGGCAGTAAACAATGGTAGGATCAATAACTGAAAACTTGAGAATTTGAAATCTTGCCCAAATATAGAGTGGTAAAGGAGGGAGCTGCAGGCTATTACTTCATAAAATAAAAAGGTTCTCCGTAATACAATGAAGTACATCATAAGCAATTTTCAGGAAGTTGCTTGTGGGTAATGATCAGGAGAGTTCTGTTTGTTCCCTCATTGGGCCCATATCCTGCAGAGTATGCACGATAAATGCTTTGCTCCTTTGATTCTCGCTCTGGTTGTGTGAGCACGTTCTTCTCCGGAAGGACTGAAGCTGATCAAGGAGGCAGATGTGAAAGCTGAAACTCTACCCAGCCTGTGTGCGAGGGAGTGCTAACCTTGGTCATCTTTCTGCCTGCATTGTTATTGACTCACGCTTGCCTGCACTGTAGAAACAACTTCCTTTGTTCAGTTATAAAAGAAAGCAAAAGCGCTACTGTTTGTGCTGCCTTCTTGGATTATAATAAAACAAAATTGCCAGTACTTGTTTTCTTAGCTAGTAAGGCATTTCATTTGAAGTCTCCAAGTATTTACAGGGTAATTTTTGCATTGCTACTGAAAACTATTGAAACACTGACAAAGTGTTGGCGCAGTGCCACCTGATTTTTTTCCATCATGTTAAAACAAGTAAACACTAAAAAACTACATCATTGGTACTATCATTTAGGACATGTGCCATTTCTAATACCATCCATTTGCACCACTTGAACTATTTTATTTTTAAATGTTAATTTCACTGGGGCCCAGCATGACGTTTTTGTAATCTGTTCTAATTACTCAAGCCGAATGGAACATTAACACAGCAATTTTCTTTTGCCATATCTTCCATTTTTTTTTTTATCTACGCATTATCCATTCTTTTAAGCATAGTTGTAAGGGACTTCAGCTGACCATATTATCTGGTATGCTGCAGAGATGCATTGCCATTTTTTCTCCTTCATTTATTCAAAAATTGACCTTTTCAGAGGTTTTGAGACTGTTTCCTTTTCAAACGGCAATTATATTTGCTTCCTTTCATTTGCAAAGAAGCTTTGAAGTTCTTCAAATCCAACGTTATTTAAGTTAACCACCAGGTGGCACAAACTCCTAAGAGGAAATTCAAGTATGGCTTCACCTTGTGTACGACTTCTTTAATTCTGTTTTAAATGACTAATTAAGTTCATTAACTTCAAAGAAAAGACATTTTATTAAGAATTCTGAGTAGCATTGCATTTTCATATTAAATCATATATATTTTTTGGAATTATTACATCTTTTATTGTTTGAGTGAAAATGTTTGTGTATTTCAGACTTTGAAAATGGTACATTCCTGCATAGTGGCTTTTTAATGGTTGACTCTAAATGTTTTCTTTTTCTATGTCTTTAATATTTATGAATGCTTTTGCCCTGGGAATAAAAAATGTAAAACAGAAAGATTTGGCTGAGAATCACGATAATTCTATGTGTTCCATAGTTATTAAACAGTTATAGCTTTTAAATATGACGTAATCATATAACAATACCATGTCCTAGCCCCCACCTTCCAGCTTGACACCTAAAATTCTAGAGAACTGCTGCTTGGCCCTCAAAATTTCCTGGCTATTACCAGGCTGCTTTAAATTGTTTGTACTTCACTTTCATCTCCTCCAGGCTGTTATGGACTTCCTCCCATCTGCTGCCCTACTGCCTTCCTTTTTGAAAGAGAAACTCGCCCACCTGAGCACATTTAGACCCTAATTAACCATGATTACCACATGCCTTTTGCATATGGCAATTAACAGTCCAATTAGGGTAATTTAAACAGTCTATAGAGCTTCCTTCTGGCAGCTACAGTCCCCTACACAAGAAAAAGAAAAAACAGTCTAGGATGAGGGCTGTCTTGGCAATTTGTTGTCCTATTGCCATATTCATATGCTAACATTTGATACCAACAATTGTTTCCCCTCTCTGCTGTTTTTGTCTCTGAAATGGGCAGTGTTCATTCATAAGCATATTGTGTGACCCTGAGCAAATCTGACTATCTCCCAGAGCTGCAATGGAAAACATGCAGAATATGGCATGCTGATGTCTTCCAACTTGCATGTACTGGAAGACTCATTCTCAGTAAAGTATTGCACCCTGTGTACTATCAGGCATAGCAATATTAAAAGTAAATTCAGTAGGGTGAATTGAATCCATCAGATGACTGCTCTGCACCACACTCTTGTTAATTCTGTATTCTTTTTGTTACATAATACAAAACTAGAAGTGGCATGACATGGCTATCAGCATCATTATGAAGCACTTAAGGTATATATTTGCTCTTTTAAATCTGGTGATTTCACTGTGCAAATGGCAGGAACCCTTAAAAGGCTCAGGAAGACTGGTTCCCATTGTCTTTTCTTAGACCAAGTATATTTCATCAGCACCCAACTTAGTGTGTGGATGCACAGTAAAGAGGTATGCTTCCAACATCAGGCCAGTCACAGAATGATCAGTAAGGTGGATGTTAACACTAACCAGAAACAGCATGAATAAATAAAAATTTGTGTAAGGCAATTTGCAGGATTTAATAAGGATATGCATGTATGCAGGCAATGTCTGGTCTAGGTTTCATGCATGCAACTACCCTTGGTCCACTAATTTTTCTTCTTTTTGGGACTGGGTTTGCTCTTTAATATATAGTTCAGCTTATCTGCCACTTGAGATCAAACTCATGTTAGCCGCTGTGCCACTGAGCAGATGCATTAGAGATCTAACTAGCTGATAATATCTCTAACACAAAGAGCTCTCAACTCCATTAAGTGCAAGGGTAAAGAGTTCGCTACATTCAATTAGTCTGACATCTTGAAGAAAAACATTTATGAGAGTTTGCATTGCAAGCTGTAATAGCCATACACAAGCTCAGAGGACATCATGTGACACAATGAAGTCCAGACTTGGCCACGCCAAAACATACTTATCTTTAAATGTCTCACCCAACCTTTACATAAATTTCCCACTCCAGAGATGAAAAAAATACAGATAAACATGTCAAAATAAAGGTTTTGTAAATTTAAAGTAAATATAATATTAAGCTGACGTGTTAATCACACTCAGAATTCACAGATCCTGAAATAAATGCAAATATGTGGAATGGTAAAAATAAAGAAAAAATATAAATCAGTCCCTGTTCTTTCTTTATTTATTTACAAAACATAAATAATCACATAACAAAGAACAATGCATATGCACACAAAGTCTAATATAAAAACACAGTATTGTAGGAAGTAAAACTTGGATGAAAGTCGTCAAATGCAGTTGAGCAAAAAAAGTACACAACACAGTTCAGACGTGGTTATTCTGAAACATAAAGTAAAACAGTCTCAGAGTCCAGAAACCCATGGCTAGTGGATTGTGGGAAACAAAAAACACTTAACTGCCACATCTAACTGGATGAGAAGTGACAATGGGTTGTTCTTTTGGAGAGTGAGAGCAGTGATGTTACAAAGCTTTTCGTGATCCAAGTCTTTCCTGATGTATTCTTTTTCTATTTCTGTTAAATTGAATTTGTTTAACATACGCAACTAGAAAACAAAATACAATAACAGGAAGTCCCTACCTCCAGGAAAAGGTTAAATGTCACTACTGATGGCATCCTTGCTTTTTGCAGAGGGAATCGCTTCTTCACATAAATTTAAATATATGGGGAAAAAGGTCAGACAGATAGAAAACTTATAAACATAGAACAAGGACAATTAACATTTTATGTAGCCCTGCTACAAAGTTAACTAAAGTCAGTAAGCTTAGCTGCTTACCCTTAAGGCTGATGTTGTCACAGAGTTGTTGTGATTCCCTCATATATTGATCTTTACAATTTTATTTAATTACTAGCGACTGGGAGCCCAATCGAATCCGGCTACAAATTCTACGTTTGTGAAATCCATACTTTCTCTGCAAAAAATTATTAGTTTTTTTAAGTCCTTGAAATGATTTTGTTATCATGGCCCTGATTTGTGCTTAAAGTAGACCTTTTTGGCTGATGTAATGAAGAGCTTCCTGTTTAAACGGGGCTGCAAGACATGAACTCAACTGTTCGGTGCACCTCATTTGATTTTTTTCTGGCAAACAAATTTTCAAAACAAGCCGTATTTTATGACTCTATTCAGAGTTGGAGTAATACTTATGTTGGTGTGGTCATTTTAGATCTGAGATCAGCTAAAATTTAAATAATGACCGTTGTTAATACCCAGCCGTCATTGCTCAGTTTGCCAATAGATGTCAGAAGGACGGATGCCAAAACCGATAGATAGATTTCGACATAACAAGCAAATGGCGATACATTCTGAATTACTTACGGTTCCGGAGCTGTCGAAGGGTTTAAGTCAGTTGACGATGTTTGTCCTGGAAAGTATGCCCCACCAAACCTACGTTCCAAAAACCAACCGAACGTACTGTTATCTGCTTAAACCAACACTGACTTACTATACTCGGCCATCCAGCGGCGTCACTGAAGCATTCGAACATTCTTAGCCAATCATGCAACACTGCATCCACGTTTGCCACGTTATGTTCTAACTACAGAAGCAGAGTCCAATTGTATGTTTCTAACTTGTATTGGGTCGAGGTATTGACACGAACACCATACATACGGATAGTATCAAATTATATATAAGGATATCTTCTGCCATTTTGTGTCATGAGTGGGTCTGTGTTTGTGCTTTCTAACACAGTCCCTTGTTATGTTAGAGCGCCATCAAGTTTGTGTTATAAAAGATGGAAGAGCCCATGAGTACCTGTCTGATTTTTAAGAACAGTAAAAATTTTTAGAATGTTGTTCTCTTTTTTTAATCACTTTGTTTTGAAACAGCTTTCCTTTCAGTAGAAAAACCGTAGTTTTGTTTAAAAAAGGAGATTACTTTCATTTTGTTTTTGAAAGCTTTTATGCCATTTTAAGCCTTGTGTTCTTGAAGATATTACATTTTAAATAACCTTTCATTTGTTATTTTTCCTCAAATCTCTGCTTCACGTGAAAGCAAAATATCTGTGTGCTGCCTTAAGCTAGTCATGGATATAAATTCAGAGTGAACTCCTTTTCCTTTTTACCCGGTGAATCCCTGTAAAGTAGATATGCTGTAAATCACTTACTGTGATTGTCTGGATGTCTTAGAAACATTTATTTAAATGGGTTGGATTAGATGTTGTTTGTTGAATAAAAAATTTTATAATGGTGGTCATAGAGTGGATGTTGAATGTTGTTATTTTCTGTAAGTAGTCTACTGTGACTTAGTTGTATTAGATAAATTGTTAAACAAATAAACAATTTGAGTAAAAATGTTAAGCACTATTCCCTTTGGAGTGTTTAAATCATGTACAGCTTTACTGCTGCATAGTTAGTACAAATTATAAGAAATTTATTAGAGCAAGTGGTCTTTGCAGAAAAGTGCAAAGTCAACTTTAATATAATAAGCTTACCATAATTTGTTCAAAGTTTTTGACAAAACTTGTTCCATAACTGTTTACCTCATTTTGTTTTCAAGCAATTTATTGATTGTAGCCTGAAGAGAATGAATAGACAAAACTTTGAGGCTACAGTACTAAGGCAGAATTATGAAAGGATGTGGCTCATTAATATTGCCACTGTTTAGATAAGACAACCCTCACCGATCATTATTAAAGCTCATATAACACTATAGTTTCAATTTAATGCATATTTTTGGTCAGTAGGTAACATGATTTATTCAGTGTTCAATAATTCATCACTATTCATTCCAAGAACTATCCATCTATTACAGCGGAAAAAGCATATATACATTCACACATAATTTGGGAAAAGCATAAAAATGTGAAATTGAAATCATCCTTTGGAAAGATTACATAAATGCATTCTTTTTCATAATATGCTAAACTTGTTCAGAAGTTATTAGGAGCCAGAGCCTATATCTGCAGCTGTATGCTCAACATCCGAGTCACCTTCAGATTAGATACCAGACCACTGGCTCCTGAGATTAGATACCAGACCATTGCCTGGCATTCACAAACAGGCAAGCACACAAAATGGACAGGTAGGAGTTCCCATCAACTTTTTAAAAATGTGTTTGATCAATATTAAAGGGGTAGAGCAAAGTCCCTCGAAGAACCCCACGTGAAGACTGCGGTGAACATATCAAATTCACATAGATAGAACCCTGAGACTCACTTTATGAAAAACAACTGATTTTTCCAATTAGTCAATAATTATCAAGTTGTTCCCCATATATACTGAGTGTTTGTATTTGAACATTTATATAGCTTGTGTGTATCACTACTGGTCTAATGGTAGTAACAACACCAATAGGAAGTGACTTTGCAGTATGTTGTATCATCAAAAGACTTGGGTCACTAAGAAACATTGGGTATTAAATATTATTGGTTATCATTCATCTTGCCTTCTTACATGGTGTTTGTACCAAACTCAACCCACTTTAAATACACCATAACTAACTTGCCAGTATTCTTGAACCCAAGCACAGAAACAAGTAGTTACCTTTTGACATGTAATGTATGAGCACTTGTCTGTTTCTGTAAAAAATGGTAAAGGATAGTCTGAGTTATTATACCACATTATGCTACTACTCAATAGTCCATAGTCTGTGACTTTTGTATCACTGCACTTGCATGCATGTATTGTTAGTGGTTTATGCATTACACAATTGGTGTGTTAATTCTTCTTTGTAGAAGTCTCAAAGGTCCATTGTTGATTAACTTTTTTCCTTACACAATAAATATAAATTGTACACTTAGCTACACATTTAGCTTGTTTTCATAACTAATGGATAGACATCATAATTCTGGACTATGCACTCTTTAACACAATTTTCCTATACTGGTAGTCTTTTTTCCTTTACGTTTCATAAACATGGTACCTAACTTACCTCCAACAATCATCCATCTTCAGTATGAAAGAGATTTTAGTACGGTCAGTACAAATTTGCAAAATTATTAAACGTAATAACTTACATTTCACATTGACACAAGTCCTTTACTAAGACACTTGAAATTTGGCCCAGGTGCATCGCATTCAATTGATCATCATTGAGATGTTTATACACCTTGTCTGGAGTCCACCTATGGTGATTGCACATGATTAGGAAAGGCACACACCTGTCCATATAAGGTCTGGCATCTGACAAACTGTATCAGAGCAGAAACTAAGCCATGAAGTCACAGAAATTGCCCCCAGAGCTTAGAGGCTGGATTGTTTTGATGCATTGACCTGGGGAAGACTATAAAAAAAGTCTGCATCATTGAAGTTTCCCAACAGCACAATTGACTTCATGATTCTTAAATGGAATAAGTTTGGAACAACCAGAAGTCATTCTACAGTTTTTTGCTTGGCCAGAATGAGCAATCATATGAGAAAGCATATGAGAAAGACCATGGTAAATAGAGGTGGCCAAAAACCCAATGGTCACTATGAATGAGCGCTACAGAAACTATCTGGTGATGGGAGGAACATTCAGAAGAATAACCATTACAGCAACACTCTAGTAATATGGGCTTTATGGCAGAAACGGCAGACAACACTTTAAAGCTTGCTTGGACTTGCACTGAAAGGACTAAAAGAAACAAGATACTCTGGTCTGACCTGTCTGGGTAAAACCAGGCACTTCTCATCATCTGTGTGATACCATTCCAGTGATAAAACATGGTGATATCAGCATTGTGCTTGGGGTTGTTTTACAACAGCAGAAAATGGGAGCCTAGACAAGGCTGAGGGAAAGCTGAATGGAGCAATGTATGGAGAGATCCTTAATGAAAAATTTGCTCCAGAGCACTCTGTATCTCACAGTGGGCCAAAGGTTTACCTTCCAACATGACAATAACCCTAAACACAAAACAAAGACAACACTGAAGTGACTTAGCTTCACCTCTTTGAACGTTCGTGAGTGGCCCAGCCTGAGCCCAGACTTGAACCCAACCAAATATCTCTAGGAAAACCTGAAAATACTTGTCCACCAACAGGCTCCATCCAGCCTGACAAAGCTTGAAAAAATCTGCAAAGAAGAATGGCAGAAAATCCCTAAATCCAGGTGTGCAAAGCTTGTCACTTTGTCCTGGGTATGACGTTAAACTTCATCCGGCCCTGCAAGCGGTCCTCCAAATTGCAGGATCAGAACTGGTGTGTTGCTGAGACGTCGCCCGCTGCACGACAACACTCGGGTCCCAATTTGAGGCGGCCCATCTGGGTAGGCGCATGGAACATCTTGTCTCTCTCTTTAGATGATCATCTTCCTCTGCTGTCAGAGGAGCTGCGTAAACTCTGCATTTCAGTGATGGCACTCTCCGAGGTGCGCAGACCTGAGTCTGGCCAGATCTCTGTAGGTGGATACACCTTTTATTGGTCTGGTCGCTTTGATGGCTTTCGTCCTCGGGGATTAGCTGTTGCTGTAGTGGATTGGCTTCTTCTGATGGTGTCCTATGTCACTACTTTCAACGAGCGTATTATGGGACTCAGATTACGGCACTCCCTGGACGCCTTGTTTGTTGTCTCAGTGTATGCTCCGACCGCGGTGAGTGATGTCTCGGTGAGGGAGACATTTTATTCGCAACTACACTCTGTGGTTGATGGATGCCCACGATGTGACACTCCTCTGGTTATTGGTGACTTCAGTGCAGCCACTGGCAGTGAAATGGCTGGCTATGAGGATTGTCTTGGTCCCCATGGGTCTGGTGATCATGGTGAAAGTGGCTCCATGCTCCTTGAGTTTACAAAAGGTCAGGGGCTGCAAATTGCTGGATCCTTGTTCCAGCGCCTTGAGCTGCATCGTTGCACTTGGTACTCCAATACTCGTGGGCAGACGCTGGAGGCTCTTGCAAAACTGCAGGGTCCACATAAGTGCCCAGTTTGTGAATTATGACCACAGACTTGTTGTTGCTACTCTGAAGAGCCAGCTTAGGTCCAGTATGTTACCACCTGCTAGGAAAATGAGCCTGGACTTGGCCAGACTCCAGGAGCAGGCTGTTTCTAACGAGTTTGCATGCAGTTTGTGTGAGGAACTTGCGGATTTGGGTGCGACTGCTGATCCTAATGTGATGTGGGAGACCTATAGTGACAAGACACTGAAGGTTGCTGAGGGTTGTGTTGGTGTTCCCAGTGTTCCCAAAAGGAGGTGTTTCATCTCACAGGGCACCCTGGATATCATCGAGATGAGTCACAGTGCACGGCTCAATGGCATCTCTGGTCTGTACTGGGAACTGAAAAGAATGGCTGCGAGGGCTCTGAGGAATCTGTGAGCAAGTGACATACCATCTGTGGTCTAGCAACCCACGCCCTGCTTACAGAGGAATCGAAGCATTATGCACATCCGTATCTGTTCTTTGGAGAGTCGCAGTCAGGGCGGCTGATGGAACGGTCCTTATGGATGACACTGCAGTTGTGACCCACTGGGCTGGCTACTTGGAGCAGCTGTTCAGAGCTAATCCTCCGGCTAGGACGTTGGATATCTCTAGGTCCAAGATTCTTGAGGCTAATCCTCCAATTGTCTGTGAACCATCCAGTTTCACAGATTGCACAGGTGGTGAACCAACTGAGGAGGGGAAAGGCTACAGGGATCTGTGGTATCCAGACTGAACTTCTCCAGGCTGGTGGTAAGGCTGTCCTCCTGGCATTGCAAGCAATCTTTGCCTACATTTGGGAGACTGGCATCATCCCAACTGACTGGAAAACGGGACTTGTCGTCCCTATCTGGAAAGGGTGCTCTCGGTGCCGGGTAAGGTCCTTGCTAGGTTCGTCTTCAATAGGATTCGTGATTACTTGCTCACCTACCAGTGACCAGAACAGTCTGGTTTTACGCCTAGTCTACCATTGACCGCATCCTTGCATTAAGTGTTATATATGCAGCAGAGTTTCTTTGCAGCCTTTGTTGATTTTTGTAAAGCGTTCGACTCAGTTAATCCTGCTACCCTTTGGAACATCCTGAGCGTTCGCGGGATCCCCTCGAGGTTGCTGAATATCATCAGCCGCCAGTACATTGGTTCTGTGAGTGCTGTGCAGAGTGGAGGCAGAACCGCAGTGTTTTTCCCAGTTGATTCTGGGGTTTGTCAGGAGTGTGTTCTTGCTCCTACTCTGTTCAATGCTTGTATGGACTTGGTGTTAGGTATGGTCGTGGGGTCCAGCGGCTGTGGGGCATCTGTTGGTGAAGAAAGATTCAGAGACCTTGACTTTGCTGATGATGCTGTGATCTTTGCGGAGTCAATGGAGGCTCTGATCTGGGCTCTCGAGAGACTGAGCGAGGAGTTTGAGTGTCTGGGCTTGTAAGTGCCCTGGATGAAAACCAAGATCCAGGCCTTTAATGACCTATTAAGCACAGCCATCAGTAGTGTGTCTGTCAGCGGAGAGAGTGTCGACCGTGTCTGCAGATAGATTGGGAGAGCATGGGGGAGGTGTGATGAGGTCACTTGAAAGGGGTGTGTGGCACTCCTGATATCTATGCAAAAGGACAAAGGTCCAAGTCTTTAGAGTCCTGGTCCTTCCTGTCTTGTTATATGGTTGCGAGACATGGATGCTATCTAGTGACCTGAAACATAGACTGGACTCCTTTGGTACTGTTTCTTTCTGGAAAATCCTTGGGTATCGTTGGTTTGACTTTGTGTCGAATGAGCGGTTGCTCATGGAGTGCTGAATGAGGCGCATTACCTGCATTGTGAGTGAGCATCAGTTACGGCACAACAGCCATGTGGAGCGTTTTCCCTAGGGTGATCCGGCTTGTAGGATCCTCATTGTTTGGGATCCGAGTGGCTGTACCACGCCAAGGGGTCGCGCACATAACACCTGGCAGTGGCAGTTAAAGGTCATTTCTGGAGGGTGGGACTGGACCGCGTGTCTGCTTGAGGGAGTTGTCAGCCGGGATCCCATGTTCTTTTGTTGTGTGGTGCTATACGAGTGCATGCTTCCCAACTTGACCTGTCCTGACTTGTACATATAATAAAATTAAAGTTATTTTAATTGGCTTCTAGTTATGCATCACATCTTTCTTTTTCTTTTTTTTCATCCCAACCGGGATCCCGAGCTGTTTCATCGTGCGGTGGGTGCAGCAATGCACTGTACCAGCGCATGCTCCCCAACTTGACTTGACTTGACTTGAAAGCTTGTCACATCAAACCCAATAAGACTCCAGGCTGAAATTGCTGCCACTGTATAGCAGTCTCCTTTGTAAGAAAAGCACAGGACAAAGAAAGTGATTTGGGGCACCTGGAAGGTCTGCCCTGTCTATTAAATGCACATAAAAGGCATGAAAGAAGACGTGTGTGAAGAACAATATATTGAGTCTCCTGGTTTTCATTAGTCAGACTGCTGATGATGGTAGTTCTAGTGGTCATATGGCTGCCGGGAAGTGGGTCCAGGTGGACAGACATTGGAAGTGACGTCATTGGAGGAGTACTGCCAATTTTCTGACCTGTAGAGGGAGAAAAAGAGAGGATTCTCACACAGCATCATGACCTGGATTGGCGGAGAATTACTGTTATCTAAGCCCTTAAACTGTCTCCTTTGCCTGTCAGGTCAGATGATTCAATGCGTGAGGTTATGTACCAAAGAAAGAGCATTGGCGTTGGCATGGAGAGTTCCCCAATTATGTAGGGCTGAAAAGGTTGAAAGTCAAAGAACACATGGTGACTCAGGAATTTGAATCTGTATGATGAGTCATCCACTGTAAAGGTGGTCTCACGACCCAGGAAGTAGTTCCTCAGGTGGTTTAATAGCCCATTTAATCTCTAGGGCCTCTCTTTTTACTGCCACATACATGGTTTCACATTCCAGTAGTTTTTGACTCAGATACACATTGGGCAGTTCAACAAAATCAATGTTTTGGCTCAGCATGGCTCCAAGACCTGCGTCCGAAGTGTCGGTCTGTAAGATGAAAGATAAGGAAAAAAACAGGAGTGATTAGTACAGATGCTGACATAAAGGCCTAAAGGTTTTACACAGCTGGTCTGGTGACAATTTAAAAATATAGAGGAGCTCATAGAAAAAGAGCGGACAACCTGACAATCTGAGAGGGCAGAACTGTCCCTTAGTCGAGGCCAGATGGATTACGTCCCAAGGTTTCAGCCCCTCCATTGTAAGCCGAATTGGCCCCAGATTTGCGGGCATGTAACCTACTTAGGGACGAGGGGGAATGGAGCTGGGGAAAGTGTTGGTGTGCTCTGATCAGCCCTCTGGCAATTCCGCATACAGGTGTGGTTATTGTAAATGGATATAAAACCGAGGCCTTGTTTGAGTCCGGTAGCAACATTTCTATTGTTGCTTGCCGATATGTGCTTCCGTGACAGTCGCTTAAGACATCGACCAGTCTAACCTGTATCCATGGGGAAACCCGTCAGTACAGGTCTGCCGCCCGTTTCATCAGCTGCGAAGGATCACTAGTGAAATTAGCCATGGCGGTCCTTCCAAATCTAGCATTTGCAGAGATACTGGGGCGGGACTGGTCGAAAATCAAAAGCGGATCAGCACTTCCCACTCCTACATTAAAATTAGGCCTAGCCATAGATGGATAAAAAGCGTCTCAAACTGCCTCCAAACAGTGTAAACAGCCGACAGAGAGAGGCAAAGCGTCCACTCAGTGTGATGTGATACTTCCAGGACCGTCATGAGCGGAAACATCATCATCCAACACCACAGTGGGATGGAAGGAAACCATGCCCATTGAAGTTGGTCCTGACTGTCTCTCCCAATTACATTTTCAATTTAGAGAAACACCGGCTTCCTTTAAAAGAGAACAATGGAATGACGATTCCCTAAAATTCACAAAAAATGCAGTTGCTCTTGTCAATGGCCAGTGCACTCATCAACCCATGCCACAGGGTCCTCACTTTGTTTAAGAGAATGATCTGTTATATTATCAGCTAGCGGAGCATGAGGGGGAGATGCAGAAGCTGTTGCTAGTTCCCCGAACCTTCTGGCGGCAAGTCTGTAAATTAGCACACACGCATCTCCTAGGAGGCCATTTGGGCACCAAGAAAACTTTGGAGAAAATTAAACTCTGATTTTATTGGCCTAACCCTAATTATTATTTATATATATATATATATATATATATATATATATATATATATATATATATATATATATATATATATATATATATATATAACTGCTCAAAAAATTAAAGGAACACTTTGAAAACACATCAGATCTCAATGGGAAAAAGAAATCCTCCTGGATATCTATACTGATATAGACTGGGTAATGTGTTAGGAACGAAAGGATGCCACATTGTTTGATGGAAATGAAAATGATCAACCTACAGAGCCCTGAATTCAAAGACGCCCAAAAATCAGAGTGAAAAATTATGTGGCAGGCTAGTCCATTTTGCCAAAATTTAATTGCAGCAACTCAAAATTGTATGCGCAGCACTTTGTATGGCCCCTGTGTTCTTGTATACATGCCTGACAACATCGGTGCATGCTTCTAATGAGATGACAGATGGTGTTGTGGGGGATCTCCTCCCAGATCTGGACCAGGGCATCACTGAGCTCCTGGACAGTCTGAGGTGCAACCTGGTGGCATTGGATGGACCTAAACATAATGTCCCAGAGGTGTTCTATTGGATTTAGGTCAGGAAAGTGTGGTGGCCAGTCAATGGTATCAATTCCTTCATCCTCCAGGAACTGCCTGCATACTCGCACCACATGAGGCCAGGAATTGTTGTGCACCAGGAGCCACTGTACCAGCATAGGATCTGACAATGGGTCCAAGGATTTCATCCTGATACCTAATGGCAGCCAATGTGCCTTTGTCAAGCCTGTAGCGGTCTGTGTGACCCTCCAAGGATATGCCTCTCCAGACAATCATTAACCCACCACCAAACTGCTCATGCTGAATGATGTTACAGGCAGCATAATGTTCTCCATGGCTTCTCCAGACCCTTTCACTTCTGTCACGTGCTCAGGGTGAACCTGCTCTCATCTGTAAAAAGCACAGGGCACCAGTGGTGCATCTGCCAATTCTGTATTCTATGGCGAATGCCAATCGAGCTGCATGCTGCTGGGCGGTGAGCTCAGGGCCCATTAGAGGACATGGGGCCCTTGGGGCACCCTCATGAAGTCTTTCCGGTTATTTGGTTAGAGATATTCACACCAGTGGTCTGCTGGAGGTCATTTTGTAGGGCTCTGGCAGTGCTCATCCTGTTCCTCCTTGCCCAAAGGAGCAGATACTGGTCCTGCTGATGGGTTATGGACCTTCTATGGCCCTCTCTAACTCTCCTAGAGTAACTGTTTGTCTCCTAGAATCTCCTCCATGCCCTTGAGACTGTGCAGGGAGACACAGCAAACCTTCTGGCAATGACACGTTTTGATGTGCCATCCTGGAGAAGTTGGACTACCTGTGCAACCTCTGTAGGGTCCAGGTATCGCCTCATGCTACCAGTAGTGACACAGACTGTACCCAAATGCAAAACTAGTGAAGAAACATTCAGAAAAGATGAGGAGGGAAAAATGTCAGTGGCCTCCACCTGTTAAACCATTCCTGTTTTGGGGGTCATCTCATTGTTGCCCCTCTAGTGCATCTGTTGTTAATTTCATTAACACCACAGCAGCTGAAACTGATTAACAACCCCCTCTGCTACTTAACTGACCAGATTAATATCCCATAAGTTTCATTGACTTTATGCTATACTCTGATTAAAAAGTGTTCCTTTAATTCTTTTGAGCAGTATATATATATATATATTATATATATATATATAATATATACTAATAAAAGGCAAAGCCCTCACTGACTGACTCACTCACTCACTCACTCACTGACTCATCACTAATTCTCCAACTTCCCGTGTAGGTAGAAGGCTGAAATTTGGCAGGCTCATTCCTTACAGCTTCCTTACAAAAGTTGGGCAAGTTTAATTTTGAAATTCTACGAATAATGGTAATAACTGGAAGCTATTTTCCTCTATATACTGTAATGGAGTTGAGCTTGAAATCTGTGGGGGGCGGAGTTTCGTGTGACATCATCATGCCTCCCACGTAATCACGGGAACTGACTGTCAACGCAATACGTAATACGTAGAAAACCAGGAAGAGCTCCAAAAAGCGCTGAAGAAAACATGCATTATATAATTAAGAAGGAAGCGAAACAATAAGAAGCGAGCGACTGACATTTACAATCATATTAATGAGTGCTGCTACTTCGGAAACAAAGCACGGTGTGAACCTAAAGTTTAAATTAAGTTCATAGACAGGCTGCCGCTGGCGTTTGTCATGCCCACGGGTAATGCGGGATACAAGTTTAAAGAGAGGACGCAGGATATAAACGAGAGTTTTGATCACTTTGTAACTAAGTTAAAATTACAGGTGAAGGGCTGTGCTTATGCAAATTCCGAGAGACTGTGTTTGTGGGGGATTGACAGTTAAGGCGGGTGGGGGAGTCACGTCATCATCTCCCCTCCCATTCACCTCATTTCGCTCTGAGCTGTGCTCCGCAGCTAAAACACAGTGTTACGGAAGCAACTTTGTGACGCTGCCACCAAATACTCACAGAAAAATCCACAAGTTAATACACACGCTGTCTCTACAGTTTCTCCACACTGAATTCTCCAGGCACTACTTACAAAAGGTTACATTGACAATCGTGTTACGTTATTTTTAAAATGTTTCCTTTTCTTAGCACAAGCACAGCTGAGAAGCTTTGATGCATGTGCTCCATAACGTGTTAAAAAATCACGCATTTAATCACACTTTGCATTACAAACAAAGGGGAACTTCTGTCAATGCATGATTTCCTGGTACACCGATTGCATTGATCAGCGCTTCCCGATTCATTTTACCCTCCCACCCCTTTGGTTTGAGAAGAAGTATGAAAAAATATGAGGTTAACACAGAAAAACAAATCACCACTTGAAGCTTTATGAATAATCGATTCGCCATCAATAATTGTTTTGGTAAAGCCATACTCAGTGTAATCCTCCTTCCATTTTTTAATTTTTCCGCCACTAGCCATGATTAAATGAACGGTCAAAAAGTAAGAGCGAAGCGAGGGTGACTTATTCAGGCAGGCAGGCGACAGCTCAATAGCTCGAATTTGGATATGAGTAGGTTCTATTTAGTCGCCAGAAATATCTTTGTTAGGAATGAAAGTTGAATTTAGTCATCATTGCATAACTTTTTCTTTACCATAGAAATGTAAAGTCAAAACTTGTATATATAAAGTCATTCCCGAATATATAAAGTTAAAACTTGATTATATAAAGTCACTGTCGGAATATATAAAGTCAAAACTTGAATATATAAAGTCATTCCCAAATATATAAAGTCAAAACCTGAGTATATAAAGACAGCATTGGAATATTTCGGAATATACAAAGTCAGCGCTGGAATATCCATCCATTTCCCAACCCGTTGAATCCTACCACAGGGTCACGGGGGTTTGCTGGAGCCAATCCCAGCCAACATTGGGCGCAAGGCAGGAACCAATCCTAGGCAGGGCACATGCATCATTTTCAAAACATTAACCGAACAGTGTTTTTTTAATTTATTTTTCTGAATACGTTTTTGTTAACTTAGTTCAGTTCAGGGTCTTTTCAATCAATAGATTTTGACTTTCACTTTATATATTCAGGAGTGAGTTTATAAATTCCGGCACTGACTTTATATATTCCAGCGCTGACTTTATACACTCACCTAAAGGATTATTAGGAACACCATACTAATACGGTGTTTGACCCCCTTTCGCCTTCAGAACTGCCTTAATTCTACGTGGCATTGATTCAAGGTGCTGAAAGCATTCTTTAGAAATGTTGGCCCATATTGATAGGATAGCATCTTGCAGTTGATGGATATTTGTGGGATGCACATCCAGGGCACAAAGCTCCCGTTCCATCACATCCCAAAGATGCTCTATTGGGTTGAGATCTGGTGACTGTGGGGGCCATTTTAGTACAGTGAACTCATTGTCATGTTCAAGAAACCAATTTGAAATGATTCGAGCTTTGTGACATGGTGCATTATTTTGCTGGAAGTAGCCATCAGAGGATGGGTACATGGTGGTCATGAAGAGATGGACATGGTCAGAAACAATGCTCAGGTAGCCCGTGGCATTTAAACGATGCCCAATTGGCACTAAGGGGCCTAAAGTGTGCCAAGAAAACATCCCCCACACCATTACACCACCACCACCAGCCTGCACCGTGGTAACAAGGCATGATGGATCCATGTTCTCATTTTGTGTTTACGCCAAATTCTGACTCAACAGAAATCGAGATATCAGACCAGGCAACATTTTTCCGGTCTTCAACTGTCCAATTTTGGTGAGCTCGTGCAAATTGTAGCCTCTTTTTCCTATCTGTAGTGGAGATGAGTGGTACCCGGTGGGGTCTTCTGCTGTTGTAGCCCATCCGCCTCAAGGTTGTGCGTGTTGTGGCTTCACAAATGCTTTGCTGCATACCTCAGTTGTAACGAGTGGTTATTTCAGTCAAAGTTGCTCTTCTATCAGCTTGAATCAGTCTACCCATTCTCCTCTGACCTCTAGCATTAACAAGGCATTTTTGCCCACAGGACTGCCGCATACTGGATGTTTTTCCCTTTTCACACCATTCCTTGTAAACCCTAGAAATGGTTGTGCATGAAAATCCCAGTAACTGAGCAGATTGTGAAATACTCAGACCGGCCCGTCTGGCACCAACAATCATTTATATATTCCGGGTATTTTGCTATATATATATATACTAGCAAAATACCCGCGCTTCGCAGCGGAGAAGTAGTGTGTTAAAGAAGTTATGAAAAAGAAAAGCAAACATTTTAAAAATAACGTAAGATGATTGTTAATGTAATTGTTTTGTCATTGATATTGAGTGTTGTTGTCATATCTATCTATTTATATATATATATTTATATATATCTGTATATATATATATATATTTATATATATATATATATATGTTTATATATATCTGTATGTATATATATATATATATAGCAAAATACCTGTGATTGGCAGCGAGAAGTAAAAGAAAAGGAAACATTTTAATAATAACGTAACATGATTGACAATGTAATTGTTTTGTCATTGTCATGAGTGTTGCTGGCATATATATATATATATATATATATATATATATATATATATATATATATATATATATATATACACACACAGACACATATATAAACATATATATATATATATATACCATACCATACCATATTTATTTGTTGAGCGCTTAAAACACAGCATTACAACTGACCAAAGCTGTACAGTTACAACAAGCAGGACTAAAAGCAAAATATTAAAAATAAACATTAAGAGAGAATTAAAACAGAGATACTAAAAACAGGTCAAGGGACCAAATAAAATAGAGAAAATGGCAAAAGACAAGTGGAAAATGAAACAGGTTAAGAATTAAAACCCAATGTGAAGAAGTGCATTTTTAGGCGAGATTTGAATGTGGCAACTGAAGCGGTTGCCTAACCACTAAGGGCAGGGAGTTCCAGAGCCTGGGTGCACAGACGGAGAAAGCCCTTTCACCACGAGCTTTAAAACGTGCCTTGGGAACGGTTAGGAGCAGCTGATCTGTGGATCTAAGAACACGAGGGGGATTGTGACAATGGAGCAAGACACTCAAATAGGCGGGGCTAGACCGTTTAATTCCTTATAGGTTAGGATGAGAATCTTAAAATCGATTCTGAATCTAACCGGCAGCCAGTGAAGGGTTTTCAAAATTGGTGAAATGTGTTGGATTCTGCTACTTCCAGTTAGAAGCCTTGCAGCCGCATTTTGAGCCAGTTGGAGTCTAGAAAGTGTGGCTTTACTGATACCAAAAGGCAGGAATTAGAGTAGTCAAGCCGGGGCGTAATGAATGCATGAATTACTGATTCCAGGAGGTGGTTAGAAAGAATAGGCTTGAGTTTGGCGATTTGCCTTAGATGGAAAAAGCAGGATTTTACTGTGCTGTTGACTTGAGCATCCATTTTCAGGAGCGTATCCATTTTGATTCCAAGATTGGAGACAGACGAAGTTACTGGAATGGGAAGAGAAACGAGGCCAAGGGGTGGAGCCTGTTTGCAGTCGGGACTAAAACAATGACCTCGGTTTTGAATCGTTCAGGTGAAGGAAGTTTACAGCCAGCCAGTCCTTAATGTCAGATAGGCAGTCGAGGAGAGGTTTGGTGGAGTCAGTTGGCTTGAGGGAGAAATAAATTTGGCAGTCGTCAGCATATAGGTGATATGAAATTGCATGCTTTCTAAAAATTGCACCTAAAGGCAGGATGTAGATTGAAAAAAGTAGTGGCCCTAAAATGGAACCCTGGGGGACCCCACATGGGAGTGGGACTGATTCAGATGAAAAATCGTCTAGCATGACTCTGAGAGTCCTGTTGCAGAAATATGACCTGAACCAGTCGAGGGCTAAGCCAGATACACCAGCCCAGGATTGAGTGGGAGATCATGATGTCGTGGTCGATTGTGTCGAAAGCAGCAGATAAGTCGAGAAGAACCATAACCACGTGGAATCCTGAGTCCAATGCCAAAAGGACGTCATTTAGGACACGTAAATGCGCGGTTTCTGTGCTGTGTTGGGGCCTAAAGCCTGACTGAAAAGATCCATTACCTGATGGTCCTGTAGGTGATGAGTTAATTGCTCATAAACTACTTTTTCTAGTATTTTTGACAAGAAAGGTAGTTTGGAGATTGGACGAAGATTGGAAAGAATGGCAGGGTCAAGATCAGGTTTTTTCACAATTGGATGTACAACTGCGTGTTTGAAAGCATGAGGAACTATAGCCGAGGATAGACTACTAGTTATGATCTTTAGGACATCATATCGAATCACAGGAAACACATCTTTCAGCAGTCTGGACGGCACCACATCGTCCGGAGAGCCCGAAGGCTTCATTGAGGCAACGATTTTTTCCAGATGGGGGAGCGAAATAGGTTCAAAGCTGGTGAGGGAACCGTGCAGGAGCGGCTAAATCAACAGAGCCAGAAGAAGAAATGGAGATCTGGGATCTAATGTTCGTGACCTTATCCAGAAAAAATGTGAGGATCTGATTACAAAGAGCAGTGGAGGCAGCAGAGAAAACAGTTACGGCTGGAGAGAGGACAGCATTTAGTGTTTTGTATAAGACACGTTGATCGCCAGAGTTTTTTGAGATGATGTCAGCGAAAAAACGGTTCCTTGCACCTCTGACCGCTCTCTGGTATTGGGACCACGCGTCTCTCATGCAGTCGAAGGTAACAGTGAGACCATCTTTCCTCCATTTACGTTCTAGCCGCCTACAGTTTTGCCTGATGGAGCGAGTTTGTTCATTTAGCCATGGGTCATGCTTGACTTTGGATTGTCTCCGTTTGAGTGGGGCTACGACATCCATCACAGAACAGCAGGAAGTGTGGAAAGTTTGCAATAAAACATCAGCATCCGTGGATTCACATGATGTGGAGATTGGTGAAAAGCAGCTGTAAAATCTTCAGCAGCAGAGGGGAATGACACGGAGGGACGAGTGGTGGTGGATTTACCATGCTCAACAGAGACCAAATCCAGATTAAACAGAACAGGCGAGTGATCAGAAAAGCTGGGAGGTAGAATGTCCAAGTCACTGATTCTGAGACCGAGAAAGAACCAGGTCCAGTGTGTGAACCTGTCCATGTGTTGGTCTGTTCACTAGTTGAGAGAGACCAAAGGAGTCAATAATGTCCAGAAAGTCTTTTGCTAGAGGATTAAGGGGACAGCAGACATGGACATTAAAATCACCCAAACAAAGGAAGCGATCATATCTGCAGGTAATATCAGCCAGGAAAGCTGCAAATTCATCTAAAAAGTTCTTATTGTATTTTGGAGGCGATAAATGAGTGTGCACAGCAGCGGTGGTGAGCAGACTAGTTCAAACATACTGAGCTCAAAAGTTGAAGGGGAAAATGAAAGGGGAAAGGAAGGGCGGTTGCAAATAAAATCAGATTTAAATAAGGTCAATAAGCCACGCGCGCTCGCTCGGCGTGTTGATAAAGGAACATCCCGGAGGCAAAACTTCAGTGAGTGGGAGCGTCTCGCCCGGTAAAAACCAGGTTTCAGTGGTACATAAAAAATCCAGGCCATTAGAAAGAAAAAAGTCTTTCAGGATGAAAGTTTTGTTCACGACCGATCTGGCATTTATCAGCGAAACGAACCGGGCTGGGAGGACGTCAACAGAGACGTACCAGCCGTGGCGGTTGATATTGTCATGATACGGCTTAGGTTGTTAAAGTTCAACCCCGCGGCGTGACGGAGCGAGGCAGGGAGGTACATCGGAGCGTCCGAGGGCAAATGGCATTCCGGCAACATTACCTCATGTTGGGAGCCTGGAGAGTTGTTCCTAGAGAGGATCCGGGAAGCTCGGAGCCGAGCCCTGGTGCCACCGCGCTTACCCGGCGGGCGTTTCCATCGGCGACTGGCCAAGCCGTAGGCAGTGATGAGGAAAGCTGGGACTTCCTCAAACAGTCGGCCAAAGGCTTGACTGAACTCAGGGGTCAGATGTTGAGAAATCCCCACACTCGTTCGAAGAGCCAGAAGGGTGAGGCGATCATAAGAAATGATCGAGTCAAGAAGAGCATCACAGGAACAGGTAAGCCGAGGAAAAAGCAGGACTAATAAGAAACAAAAAAGCTAGAGCGGACGGCGTGCCTCAACAGTCGGCGCCATCTTGATTTATGATTTGATTTATTGATTTTATATACATCTATACACATATATACACAGTTATATATATATACACTAGCAAAATACCCGCGCTTCGCAGCGGAGAAGTAGTGTGTTAAAGAAGCAATGAAAAGAAAAGGAAACATTTTGAAAATAACGTAACATGATTGTCAATGTAATTGTTTTGTCACTGTTGTGAGTGATGAGTGTTGCTGTCATATATATATATATATATATATATATATATATATACTAGAGAATACCAGCTTCAGAGGAGAAGTAGTGTGTTAAAGAAGTTATGAAAAGAAAAGCAAACATTTTAAAAATAACGTAAGATGATTGTTAATGTAATTGTTTTGTCATTGATATGAGTGTTGTTGTCATATCTATCTATTTATATATATATATATATATATATATATATATATATATATATATATATATATAGCAAAATAGCTGCGATTGGCAGCGGAGAAGTAAAAAGAAAAGGAAACATTTTAATAATAACGTAACATGATTGACAATGTAATTGTTTTGTAATTGTCATGAGTGTTGCTGGCATATATATATATATATATATATATATATATATATACACACACACAGAGACACATATATAAACATATATATACATATAAACATATATATATATATATACACATCTATACACATATATATATACAGTTATATATATATACACATATACACACATACATATATATATATACACATATATATACAAATCTACATATATATATCTACATATATATATTAGGTGGGACTCGATTAAAAAATTAATCCAATTAATTAGAGGCTGTGTAAGAATTAATCTTGATTAATCGTATGTAATCGACACGAAATTTGCCCCAAATCGCAAATGTTTTTTTTTATTTAAAACGGTTTTAGTGGGCTTACAGAATCAAATAATAGACATGGACATGAATATTGTAAACTGAAGCTGTTTTAATTTCTGAAAAAAAAAGTTTTTAAACTGCATTTGAATTCAAAACAGAAACAAAAATATCATCCCTGGTTAAAATTGGGCAGACTTAAAAATAAAGTGGTAGTTTAAGTACTTTAAGTACATTTTCAGAATAGTATTGTCTTTAAATAATAATAACCAAAATTTCACCATAAAGTGCAGTTTTTCTTCTTAAAAAAATAAGTCAGAAACATAAAAGGTAATTTGACCAGCTTACTCTTTAAACTCTGAGTAACATTAGCCAAAATTATTTTGTACATTAGGCTAAAACAGTGTGATCATTGAACATTTTGTAATTAGATGTATTTAGAATTACTAACGGTCACGGAAGTCCAATGATCCCCAGTAAGAGCCACAAAGTCCGCTTTCTGTAATGCATCTAATTTTGCTTGCTTTTCAGTGTGCACAAAACCATGCTTTTATCAAGGCTTCGCGGGTAGTCGAAATGATCAGTCGTAGGAACGCGCTTTATTCCGACTCTAACATTTTTGTAGCTGTGATGTGTGCATCAGTGTAATGGATGTACCAGGAAATCATGCATTGACAAAAGTTCCCGCTTGCTTGGAATTGAAAGTGTGATTAAATGCGTTATTTTTAACGCGTTATGGAGTACATGCATCGAAGCTTCTCAACTGTGCTTGTGCTAAGAAAGGGAAAATTTTAAAAATAACGTAACATGATTCTGCTAACCTAATATTTTTCATACGTCCCAAACCAAGGAGATGGGAAGGTAAAATGAATCGGTAGCGCGTACATAGTCAGTACATCCCTCTCGGAATCGAACCTCGAATGTCGGCGTTAGAGGCTTAAGACTCTACAATTGCGCCACCGCTTGTCTATGCTAAAGTATGTATTGTAGATCGGGCTATAGATATACATTTATATATATATACCCGTGTATCGCAGTGGAGAAGTAGAAGTTATGAAAAAGAAAAGGGAACATTTTAAAAATAACGTAACATGATTGTCAATATACAGTAATTGTTTTGTGAGTGTTATTGAATGTTGCTGTCATCAAGGATTTGATTATCATTATTTCTTTCAATCAGGCTCGTATTTGTACGATGTGTTCAAGTTACATTCCGTGTTTGTCAATCGTTGTAAAGATAAGAGGTTTCATTCATCGATTAGTTCCTTACTGCATCAATAAACAGCTCGTCTTCCTTTTATCTGTGATGTGACAAACTGCATGCACGGGTTTTTTTACACTGTCTTCCTTTAGCGGACATTCACTTTTTCCACCGTGTGCTTTGTTTCCACAGTAGCTGCATTTATGAATATGCTTATCAGACGCTTCATATTTTTTGCTGCCTTTTCAATTGTGTAATTCGGTTTTGTTCAGCTCTTTGGAACTGTTGCTTTTATCTGTGCACTGCATCAGTTCACGTGAGCCACTCGGTGTACTTGCATCGAAGGTTCCCAGCTGTGCTGGTGCCATCTCGTGCTATGTCCATAGCTTTATTTAATGTTACCTTAGTCCTGGCACTTAAAACTTTCTCTGGCAGTTTCGCTGAGTTTGTGTCAAACACCACCCTGACCATCTCATCTTCCTCTCCATAAGCACAGTCCTTCACCCGTGAATATTTACCCGTGGCAGTTTGCTATTGGATTGCCGCTGACGGATGGCCTTATATGGGCAGGCACTAAATTACAAACGCCAGCGGCAGCCTGTCTGTGAACTTAATTTAAAGTGTAGGTTTACATCGTGCTTTGTTTCCGAAGTAGCAGAACTCGCTTCTTATTGTTTCGCTGCCTTCTCAATTATATAATGCATGTTTTCTTGAGCGCTTTTTTGAGGTCTTCCTGGTTTTCTATGTACTGCGTGATTACGTGGGAGGCGTGATGATGTCACACGAAACTCCGCCCCCACGGCGTTGAAGCTCATCTCCATTACAGTAAATGGAGAAAAACTGCTTCCAGTTATGACCATTACGCGTAGAATTTCGATATAAAACCTGTCCAACTTTTGTAAGGAAGCTGTAAGGAATCAACCTGCCAAATTTCAGCCTTCCACCCACACGGGAAGTTGGAGAATTAGTGATGAGTCAGTGAGTGAGTGAGTGAGTGAGTGAGTGAGTCAGTGAGTGAGTGAGTCAGTGAGTGAGTGAGGGCTTTGCCTTTTATTAGTATAGATATACACACATACATATATATACATACTGTATATACACACACACATATATATACATACTGTATATATACATCTACATATATACTGTATATACACTTTATATATACAAATCTACATATATATATATTAGGGGTGGGACTCGATTAAAAAAATTAATCCAATTAATTAGAGGCTGTGTAAGAATTAATCTTGATTAATCGTATGTAATCGCACACGTAAATTTGCCCCAAATCGCAAATGTTTTTTTTCTTAATTTAAAAGTGTTTTAGTGGGCGACAGAATCAAATAATAGACATGTACAGTACATGAATATTGTAAACTGAAGCTGTTTTAATTTCTGGAAAAAAAAAAAGCCTTTAAACTGCATTTGAATTCAAAACAGAAACAAAAATATCATCCCCGGTTAAAATTGGGCAGACTTAAAAATAAAGTGGTAGTTTAAGTACTTTAAGTAGATTTTCAGAATAGTATTGTCTTTAAATAATAATAACCAAAATTTCAACATAAAGTGCAGTTTTTCTTCTTAAAAAATAAGTCAGAAACATAAAAGGTAATTTGACCAACTTAATCTTTAAACTCTGAGTAACCTTAGCCAAAATTATTTTGTACATTAGGCTAAAACAGTGTGATCATTGAACATTTTGTAATTAGATGTAATTAGAATTACTAACGGTCACGGAAGTCCAATGATCCCCAGTAAGAGCCACAAAGTCCGCTTTCTGTAATGCATCTAATTTTGCTTGCTTTTCAGTGTGCACAAAACCATGCTTTTATCAAGGCTTCGCGGGAAGTCGAAATGATCAGTCGTAGGAACGCGCTTCATTCCGACTCTAACATTTTTGTAGCTGTGATGTGGCATCAGTGTAATGGATGTACCAGGAAATCATGCATTGACAAAAGTTCCGCTTGCTTGGAATTGAAAGTGTGATTAAATGCGTTATTTTTTTAACGCGTTATGGAGTACATGCGTCGAAGCTTCTCAGCTGTGCTTGTGCTAATAAAGGGAAACATTTTAAAAATAACGTAACATGCTTCTGCGTTAACCTAATATTTTTCATACGTCCCAAACCAAGGAGATGCGAAGGTAAAATGAATCGGTAGCGCGTACATACTCAGTGCATCCCTCTGGAATCGAACCTCGAATGACAGCATTAGAAGCGAAGACTCTACAATTGCGCCACAGCATGTGGCTTGTCTATGCGGGAGTATGTACTGTAGATCGGGTATATATATACATTTAAATATATACCCGCATATCAGTGGAGAAGTAGAAGTTATGAAAAGAAAAGGGAACATTTTAAAAATAACGTAACATGATTGTCAATATACAGTAATTGTTTTGTGAGTGTTATTGAATGTTGCTGTCATCAAGGATTTGATTATCATTATTTGTTCAATCAGGTCGTATTTGTACGATGTGTTGTGTTCAAGTTACATTCCGTGTTTGTCAATCGTTGTAAAGATAAGAGGTTTCATTCATCGATTAGTTTCTTACTGCATCAATAAACAGCTCGTCTTCCTCTTTATCTGAGATGTGACAAACTGCATGCACAGGTTTTTTTTTTACACTGTCTTCCTTTAGCGGGACATTCACTTTTTCCACCGTGTGCTTTGTTTCCGCAGTAGCTGCACTTATGAATATGATTCTATGTATCAGACGCTTCATATTTTTTTGCTGCCTTCTCAATTGTGTAATTCGGTTTTTGTTCAGCACTCTTTGGAACTGTTGCTTTTTGTCTGTGCACTGTGTCAGTTCACGTGAGCTGCTTGGTGTTCTTGCATTGAAGGTTCCCAGCTGTGCTGGTGCCATCTCCTGTAATGTCAGCTAAGACCCGGCACTTAAAAGTTTCTCTCGCAGTTTCAATGAGTTTGTGCCAAACACCACCCTGACCATCTCATCTTCCTCTGCATAAGCACAGTCCTTCACACGTGAATATTTACCGGCAGTGTTTGTATTGGATTGCCGCTGATGGACGGCCTTATATGGGCAGGCACTAAATTACAAACGCTAGTGGCAGCCTGTCTATGAACTTAATTTAATATAAACTTACGGTTCACGCCGTGCTTTGTTTCCGCAGTAGCTGTACTTATGAATATGCTTGTATGCATCATTTGCTTCATAATGTTTTTCTGCCTTCTCAATTGTGAAATGGCGTTTTGTGCTCATCGCTGTTTGGAGTTCTTCCTTGTTCTCTACGTACTTACGTAGGAGGCGTGATGATGTCACACGAAACACCGCCCCCCACGGCAATTACAAATGCCAGCGGCAGCCTGTCTGTGAACTTAATTTAAAGTGTAGGTTTACATCGTGCTTTGTTTCTGAAGTAGCAGAACTCGCTTCTTATTGTTTCGCTGCCTTCTCAATTATATAATGCATGTTTTCTTGAGCGCTTTTTTGAGGTCTTCCTGGTTTTCTATGTACTGCGTGATTACGTGGGAGGCGTGATGATGTCACACGAAACTCCCCCACGGCGTTGAAGCTCATCTCCATTACAGTAAATGGAGAAAAACTGCTTCCAGTTATGACCATTACGCGTAGAATTTCGATATAAAACCTGTCCAACTTTTGTAAGGAAGCTGTAAGGAATCAACCTGCCAAATTTCAGCCTTCCACCCACACGGGAAGTTGGAGAATTAGTGATGAGTCAGTGAGTGAGTGAGTGAGTGAGTGAGTGAGTGAGTGAGTGAGTGAGTGAGTGAGGGCTTTGCCTTTTATTAGTATAGATATGACAACAAAACTCATATCAATGACAAAACAATTACATTAACAATCATGTTACGTTTTTAAAATTTTTCCTTTTCTTTTTCGTAACTTTTTTAACACACTACTTCTCCGCTGTGAAGCGCGGGTATTCTGCTAGTATATATATATATATATATATATATATATATATATATATATAGTGGACGCTAGATGGCGCTGTTGCACTGTGCAACCCAACAGACAGATTTTTCAGGACACACGTTTAAAAGCACCAAGCCAATTTTTAATTATTTTCTTAAATAAAGTGCCCCAACCAGTACAATTCACAATAATCAATAATCACAACAATAATTCTCCACACCCTGCAGCTCCGTCACACACCCTCCCAACTCCGGCTCCGCTTGCAGGGTCTCGATCATTCCTTTATATATTCAGTCATCAGTCATCAAGCAGCCCGGAAGTACTGTGGGCTTCTGTCCTCCTGACTCTGAAGTACTTCCAGGTTGTAGGAAAAGTAGGAGTCCCAAGTCCTTTATGAGCTCCCCCTGACGGCACCCAACAGGGCTGCGAAAACGGACTCCATGTCCCAGGATGCCCTGAGGGAATCCAGGGTGCAGCTACTGTCCAGCGGAGCTGCCACCTAGTGTCCTGGGGGAGGCAGTGTCCTGGAAAGGCTGCCTTCCTCTATTCTTCCAGTTCAGGGACATCCCGGCCGGATTGAGCTGCCGGCTGTTTATCAGTATATATATGTGTGTGTGTGTGTTAATATAATATGTTCACTGACCTACCACAAAGTTACAAACAGTACTAATGTCAGAAACAGAAGGATAAAGCAGTGTATTTATTGTTTGCTCAGTTCATGTCATCTCAAGGGACAGAGGAAACTCTTGTTCCTGATTTCATCAGTGCCACACACACATAGTGTTTCTCTGGTGCATGTTAAGGGATGCTGATTGTGCTTTGTCTGTCTTTCTTTGTTCCAATAAATTTTCTCTCTCACTTTTGATTGTACATTGCAGTTACTGACTGTACCACAGTTACAGTCTTTGACATTTCATATAAAGTGGTCCTCTTTAGCTAACGTAAAATATGTCTTCTGAACAATGGCGATCAGTCAACTCTTTACTTCAGCGTGTTGGATATGTGACTTTTATGTAGGTCTTCCTTGCTTCTGCATCTCCCTGTCCTTATGGCAAGGCTGAACTCATTATGGCACTTACATTAAACTCAGTAATGGATGTCTTCCATTCTTACAGTCTTGCATTAGTTACCCTTTGGAGTAGAAAGGTCGCTTCAGCTTTTTGTTATGGGCCATACATTAGACAATGGGGTTTCTGCTGTAAATTAAAACCAGGCTCTTGCTGAATCATAGAGTGGAGGGTTAATGCTGACACTGAGTTATAAAGGTAATGTAAAGAAAGAAGTGGACATTTTGCCAACGGTTTCTTAAAGATGCGTAAGTCCATCCTTTTGAATAATAATAGGTACAAAGCTTTTTCATTAACTTTGACAATGGTTGATCTATGATTATTTTTTTCACTGGCCAGTGTGGTACAAGGCCAAGACATCTCAAAGCCTCTATATACCAGCACCTGTGTTATTCAACTGCAGATGAAGATATAGATATGCCACAAAAATTGACTAAATGAGTACCAATGCAAAAATGAGCCAGTCACAAGAAATTTATAAGGAGTACTTTTGGTAAAAAGCAATAACTTAATATTCACAAACCTGCTTAATCCATTACTGAGATACAGGAGACTAGATCCTGCACAAGCAGCATTGGGTGCAAGTCATAAAATATCCTTAGACGGGGCGGAAGTCCATCTAAGTGTTTACTAGGATGTGATGGTTGTAATTATGGTATATTAGTCTGTTCTTTTTTAAAGATTTTCCATATAGCTAAAGTTGTGTTTGTTTTGCACAATTCCACTAATATATCTGTTTGGTGGGCTATTGTCTGATACTAGCTTTCCTTTACTTTGACCCTTATAGCGCTTTCAACTGACAATACATGTTTTAACCAATGTCTGTTTATATTTTTTTGGGGCCTGTATAATTTTTTTTAGTTTATGAGAGTTTTATATTTTGAAAGTTTAATTTAAAATTTAAAAAGTTTCAACTTTATTTCTTTGTTTGAACATTTTATTTCTAAAGATGTTCCCTGGTTGCTAGAGCTACCCTCCTGATACAAGCTGATAAATTACATTTCAGCGGTGCCAAGGCTTTGTTATAGATATGGATTCAATCATTGAAATAGTTTTGGTGGAAAGTTTAGTGTTCAGGTTTTTACTCTCACTCCTAAGTCTCAACTCAGGTTTTGTCATTGTGTTATAGCTGTGTTTATTAAATAAGATATTCTTGGAGAACAAAGTTTGTAACTCCATTCTGGCATTTAAGCCCTCTAGTTGAAAACTAGTTTTTGTGCTCTAAACAGTTTGTTTTGCTTTTGAGTTTATTTATCCGTCTTTCAGAAATTAAAAATGAAATCTTTTTGTCTATGGAATAAACACACATTTCTCAGTTGGCTTCATAAAACATTATGCCAGTGGAAAACTTGGGGTGTGGTCGATTTGGGAAAAAAAAAAATGGGCGGAATGTTGTGAGTTTTCAGACTAATTTTTGTTTTTCATGACTGGCATAACAATATCGACCTTCCAGTCACCTCAAGTGTTCTAATGAGAGCAATCGTACCATTCCAGAGTATTGATGTGAAGTGAATACCTTGTGGTTGGTCATTTCTGTAGTATTTTCCCTCAGTCCATTTGTTAGGTGCTAACATTCCAAACACAACTAACAATTTTAGTCTTTTGCATTTTAGTTTTGCTGTCCCAGTGTTTGTTTTCTTTTTCTCAAATTTACCTGTTAGGCTGTTCATCAATATTTCATTGGTCATCCATCCATTATCCAACTCGCTATATCCTAACACAGGGTCATGGGGCTCTGCTGGAGCCAATCCCAGCTAACACAGGGCACAAGGCAGGAAACAAACCCTTAGCAGCGCACCAGCCCACCGCAGTTCATTGGTCATCAGTATACAAATAGTTTAGTAAGCATATCTTAATGTAAATATTATTGTGGCTTATCAAATGTTTGATATGTCCTGTGTTTTACCAATTATATTTTGATGTCCTTTGTAGATTATTTTAATAATTTGTCAAGTTTTTAATCATACATATTGTATAATACTAGAGAGATACAAGTATTTTAAGAATATAAGCCATAATATTATAATTGGGGATTAAGATGATCAGAAATACAATTGAACAGCAGAAATATTTAAATAATGCAACCTTAGAATTAGATTAAATATTCTACCTAAAACTTATAACACCTTTTTGAATAGACAACATAGGTTGTAGAGAAAATAAAAACAAAGCATGCTGTATGCGGTGAATTATTTTATTTGTATTTCCTAGTATACTTTCACACTGTTCCAAGTAAAAGACTAATCCTGAGGATTGTAGACATTTTTAACATACAGAACACATTTAGATTTCAGATAACAGAATGTGCAATCTGGAGTGATATCATTAGTGGAGTCACGCAGAATCTGTGTTAGGATTGTTACCATTCCCAATTTATAGTGACAATTTTGCTTCAGAAGTCACAAGTTAACTTGTGAAATTTCCAAGTGACATCAGCATAAAGGACTAATCAGGTCTAACAAATGCTGAGGAGACAGCCAAAATAATTCAAATATAGAAAATAATCTCAAATAGTTAACATAAAATTAAGGAAGTTGAAATAGAAATGTTCAATCAAAATGTAAATTAAAAATACGAACTTATGATGAAAAAGTATACTCCTTCTCAAAGCAAATTTAAAAGACTTTTAGCACATACTCTATTAAAGCCTAATAATTTGAAGAGTTTCAAGCAAGATTGGGTCTGTTTGGATTATTCTCACATCACGATCATTTTATATTTGTGTTTTTTTTTCTTAATATGATATTAGCCAATTGGTTTGAATAGATTTTTCTTTATTACACATACAGTGAAGTTCAAGAATGTCATCATTTTGCTACAAGAGAATAAAGCAAAAAATATGTCCATTGCCTGACCACTTGTATGGCAACTGTTGAGAAAAACATTTGTTTTTGCATTGAACAAGGTAAGCTTGGGAATATGCAAGACATCACACTGCTTAATTGGCTTGGTTAAATACAGTTCATTAAAACAGCATAATAGTTACTGAATCAATTGTTAATACAGGAAAAGTTTGAAAGAAACTGAAACTATAATCAAGGCAGTTGAAAATGAAATGGACACTATAAGCAAGAAACAATGGGTGCTTCCTTTAAATAATGAACATGCATGCATTGTGTAAATTTCCATATGTCCACATCTGTAGCAAGTCTGCAAGGTTAAAAAAAAATAAAAACTCTTGGCATATTAGCTTAGCATATTTAAGAAAATATAGAAATTAAAATTCAATTTTAGGATAAAGATTTGTTCTAAGAGCTGGGTTGACTGGCCAAAAGATCAAAAAGAAATCATTTGATCAAAAGAGTTTGTGATCAGCAATGTAACAAGTGGCGCTTGTGAGTCTTCTGACTGTTTCATGTATTTTAAATAAACTTGTTTAAAGCAAGACAAACCAACTCTCATTCATATCGTACCGTGATGGCTACTGGACAGAACCACTCTTATGCCAGCATGCTGTATATGTGGAATCATTTTATTCTTTTTGCATTCCTCTTGATTGTCTATTGTCATTATCAACATAGCACAATATCACCATGATAAGCCAGTGTGTTCAGCTTCATTATATCACTCAGGAAAATGAAAACTACATAAACATTCAGTGGGAAAAATGCAATGGGAAACAACCCTCTCCAAATGCAAGCTGTTGATCTTTATGTATAACTAGCAAAATACCCACGCTTCGCAGCGGCGGAGTACTGACTTAAAATTTGTATTAAGAAGAAAATTAAACCTTTTTAAACTGAGGGAAAATATACCAATAATTATTTGTTAAGGATCTCTTTGTATACCACATTTTGAGTTTGGCCCTCCGGTTGTAATATGACCAAGCTGTGCGCTGAGCTTACTCTTGAGCATGCAACGTACAGTTGGCCATGTGAACAGTAATCTTGTTTCAAATCTCACAGCTTGGATTGCTGCTGTCATAATCGGTTTGAGTTTCATGGTTTGTTTCAATGATGACTGTATTTGCAGGACTTGTGTTGAAGTGACATTCGGCATCTGTCAAGCGTTGTAAGCATATAACCGGTTTCATCGATAACTTCACATCCAGCTTTTGAGAGTTTAAATATTCATAAACATCAAAGTGTCCACTACTGAAATCATCACCTGTGAGTCTAAGATGTTTAAGAGGCACTGGCAGTTGTCGAAAGGTGTAAAATATTTGGCTATTTCGGTACACTTGAAAGCGACAACCGAACAATTCAGCGGCAGCCATCAACTCACATGCAGAACCTTAGGTGAAGGGCTTAAGCATTTCACTCTTATAGTGCTCCTGTGTAGTATAATTATCTCCTGTACCATCATCAGTCCACACCTTGAACCTGTCCCAGTCATTCAATAAATAAGACACAATGTTCCTCCGGATATCAAGAGTGAGCCTGATATGGCCGCACAATATGTAACACAGAGAAAGGAAAAGGTAGGTGCCATCTCCGGGCATGGAAACCACTCGGTAAGTAATAGTTCTTTGATCAATGGTGATCACCTCGATAGACATGTTAAAGGAAATGGGTACCTGAACAATGCAAAGTAAGTCTAAAATACCTAAACAATAACTATAATCGTAATAAATGAACAATAAAACAGCAGAGAAGCCGTGGATTAAATAAAAAGGCTGTAGTTATCAGCAGGGGAGACGTGAATCCCGTGGCGAAGCAAGGAAGGGAATGTAGAGACCGGAGCGACGGACGGCCTTATATAGGCAGGCAGCCAACAGCGTGGGAGGTGTTGGAGGACCCAACGCCGCCTCACACGGTGACCGAGCTGCAGGCTATGGACATATATATGTACATAAGTAGGATTCAGTTAGCATTGGGAACCCGTGTACCAAATTTCTTGAAGATGGGCCCATAAGTAACAAACACCGTTGAAAAGTTCAATATGGTGGCCGACAGTGGCATCATACCACCAAAATAAGTACGTACATTGGTTTCGGTTAGCGCAGGGAAGCCGCCTACCAAATTTCGCGAAGATGGGGCGTAAATAAGAAAATTCAACATGGCGGATGTTGTCGACCGTTATGACCGTTAAACGTACGTACATGTACTAAGTACTGTAAGTAGAAAATTAATTATGGTTACTCACCAACAATGACACGATGACTTGTCCGATAACAATGAGTTTAATTTTACTGCACAACAAAGGAGACCATTACAGCTCTTCCAAAGGAGCCACTTCAGGCGATTGTGTAGCACTGCCGTTGTTCTTCTTCTGGCAGTCTTCAATCCAAATTCCTAAAGCAGATTTCATCCAGACTACTGCCTTATTACATCCACTTACAACTCGTTTTGCACCCTGGTTAAAAGGACACTGCGGCTGTAGATCTTATATTCCTTTCCTACTTTTTAAATAAAAAGATTCGTAGCCTTCAACAATTCCAAAACGTTTACCTTTTCGGCAATCGTTAACATCTTCCGTTTGCGCTTGGGCACGGCCCCTGAAGCAGTAGCAGATCGTTTTGGAGCCATAATGAAGGGCTTGACTATGCACAAAGATAAACACAAAGGAGCACAACTCTTTACACAGCGAAACACGTTGATGCTGAATGAGCGAGACAAGACTTCCTGGTTAACACTGCATTCAGCACGCAGGAACTTAACTGCGTGCTCTGATTGGTTAGCTTCTCAGTCATCTGCCAATAGCATCCCTTGTATGAAATCAACTGGGCAAACAGGAAGCATCTATAGGAAGTAAAAAGACACATTGCCCGCAGAACCCGCGAAGCAGCGAAAAATCTGCGTTATATATTTAGTTATGCTTTCATATAAAATCCGCGATAGAGTGAAGCCGCGAAAGTCGAAGCACGATATAGCGAGGGATTACTGTATACTAATAAAAGGCAAAGCCCTCACTGACTGACTGACTCATCACTAATTCTCCAACCTCCCGTGTAGGTAGAAGGCTGAAATTTGGCAGGCTCATTCCTTACAGCTTACTTACAAAAGTTAAGCAGGTTCATTTCGAAATTCTACGCGTAACGGTCATAACTGAATCCTACTTTCGTACATATATACGGCCATAGCCTGCAGCTCGGTCGCCGTGTGAGGCAGAGTTGCGTCCCTCATCACCACACCTCCCTTTTAGTTGGCTGCCTGCCTATATTGCGTCCCCATACCCACGCCTCCCACGTAATTGAGTGCCTGCCCATATAAGGCCGTCCATCAGCAGCAATCCAATAGACACGCTGCCACTACGAGGCATTTGTCAAGACGAATACGATATTTATTCACGAGATACAAGTTTAGTGAGAAGACGCAAGGTATAAATGAGACTTTTGATCACTTTGAAACGGAGTTAAAATTGCTGGTGAAGGACTGTGCTTATGCAAATGAAGATGAGATGGTCAGGGATAGAATAGTGTTTGGCACAAACTCAGCAAAAGTGCGAGAGAAACTTTTAAGTGCCAGGTCTGAGCTAACATTAAATAAAGCTGTGGACATCGCAAGATCGCACAAGATAGCACAAGCACATCTGAGAACCTTCGATGCATGTACTCCAAGCGGCTCACGTGAACTGACTGTGAACGCAGTACGCAGACAAAAAGCAAGAGCTCCAAAGAGCGCTGAACAAAAAAACGCATTACGCAATTGAGATGGCAGCAAAAGAATACGAAACGAGTGATGCATACACACATATTCATAAGTGCAGCTACTGCGGAAACAAAGCACACGGTGGAAAAAGTCAATGTCCAGCTAAAGGAAGACAGTGTAAAAAATGTGGTAAATTGAACCACTTCACTAAAGTTTGCAGGACTGGGAAAGGTAAACCCGTGCATGAAGTGTGTGATGTCTCAGATAAAGTGGAAGACGAGCTGTTTATTGATGCAGTAAGAAAGGAACAGCCCTCTGAAGCTGAACAAACCTTTGTAGACATATCAATAGGAAAGCAAGGTGTAAAGTTTAAGTTTAAATTAAATTAAACTTAATACCAGGAATGCCTGTTAAACATCTTAGATTCACGAGTACCGATTTGGGTAGTGAACACTTCAATGAATGAAACCTGTTATCTTTACAACGGTTGACAAACACGGAATGTAACATGAACACAACACATCCTCTAAATATGAGCCTGATTGAAAGAAATAATGATAATCAAATCCTTGATGACAGCAACACTCATAACACTCACAAAACAATTACTGTATATTGACAATCATGTTATGTTATTTTTAAAATGTTCCCTTTTCTTTTTCATAACTTCTTTAACACACTACTTCTCCGCTGCAAAGTGCGGGTGTTTTGCTAGTTATAAATAATGGGATGTCTTCTTTGTAAATATTTAGGCATCTAGGGGATCTTGCAGATACTGTTGCAGCCAAATGAGGAGAGCCCCTCCTTGAGTGGTCAGCATTTGAACTCTCACCCTATAGATTATATTCCCTCCTCAAATCTAATGATTCATCACTCTCCCAGGGCCCACTCTAGTTTTTTTTGCTGCTCTAGGTGAAGGTGAAAAGGTTGTGCCCAAACCACACAGTCTCAAAGGCAATTGCTATACTTATGTTGCGTGGAAGTGATTTGGGGTTGGGTAGTATGACCAGATTTCCCTTCCAAAATGGGTCACAGTTTATTATTCCATCTAGTGTGGTCTACGTAGATGAAATCAAATTGGGATTTAAGGGGATTGTGAGTGTTGTAAAAATGTACATTTTTTGAAGGGCGGGAGGGAACCCCTTGGAGTTCCTTGCATGGTCTAAATATGTACATTAAAATGAAGACTTTGTCCCCATTGTCTGAGTGTTAGTGTAGTGGTATTTGTGTATATTGTCAAATGGCTGCCTCCAAGCCCCTTGCCACCCTAGGCAACCACGTAGTTCACCTGTGTAACAGAGCCAGCACTGTAGTCACCCGTATCAACCATCTAAAGAACACAGTTTAATCCCAGTAAAAAGTTTAACTGATCCCTAATAGTAGCTCCTAGAAGCGAACAATAAAATATCTAAGTGCCTGTGTTTGCTTCTGTTAACCTACCGGCCTAAATCACCCTGAAACTGCTTTATAAAAGTGTTGGTCTCTAAAAATGTAAAGCTAATCTCTATCACAAAACTGCTATTTAAAAAATAAATAAAATAAATAGGCATGAATTGAGACAGAACTGTACAGAGCAGTGAAGTTGCACCATCTGGAGAGCATTCAAAACTTGAACTGCTGGATGTTATAGCAGCCAAGAATCAAACAAACAACCAAAGTGATGAACACCACTCTACTGAATTTTAAAAAAATGCAGATGTCTTGCACTGTTGTTTACACACATTTGACGTGGTTGATGCCCAGGCAGATTGAACCAGCTATCTTGTAGCCTAGAGTCCACCTTGTTAACTACTTTGTAACATTGGAAATACTGCAAACTACTTGTTCAGAACTCTCTTTTCATCCGATAATATTGAAACAGCAGAAACCTTCAAAGACCAAATTTATAAATGGTCCACATTAGTTCAAACCACTGATGGCAAAGCATCTACTGAGAATATCTTCAAATATTTTCTTGGATATTTGCGATGCAGTTGGCTAATTTTATTTTACCCAGCCACCCGTGGGGCTTTCCAAGGCTAGCGATACATCTCAAAGCTGTAGCAGCCATATGCAGAACTTTCATGCATTCATACTGTTAAGTGTATTCTACCTCACATTTCATGCATGCGTGACACTACTCTAGCTGGATTTGAAAAACATTTTTTAAAACTTGCAGCATTTTAACTTAAGGGGTCTATTAGCTGATCATAATGATAATATTTTGGAAATACTTTGTTGTTCTGCACGTTGTTTCTTCTTTGTTGCATTAAGCATATCAGAGCCCAATGAGTATATAACGTATTACAGGCTTTCTGGGTATACCAGTATGCATACAATATCTGCTGGTACTCCAAAGTTCAAAAAGAGAAGTGCCAGTGCAGAGTAGTGCAAACTGATTTTCAAGTCTCTGTAGCCAACACAGCAGTTGCAAATCCATATAATGGAAGAGGGCCAACAAGTGCACTGACAATCGGAACTCTGAGACCACAATTATACCTATATTTTTTTAACTTATTGCTTGTTTGTGTCCATTTTGTTTCTGCTTATCATTTCATCTGCATGTTGTTTGAGGTATGATGGCACAGTGGTTAGCACTGCTGCTTCCTAGCTCAGGTCACATTTTTGGCCACAATATTTGGTCTAGGATACTTGGCAGATATTTTCACTAGCCCTTAGGGACACTTAAAAGACCACAACACTATCATAAGTCATTTAAAGCTAGTTCATTTCCTCCTTCCTCATTGACGTCAGTGCATTTTACAGAGTTTAAGGAAGTTTATGAACACTTCCACGATTTCACCAAGCTCACAGCGAAGCTAACACCACAGAGTTCACTAATCACTTATGACTACCATGTCTTTTTGGCATTGTTACCTTTAGGACAGAAAGGTCATTGGTGGCTCCTTCTTTAAGTTTTTGTCTACCATTGCATTCTTGGCATTTATAATCAAATGCTTATATTCATTAATTTAAACCACAATTTCTTTTTATTATTTCTTCTTATAACCTTTGACCACACAACAACAATTCTATCTTGTATGAATTTTAATTCAAGAAAATTTTGTCCTGCAGAGTAAAATAATTCTTCACAGCATTTAGAAACATCCTGAGGCCTAATCTTAGCACTCAACTAAAATTGTTGATTGTTTCAAAAAGGACAGAATAGTCATGCATTTAGAAGTGCTGTATTAAACATTTCTTAAAGGCAAATCTCATTTTACTGTAGTGATAGGGCTGGTACAATAAACTGTTGTGTTGCTGAAATTACTCATTTTTATACATTGAATGTTACCATAGGTGTCAAATTATATAATAATTTCATTGTTTTTGCAGTATGTCTAAAATATAATGCTTAATGCTTTAGTCTTCCAAGTTTGACTGAGTATTAATTTGATAGACAGTTTAAGTTTACAGAAGAAACCATTAAGAAACAATTTTCTTTAAATTGTAACAATCAGTGAACAAACATGATTTTTTTCTTTCAGTAGATGACTAAACATCCCTGTTTGAAGAGCTTAGAATGCCACCGGTTCTAAAATCGTTAGGAATTATTATAGTCTAGACCCACATCACTGATGTGTTTTCTCCTTATTAAAAAAGGGTCACAACATTTTTTCAGAACTTTTTTGCTAACTTCTCTTCTCTCACCCTTGAAATATACAGTATGTCCATCATCTCAGAACTGATTTTTGTCAGAATACAGATTTAGCTCTCACATAATCAGCAAGTGAATATACAGAGAATAAACAGTACAGCAAAAAGAAAGTTTTGATCACATCTGAGCCACAAGATTTTTGACAGATACAGCATTCTTTTGCCACACCTGATTTATCACTCCTTGCAGTCTCTATGAATCTCATTGTATTAAAAAAGAATCAGATAATAAAAAAATTGCCTGAACCATTGAGTATGTAGCAAGTCCACCCTTTTCTCTCACTACTCATTTATCTCTGGTGATCAGGATGCTTTGCATGTCATAACGCATCATGCATTAGCACTTCTGCTCAAAAAAACAAAACCAGATGGCATACACAACTTTTCTTGCGTGCAGCTCTGACACAGAGACAGACGGAGCTGGAAGCACTCGTCCAAAGCAAAGCTTCAAAGAAGAGAAAAAACAGTGGCCAAAAAACCTCTCTGTCTCTCTTGAATATGCACTTTTAATCAAAGTGTGCCATTTAAAGAGGTAGTGGGACATTGCACATACAGCATTGAGAGAGTAATTCCAAAGTAAAGATGCAATTCTTGCTCTTTAGTTTCTGCCAAATCAGTTTAATAAATCATAGCTAATTCTGAGTGATGTAGTTTTGACTAAAATTATTTGACCTTTTGTCTTCAGCATATTTATTCTGCTCATCCCGGTTCAGTTTCTTAAGTGGTTTACTGGAGGTGCCATAAATCTTAATAATGGTTATTTTTCTAAATTTATATTTGATCACATTTTACGCATTTACTCTAATTTATATACTCCTGGATGAGACAGTGTTATAGTTGTTGGTATTCTTGACTCACAACTGCAGACTTCTGGGTTCAAACCTCTTTCATGTTCTCCTTGTGTCACTGAGGTCTTTCTTTGAGAACTGGCCTTCTCCCCCAATCCAAAACCATTCCTGGTTAGGTTAATTAGCAACTCTAAATTGGCCGTTTATGGCTATATATGTTTTTGCATATGTGGCTGTGACCTGCAGGCAGCTGACACTCTGAGCTGGATTGGTTACTACTCTGTGCTTATGATTAACTAAGGCAGAAATTGGACAAACCAACACCAAATCTTTGCTGTACTAGCATGCATGTTGCCCATATGTGTCCATTATCTGTTCGGCTTAATCCATTCAGGACAGTCTTGCTTCTCCTTTCAGCCTTTAGGCTTACAGAGGTCCTACAAACCAACTTTTGTCCGTCAGGGTTCACCTTTATGACATTTCTAAATGTTTTCTGAATGTCCTTAGTTCCAGTATGTCTCCAAACACTTGTTCCCATTTAAGTGTCAAACACTCAAAGGTGTTTCTATCCTTCCCAGACTTTATTTAAATAAAGCAGAATCATAGGACTGCGATACTGAGCATCCCTGCTGCCTTTTAACAGCTTGGAGGATGTAATCTGTGATGCTTAGTCTTTTTTTCATTTTACAATGTTGACTAAACTCAAAACGGCTGTCTAAACAGGCCTTTTGGTTTGGATTACCCAAACCCTGCACTGAAGTGCACCCCAGGCAACATTTTCTGACTCAGGCCACCTACTAAGGTTGCCCCCTTCTCGGCCTTGTCTTTTCTTCCTCTCATTAGGATGTCTTCTTGAAAACTGTTCTGTTTACATGCTGTGAACAAAATTACACTTTCAAAAAATTAGACAAAACAACAATGCTTTGCTTTATGTTACTTAGTATGTTAGAGGAAGGAGGGCCATTTATATATAAGAGTAAACAATGAGCCGAGACTTTCAAGTTTTCCTAATCAAAAAGGTAAACATGTTGCAGCACTATGGTAAAACACATTTATTTATATCAAAATCTGAAACAATTTATAGATAAGTCATCAATCCATTAATAAAGTCACTTAATCCAATTCAGGGTCACAGGGTAGCATCAGGTACAAGGCAGGAACCAACTCTGGATTGTACACTCACACATGTCCACTTATGCACCAGTTCAGGATTTACCAAATGATTTAACATGCATGTGTTCACAGCACAGGCAAAAACTGGAGTACCCAAAGTAACCACACAGACACAGGGAGACAATGGAAACTCCACACAGACAGTGACCATGTTGTGATTTGAAGCTTTGAGGCATCTGTATTAACCACATTACAATTGTGCTGTCCTGCATATACATTATTATACATGAGCATATGCATACTGCATATTTTTTCTCTTGTAGAGTAATGTGAAAAAGTAAGCACAACCAAACAAAGGGCCGGATGGTGGCACAGTGGTTGCATTTCTGTCTTACAGTGAGGTGACCATTGGTCTGTCCCGGGTCCTCCCTGTGTAGAGTTTGCATTTTCTCACCGTCTGCATGGGTTTCTAGTGGGTGCTCCAGTTTCCACCCACAGTCCAAAGACATGCAAGTTTAGGTAATCTGGCAACGCTAAATTGGTCTTAGTGTGTGTTTGGTGTGTGTGTATGCGTGTATATGCATATGTGTATTCACCCTGCAATGAACTGGCACCGTGTCCAGGGTTTGTTCTTGCCTTGCTCCATATGCTAGCTAGGATCAGATAAAGCGGGTTAAAAAATTACATGACAACTATTTACATGCTTTTTTAACATGCATGGGCATTTTAAAATCTGATCTTCATTTGAACAGCATTTATAGATTTAATATTAATTTGAACAGCATCTATGGATAAAGGTGATATAATATAACAGATATCATGCCACATTTACATTTTGTTGTCCACTATACAATTTAAATAAACAAATGCAAATTTCACATGTACAGCCATACAGAACCAACATCAGGGCAGAAATATGTTTGCCCATGAATACCTTGTCAAAGATCAGCACTTCTGGATCAATGTACTCTGAACAGAAGAAGCAAAGATAGTTATTTAGCTACAGTATCAAAAGACATGTTTGGTGAAAACCAAAAACAGCATTTGATCACAAGAAGCTGATAGCAACTATAAAGCAAGGTGGTGGAAATGTTATGGCTTGGAGCTGCTTTGCTACAGAAGGGCTTGAACAGTTTACCATCTCAGAATCTACTTTGTATTTTTCATTATTCCAGTTTGTACTTAAGGATGTTGTGAGAGCAACTGTCAGAAGATTGAAGCTTAACAGATAATGGCCCTTGCAATATGACAGTGATCCTAAATATACCAGTAACTTTACAAAGGAACTGATGAAAAGAAAGAAAAGAAGGGTTTTGGAATTGCTAAATCAAAGCCCAAATATGAATCTTATTCAGATCCATCCATCCATCCATCCTCTTCCGCTTATTCGAGATCGGGTCACTGGGGCAGCAGCTTGAGCAATGATACCCGGACTTCCCTCTCCCCAGCCACTTCTTCTAGCTCTTCTGGGGGAATCCCGAGGAGTTCCCAGGCCAGCCGGGAGACATAGTTCCTGCAGTGTGTCCTGGGTCTTCCCCAGGTCCTCCTCCCGGTTGGACATGCCCGGAACACCTCACCAGGGAGGCGTCCAGGAGGCATCCTGATCAGATGCCCAAGCCAACTCATCTCACTCCTCTCGATGCTGAGGAGCAGCAGCTCTACTCTGAGCCCCTCCCGGATGACTGAGCTTCTCACCCTATCTTTAAGGGAAAGCCCAGACGCCCTGCGGAGGAAACTCATTTCAGCCGCTTGTATTCCCGATCTCGTTGTTTCAGTCACTACCCATAGCTCATGACCATAGGTGAGGATAGGTACGTAGATCGACTGGTAAATTGAGAGTTTTGCTTTATGGCTCAGCTCCTTTTTCACCACAACAGACCGATGCAGAGCCCGCATCACTGCAGATGCCGCACCAATCCGCCTGTTGATCTCACACTCCATTCTTCCCTCACTCGTGGACAAGACCCCGAGATATTTGAACTCCTCCACATCTTATTCAGATGCTGTGGAATATTTGAAATGGGCTGTGTGCACATGACACCCATTGAACATCATACAGTTGAAACAATTCTTCATGGACGACAGACAAATTTTCTCCAAGTTGACATCCGAGACCGTTAGGCAGTTATAGGAAATGCCTACTTGAGGTTGCTTCTGCCAATAGGGGCAATACCAGCTATTAGAGCCATCACCTTTATCTACAGAGTTTTTAAATGAAGATACAATATTGAAATGTTCACATATGTTAAAGAAAAGAAAAAAAATAGATTAGACTGAAAGCAGAGGCTACAAGCAGAATTAATCTTTGGATATTTACACAAGTCATTCTCCTTCTCAGCACTCACATTCTTTGTCACCAGTTAACATTTTGTAAGGCCATGGAAAACATGCACGCAGTAGACCTTTGACGCCAGAATCAAACCTCATTGTGATATGGTTACACACTACTTACTCCCCAACATTGTCTCTTTAATATTGTAGTTTATTTATTTTTTTATGTAAAAACACAAAGGACACAGGCATGAAGAGTTGAGGACCATAGTGGAATCCTTGTTTAATAATAATTGTTCAAGACTTGAAATGTTAACAGGGTGGGACAATTGTGTTTTGATTTTTCATTCTCTAGAGTTCTCTTCTGAGAAAAAGGTTTCATCTCCCTCAGACACAGGTTTGCAAATGAATGTCCACTTTTGGTGTACTACTTTCTTATATAAATGACAGGGCGGAAGGGGAAGAACTTCTGGAGCTGATGAGGAAGTGATGTTGGATGTCTTCTCTAGGGTTAGACAGGGAAAAGTTTCTTAACAACTGTGACACATGGCCCCAATTCCTACCTGTGCACAGCCCTCAAAATACAGCCTTGACACATGTGCCTGACAACTCCATTTTTAGTGTTTTGGTGTTCCAACACGTATTTTATATCTTTAGGTGATGTGTAGTTTTTGGCACTATAATTATTTGTTGAAAAAGCATACTACACTATACTATATTTTTTTATTCAGGTTTACAGAATTGCATACATGGTGTCAATGTTTGTCTTTCACTTACAAGAAAAGTTATATTTGTTTATATCTGTAAAGTAATATTTCTGATGGTATTTCCATTTAGGTCGGCATTCGTAATAAACTGGCACGCCATCTGACTTGAGTAACTAACCAGCTCCTTTTCCTTTCAGGATATAATCCAAGGTCCCTTACAACCTGTTTGTACAAAAAAATAAATACTCAATTAAGAAATTCACAGTTTTTAAATAATATTATAATGCAAAATAGAGATAATTAATTTAAACTGTAATTGTTTTTGTTTCTTCAGGTTTTATTGTGGTCTGGGACATATGACCCAGAAAGAGAAAGGAGAAAGGTAAGTTTATATTTTTGAAACAAGTTAAAATGACAGTGTATGTTATTCAGATGCAGTGACAACTTTGATTTTTTACACATATCTTTAAGAATTACATTAGGGAGTTTCTAAGCTGGAAATTTGGATTAGGTGTGTTACATTTCTCACTGATTGGTGCTATCAAGCAGTCAGACCCAAACTGCACTAAAAATCAAGGTCTAAAGTAGAATTTCAATTTTAGCAAACAGAGACAAGTAAAGCATACTAAACTTTAAAACACCTAACAACCCCATATGGCCCTTAGTAATCGAGTGATAACCATTCTGTGTATCATTAAAGCAGCTTTCCTACAGCTCTCACTTATATATTGGTCCCTTGTCCCCTTGCCAAGGGAATTCTTGTTTCAGAATCCCTTTCCATGTTTGTATACCTCTTGTACCCTTCTAGAGTTATATCCAAGGCCAGAGGTCACCTCCACACTGACCTGCTGATCAATGCCTGCATCGTTGAAAAGGCTGTAGCAGAGCACCATATGTGTCATTATAGATCGCACAGCCTCAGTACTTCTATCTGGATACATTTGCTGCCATGTAATTGGGTGAACATGTAGCAATCATCTCTGGTAAAACATTCCTTTCACACAATCTTGCCCTTCACACAAATATGCTGTACATTTAATGATTGGCTTAAAGATGAAAGAATGTCTGGTAATGCTAACTTCCTTTATATTAAACCATATTATGGTATCATTAAATAAAATTGAAAATTGAACTTGATATACGTAATAACTCAGGATTCATAAACATATTATACTCTGTTGTGACCAAACCAAAAAGCTTCTGGGATTTCTGAATGTCAATTCCTTTAAGGTGTTGTTAAAATGGTCTCTCTTAATTTGGGTTAGTAAAAAATATTTCATGTTACAGTGATTTTTTGTAGTATGATAATCTGGAATATAAAATACACAAATAGCCAATAACAATGGCAAAGCCACTTGTCCTTTACCCAAAGGAAAAAGTAAACAAAAAATCTGTGGGATTGTTTGCTTACTACCAAATACACAGCAAAACAGTTTGTTAACTTTTTTATGGTTTTGCCAGAAATTTCTATTGAAACAATTGAAATCTGTTGGATGCAGAGAATTTTTAATGTGGTCATAGTGAAAAGAAATCTCCCTTTGGGCAGCACTCTTCTTGGCTCACAAGTGGATTGTTACTCTTTCCTGGCCTGAAGGACGCTTGTAAAGGAGTTGGTGAATGACTTCTTCCCTAGTCTAAATCACCTCTAATATTCTGTGAATATTTTTTTGCCCTCCAGACCAGAAACCTGTACTTTAAGTTTAGGACATGCACTCTGACAATTTCAAAACTGAATCACTTTTAAGTAGTTGTGGATGACATTTAATAGCATATTAGATCAAAGGGACTTTATGATGAAAAGTATTACAGATATAGCCTACTTTAACAAGAATGGAAACAATCAACTAGAAAGTAAGTGTTCTTTCTTTAGTGTGTTTTGGCTTTATATCACTTTCTATGCAAAAATGTTAAAGGATGCCCAATAGCTTGCTTCTGCTTATTCTTGAAGTGACACACATATGGTTCTGAGGAAAAAAGAGCATTGGGAAGAAGAATATACTTAATTCAACCATCAGTTCCTCAAAGGGCTGCCACTAACCTTCTTGGGCACATCCCTTTCAGATGTGTTATATGATGCATTATCACAGTCTTCAAGAGATGATCCTTCCCGAGCAAAGTAATGTGGCCACATTTGACTGAAAATCAGCCAGTAAAACAAGAATAAATGCATGTAGCACTCCAAATGAAATGACGTGCCCAATGCACAGAGAAATCTCTTAGTTTGACAGAGTATTTTTAAGATGGATTTTAGCCAAGTAATGATTAGTTACTTAACTATAGTTGAATGTAGATGCATTGTAGACATGGTTCCATGTTTCATTTTGTATTTGCTCCATTTGGGACATAGCAATTGTAGGTATATTAATTTTGTCATATGTAGTACTTTGTTACATATCCCTTGTATGTAATATCTGCCATGAGTCTGCGATTCATAGTCATCACCAGGGGCCTCATGTATAAACGGTGGTTACGCACGGAAATGTTGCGTAAGAACTTTTCCACGTTCAAATCGCGATGTATAAAACCTACACTTGGCGTAAAGCCACGCACTTTTCCACGGTACCTCATACCTTGTCATACGCAAGTTCTCCACTCGGTTTTGCAGACTAGCGGCACCCAGCGTCAAAGCAATGCTACTGTTTCTGTGTGGTTACACCTTATTTTCCTGATGCGGCTTTATAAATACACTGAAACTAACCGCATATTGTTTATTAGTGTAACGCATCTGATTGAAATTAACTTGTAACAATATAATGGTCCAGGGAATAGCCATAGTATTCCATATACCATAACTGCTTTAGCGTTGTTACTCTCACTGCACCTTCTTCTTCTTCTTTCAGCTGCTCCCATTAGGAGATGCCACAGCGGATCATCTTTTTCCATATTACTCTCACTGCACCACTCAGAGTATTTACATCACTGTATCTGAGTGTGAATCACAGCAGCAGCTGATCGGAAAGAGAATTATCGGTATACAGCTTCAAGCACACGCTGTCTCAGCCACGGCAAAACGTTTCAAAGCCTTTCCTATACGGACCTCACGGTTGATAAACAGTTTAATCCCAATAACTTTAAATGCACTTAATCAATTGCTCCTTGTAGAACTGTTTGTACTTATAAGTACAATCACCCCACTGTAAACTTGCACTACAGTTATAATATCGCACAACCTGAGCCACTTTATAAAGCGCGTATTTACATATGATGATGATATCATTTTTAAGATGAAATGCAGCAAAATATGTTTATTATATTATACAGATAAAACTTTAACTTCATTTAAATAATCTATATTCTTCACTGGGAGTGTCATGAAGGATAGAATAATTAAACATGTACTACAAAGATATTTCAATGGTCCTGCTGATTGTGTGGTGATCAGTTACTTGGAGAAAGAAAAGCAAGGAATGCAGTGGCGGCTACGCCAATATATATTGAATATAAAACAGAGAAAATAACAACACGGCTAAAAACGCAGCAACAAATTTCGGCAAATGTTAAATGCTTGTGTCATGAGCACGAGGCGGCTATGCAGTGTCCGCAACGGACGTGGCCAACCACCGTGTATAAGCTACCTTACTGACATTGGCGGGAAGTGGCCACCGATTCTTCCTCTGCCCAGTGCCACCACAAGCCAAGAGCCGCCCCTGAGTACTGCTGCAATAAATTATTTAATCGAAGGTCGCACACAATCACTTCCCCGTGAAACTCATGTTTAATAACGTGCTTTAACTCCTATCATCCTAAAAATGATATCACATATACATCTCAGTATTTTAGTTATTCAGAGAGCTATAATATCATGAATTTAATGGATTATGTGTCCTGTCAGAGGAAGAGTGCCGGTTTAAGAAGCAAGTAGTGATTCACACACATAGAGCACATAGAAGATCAAATACAAAACAAAGCATGTAACGTGCTACTTTAATTACGATGTGATTTGAGAAACTGGTTAATTAAACGATTCTAAGATGAAGTTTATGATGTTCTACTTTAATGACAAAATAAACTACTGATTAAAGTGGAAATGTTGAGATTGAAGTTGACATTTCGTGCTTTTTCCCCACTGTGTGCCTTTTTTTCTCTGTACCCTAATAAGCTTTCATTTGACACTCAGAAAGTGGGCTACAACTCTTCTTTTCACGGCGACTTTGATATGCGACTTCTTTTTTATTTCCGGCACTGTGCGATTTTGTGAACGTGAGCTTTCAAGTTTCTCCAACACACTATGTCACTCAATCAACTTCCTTTTGTTGATTATACCACGGTTTATTTGAACAAATAGTATGTTTTTCCTTTGCCTCCACTTGGTATTCGCTGAAATTCTTATATTTTCTCCCATGCATTTCCCATTGTCTTTTTACAGAAGGCTGAGGGATTTATATTCATTTGCATATTCAAAGAGGCGTAATTCTCGGAGGAGTTGGGGTGTTACATAAAGCGCGTGCACAAGCGTTACTTTCCACGCTGATCGGGATTTATGTAGTGGAAGAACATGGAAGTTGGAGTACGCACAGATTCCTGCATCTGGATTTTTCTGTGCGTAAGCACATTTCGGCTTTTGTGCTTACGCCATGTTATAGTGCGAGTTCTACGCACGGCGTTATACATGAAGCCCCAGGTGCTGAGTATCTTCTCTGGTGATACTCTGCCAAGTCTCTAATGCAGCTATCTTCAGCTCCCGCTTATTGTGGGGGTCTTGTTGCTTTACGTTTTCTCTTCAGCATATGGAAGGCATACTCAATTGAATATAAATTGGGTAACATGGCTTGGCAATTCAAGATTTTTCCATTTTTTAGCTTTAAAAAGTTTGGAATCATTGTCTTGTTGTAGGTGGAGGCACTGTCCAATGAGTTTGGAGGCATTTACTGGAAACTGAACAGATGAACTTTTTCTCTACACCTTAGTATTCATTGTCAGTGAAGATAAGTGTGCCAGTACCTATGGAAGCCATACATGCCCAAGCCATAACACCCCCACCACCATGTATAACATATGAGGCGGTAAGCTTTGGATCTTGGGCAGTTTGTTTTTGTCCCCACACTTTCTTTTGCCATCATTCTCATATAAGTTTATCTTTGTCTCGTCAGTCCATAAGTTCTTATTTCCATAATTCTGCAGACTATTTTAAGTACTTTTTTTGCAAACTGTAATCTGACCATCCTATTTTTGTGGCTAACTAGTGGTCTGTATCTAGCAGTGTTGCCTCTGTATTTCTTCTCATTAAGTCTTCTGCTGGTAGTACTTTCTAACACATCCACGTCTGTCTCCTGAAGACTGTTTGTAATCTGTCGAAGAGGCATTTTGAGCTTTTTCTTTACTATAGTGAAATTCTTCTGTTATCAGCAGTGGAGGTTTTTCTTTGTGTACAAATCCCTTTGCGATTATTCTTAATAATATTCCAGATAATTGATTTAGGTAATCCTCAGGTTTTACTGATGTCTCTAATAGGTTTATTCTTGTTTTTCAGTCTCATAATGGGTTCTTTGACTTTCATTGGCAGAGCTCTTGTCCTCAAGTTGAAGAATGGCAACTACAGACTAGAAAGGTAGCCAGCCACAGTATCTTATACCTGCACTAATGAAGCACACCTAAGTAGTCGCAAACATCTGTGATGCCAATTGTCCCAAACATTATGGTGGGAACAGCATATAAAAATTGTTGTCATTTCTAAATGGTGTGACTGAAATGTATGCAAATACCCTTAACTTAAAGTCAGCAATATGCACTTTGATCACGTCCGAATTGTTTGATTTGTAATTTGAAACAGTGGAGCAGAGGGGTAAATAAAAAAACAGTGCCTTTGCCCCAATCATTACAGATGACACTATAGTTGGCACTTTGGTGTCACAGTGGTTAGCACTGGTACCTTGCAGATCTAGTATCCTTCATTCATATTCTGTGGCTGGTTGTTGTCTGTATGAAATTTGTATATTCTCCTTGTGTTTTTAGGTCTAATTAGTAATTTAAAGATTGGGCCAGTGTAAGTGTGGGTGGGTGCAAGAGTGGGACCTATGATAGAGTGATGGACTGTTCAGGTTTGGCAGATAATCTAGAAAGTGTTGAATCATTACAGAGGGATGTGGACTGATACAGTCATGAGCAAATTTGTGACAGACAAATTTTAATGTTAGCAAATGTAGGGCATTACACAATAGGAGGTTTGAAAATACAGCTGATTAGAAGGACCTTTGAAATGTGGTGGACTCTTCATTCTCTACTGCTACACGGTGTACAGACTCCGTTATAAGTATAAACTCAACTTGATGTTACTTTGGAAAAATGAGGTCAATTTGATTGATAAGCCACTTTGGGCTGAATCGCCTGTCTCTCTATTATGAAAAAAAATCTTGGGAGGGAGACTAGGGAGATGAGACATGATCTTCTCGGAAGACAATTTGATGTCCTGCGAGAAACACTTTAACGTCACAGGAGACAAGGCAGTGAGACAACATTTAAAATTAAAGTTCACGGACATCTAACCTAACAGTTGTTTCAATGCTTTTGGCAGACACACTTCATGTGCTCCCGGCTCTTAAAACAATGACAGGCGACAAGCAGAACACGCAGCTCGCCAGCAGCATCAAACCAGCAGATGATCCGACCGCTTCTCCTTAGCTTACGTTCAGCCACACATCCTTCACAACACGAGTAGTGTTATATGTCCTGCAAGTAAGAGATTTAACCACGCCCGGGGCAGGAAATAAAGGACAAGTATTGTTTTTACAAAAGTTTTAAAGTAAATGTGAAAATAATGCATATGTAACAATTCCCATGAAAGTAACAATCTCTTTAAATTGTATATCCAGTAAACCAAACCCGGGGGTGGGCGAGTGAAGCGAGCAGAGGTCGGAGCACCCTAGTTCTCATTAAAATTATTCTAATGTATCTGGCTTGGACCCAGTGCTATGTAGATAGACTCTTGTTAATTGTGACCCTGTTTTAGATTAAAGGGTATGAGAATGTTATATTTTCCATAGTTTTACATGTACTCCAAAGAAATGACATTTGTTTGAACGATTTAAAGTTTGAGGCAGTGTGCGGGTATGTGCTTTATAACCTACTGTGCACCTTACCAAAGATAGTTACTACCTTACAGCCAATAACACTGGAATAGGCTCTGAATCCCTACATACCTGTCTTGGAAAAGGTGGGTTCAGAAAAGTAATTAGTGGATTTGCTGCACTTAATGATAAGCAACCTTGTATGAATTAAGTGATAAATGGAAACTCGGGAGATTTGAAAAAAATGAATTAGAGTATTTTACTATGAACAGTTGTAATGGCATTCTTAGTTAGAAAAATGAAAACGCAAAATCTTCTTTTTCATTCCAATAATGAGGCTAATTTCTACTTCATAATTAATTTGTATGTTCTTTAATTATTTTGAAAGGAGCTATATAAAGACTGATTGATAGATTTTAATATTCCTGTATAATTGTGAGGTGAACTGTAACATAATCTCTAAAGGAATGTTTCTTGCTTCTGGTGTTTTTTTTTTCCATTGATAGTTTATCTTTACGATTTTAATGAGTTTCATTCACGGAATTAAAGGTCTACAGTAACGTAACATTTCAGGCTTTTCAGTAGTGGAAAGGTCGACCTGACATACCACTTGATGTGTGTCTGTAATCATCTGCTATTCCTCTCTCTTTTACTGTGGCAGCAGCTGTTCACTCAGCAGAGCCTCTCCTATTTTGAAGAGCGCAAGTGCATCCCACGCTCTTTGAGCAGCATGTCCTTCTCTTACACCCTTGAAAGCCTGGTGACATTCAGAAGAACTGGCATTGGCTTGTTTGCTGCTGTGGATTTTAATTGCTTATTTCAGTAGACCACACAGAGGTGCTTGCAGTGTTTTATACCTTACATGCGTGGAAATGATTTACAGTAACTATACTGGGGAAAGGGGTATGTGACTTCAAAGTAGAAAGCCAAGCATCAATCTTAGTAATGCTAAAATATACCATCCATAGCATTAGTTTAGAAATATTACCATGAAAAGATGATGATATTTGGAAAAGATGTCCCATAACTGTTAAAAGCAGTAGGGTTTCACAAAAAACCCTTATTGTTTGAAATGATTACTATTATTATTTAACAATATAATAAATGTAAAGATGATAATTGTATAATTCTTCAAAACTCCACCCATAATAATAATTTTAATGAAGCAGGAGGCTACTTTTAAAGAGAAAATTAACGTTGGAGAATAAACTTGAATTTAAAAGTGCTATGCAGGAAATTGCAGCTAAATTATGGTGCAGTGCTGTGTCTTTGACTTTTGCCCTATAATCAGGCCCACTTTTTTAAGATTCATTTTCAGCAATGTACACAGTAATTTTTATGTGTTGGACTTTCAATTTTGTCAAGAAGGGGAGGGTGAGTATATTCCTATTTTTAAAAAGGGACCTAAATCTGTTTTGGGCGGCACGGTGGCGCAGTGGTAGCACTGCTGCCTCGCAATTAGGAGACCTGGGTTCGCTTCCCGGGTCCTCCCTACGTGGAGTTTGCATGTGTTTGCGTGGGTTTCCTCCGGGCGCTCCGGTTTCCTCCCACAGTCCAAAGACATGCAGGTTAGGTGGACTGGTGATTCTAAATTGGCCCTAGTGTGTGCTTGGTGTGTGGGTGTGTGTCTGCCCTGCGGTGGGTTGGCACCCTGCCAAGGATTGGTTCCTGCCTTGTGTCCTGTGTTGGCTAGGATTGGCTCCAACAGACTACCGTGACCCAGTGTTTGGATTCAGCGGGTTGGAAGATGGATGGATGGATAAATCTGTTTTTGTGCTTTTGATTAAAGATGCCAAACTAAAAAAAATGTTGTCATCATTAGTGATGAGCAAAACAATTTGTGCAAAAATTTATTTGCAGAAAAATGTTTGTGATCTGCTTTGCAAAAAAAATTGCAGCAAAATTTTTGCCTTTGCCATAAGAAGAAAAGCATTTAGTTCCTGTCTGGGAGCATTTAAATGCATTAATTCAGCATGCACCTGCCTGTCATTTAGTATTTAAATAAAGCTCTCCAGTAAAAAAAAAAAAAAGATTTCCTGTCATGTGTAGACTTTTTTTTTAGCCACTAGATATGTTCTCATAGTACAATGGCTTTGTCATTTGTGATGAAAGTCTTGAAGACTGCATTCCTAAGCAAGCATGTGCAACAGATAAGAAACTTGAAGTTCAAGGACTCCTCAACCTCTCCTTCAGGAAGGAAAGAGTGGCTGCCGTTGAACAGAGAACAGAGATTTTTAGTTTGCACAATGGGGTGTTTTGGTGTGTCTTTGTAGAAAACATGCGGCACATCACATTTAGAAAACAAACAAAAAAAAACGTAGTGTGCTCCTCAAAGGTGATGTGAATGAGAGGCATAAATAGGATTGAATCGAGTATATGCACACGGCAATGCTGACGTACTTCCAGTGGAGTCTCAGTCAGCTGAGTCACTTGCATTGTCCATACTGCAGTTGTGATTTGTGTCAAGCTTCCAGTATGTACAACAAGGTACTTAGTTTTCATACATTTCCCTCTGACGCGAAAACCCAATCTAAATGGATCATTGCTATCCAGAGAGAGAACTTATTCCCCATACCCGAGTTTGTAGCCAGTATTTTGAAAAAGAGGATTTTCATGAACCAGGGTCTGAGACAGGGCTGTGATTGTTGAAGAAAGGAGGAGTTCCTGTGTTGAACAGTTTCTCCGTTCCACATGCAAGACGGGGGTGTTCGGGATAGGAGAGAGTTATTGATGGAGGATGGCACACTGGCCAAGGAAAAGGATCCACCAGTTGTTGACCTAGCACTTGATAAAAACATGTCTCTCATAGAGGAGAACCTCCAACTGAGGAAACAAATTGAGACCCTTACAATGAAGCAGTGGTTTGGCATTCTCTGTTTGCTGGCTCAGACAGAGACATTTGCTTTTTTACAGGGAAAGTTGTCCAGCAGACTCATGTTATTATGTATTGAGGCTACATACATATTCACCTGTCCCTGAATAAAGTTTAATGACTAATTATTGAAGTTCTTTTTATTTAAAGAAGCCCAATGTAATCACATATTTGTTCCATGTAAGTTTTTAATATGTCCGGATCTTACCCTTGTAATTGTTTGAATAATTCAATTTAAGTACTTTACTGTAAGTCTGGGCAACTGTTGAAGCGATTGGATGTTAAGTGCAGCAGCTGAATCCGGAATCTGGATGAGAGTGTGCATATAGCCTACTGACAGGTGTGCAACAGATTACATGTATTGTGCAGCTCCAAGAAGGTACACAGGTAAACACAGACATGTGAACAAGTGTTTAGGGAGGAGTATTCCTTGTTTTCCACCCCACAAAATAACCTTAAAAACTCGCAAACCTCTTTTTGGTCAGTTTTATGTTTCACAACTACAAAACTGCCAATGAAACCAATTTTAGTGTCAGTCTGGCAAAGCTAAATGAGAATTAAAACTTGCCTGCTTTGATTATCACTAGTGATCATTATTATTAAAACTACTTTTGCACAATCGCCATTTATTGAATATTGATACTTGTAGTTCTCATGTGAGAATACTATATACAGTATTATGGTCATCGACCACATTATAATCAGCTAAAGAAATTCATGGGTAAGAGTTTTGTTAAGATTATTTCCAGGATTCTTTTAAAAAGTAAAGGATTTATTTTACTGGTTAACAGTACTGTGTGGAGGCTATATTGGAGTAAAAAGAAACTGAGAAAAAAAAGACCATGGTCTCATGGAGAATAAACTCCCTCAAGCATATTAAAAACATTCTTAGGCTTTGTAAGACAGATCACCAGTACTTTATTTTAAACAGGAGGCCATCAGGGAATACATATTTCATTCTCAAGGAATACATATTGCATTCTTTGTGTAACTTATCCCCCAAAAAGGTGGTTGCCAGTACCTGTAATTCTGTTGGCATATTTAGACAGGTTGAAGAAGACAGTGTGACAGATAGGGGGCGCTATCATCCCCCTGAACTCTCAGATCAGTCGCCAGACACCAGGTAAAAGTCCAAATATTGATTTTATTATTAATAAACAGTACACAAAGCACCCTCCTCTCCACAATACTCATTAAACAATCACAATACAATTCTCCATAATCCTCCACTCCCAGACACGTTGCCACCCTTCCACCCAGCTCAGGCCCACATCTGGGATCTCCCATAGTCCTTTTATAGCCCGTGACCCGGAAGTGCTTCTGAACTCCTGTCCATGTGACTTCCTAGCACTTCCGGGTCAGATGAAAACTCCTTCTTCTTCAACCCGGAAGCACGTCATTCCCTTTGTCCATGTGACTCGGACGAACTTTCCGGGTTGTAGGAAAAACCATCATTGTTCCTTCCTGCAGTGCCTTCTAGTGGCCCCCGTTGTATCCAGCAGGGCTGTGGATAAAAACTCCATTGTCCATAATTCCCTGTTGGCATTCGGGGCACCTCCATGCTGAAGGGAGGGCTCCACCTGGCAGCCTAGGCGTATTGGCCGGGATGACTAGCCGACCATATTCCACAACACAGATGACTGGGCTGGCATTTTGTAAAACTAGAGGCTCTTGTCCTTCACCTCTGAAATAAAACTCCATGTCTGGTATGTTCTTAAAATATCCGCTTATACTTTATTCCTTTAGGTTACGGCACCAATGCTACAGTAAATGCCCTGTTGGACATGTGGTGTGACAAGAAGCATTATTACATCTCAGGTCAGGGATATGCATTATTGTCCTGGCCTGCTTGTTGATGGTTTACTATGTGAGAAAACGTCTCTCTTAAAAAGAAAAAATGATGTTGATTTATTTTAGGTGATATGATTTCCCATAGGGACTTACAAATCATATCTGCTACCGTATTTCTTTATCTTGAGAATTGGCAAATTAAGCAACCTGCTCAGAATCATCCAATTAATCAATGTCTTGTAACCTTATGGCTTTACATTCTAACAATTTTAGCCAGTATGTTACCCTTTCTGAAGTGACTTGAGAAGTGCACTTGAATGAACCCTTAATCCAGTGCCTAATTAACATCAAAGACAAAAGCAAAAGAACAAAGTTAACGTGTGAGGTGTGCTTGAAGAACTCAGGCTAGCTACTGGCACAACTGCAAAGACCATCTGTTTAGGGTGTCCCACACTGGGCAGACAGGTGTTTTATCATTTTGTTCTTGTGTGTTTACTCTATGTGAATGTCTGCTGTATTTAAATGGATGACCTTTTTTCCCCAGTAAACCGTCATCTAGCTTTGATTTTTCCAGTCCCAAGGTGATGCAAGATGTCCCAGATCACATTACATGCTACATGTTCTTCATGGAAGTCTTTATGCTTTTAAAGTTACATTTTCCACTCATTTGCTACACTTAAAGAAAAAATAAACATTCTTGAAATAGTTCAACAGTCAGATTTCAATGAAATAACTGATAAAAATTATAGAGCTTTTTCTGGGTATAACAGAGTACAGAGATGAATCTCTAATAAACATGTCTTAGAATTTATCAGAAATTTGTTGTTATCAAAGAACATGAATGAACTTGTCTATCTGTTTGTGTTCATTTGAGAAAAATAATTATTTGTGGCTAATGCATAATATTTGTTGCCACCGGGACACACATTCTGAGGTAGTTTCAGGTTTTGTTAGGCAACCCCTGACCTCATTCGTAGAGACTCATGACATGACAATATAAGGTTACAAGGTCAATAGGATGAATGAGTGAGCACAGTCTTTCACTTGTATAACACTTGATTGAACAGGGAATCTGGGATAAAGCTGTCACAGCTGACCAGGAATTTTTATTGTGAGTGTTTGATGAGAAAGTAGTAGGGAAACTGGAACTGAATAAAACACATTGAGGTCAGTTTGTTTTGTGCCAATATGTGTGTACCTTCTGCTTATTTAAAAACTATATTAAAAAGCCTATTAATTTGCCACTATCTGAACATTTGTACTCCAAAGTCCTGAGGTTGCCAGTGGTACATGTCATTCTTCCTTATACTTTGCATATTATGATCATCTGCATTGCTTTTTCTTCCAATACCTTTACAAAAGTTTTGCTTATCACTTCCTTAATACCATAATGCAACAGCACTCCATACCTACATGGGTTTTCTGATCTTGTCACAAGCCCATGCCAATCATACAAACCTGACAAGACTTGATAAGAATATGCAACTCATCATGAATAAGTTGATAATGCGGTAGAGTTGTTTTCTTAAGTAACATTTTTTAGCTATAGAGTTTACATTTTCCAGATGTGAGTAGTGAACCGGGATACCGTTAACAGAATGTCTTGCTGCATTCATTCAGTCTACTGTAAATATAGTACATGTCATTCAGATACTATTTTTTTTTACCTTATAATAAACAGTGATACCATGCATCTTTGCAGATCTAGTGCAGCTAGGAACACAATTTGTGTTGTCTTATCTCTCTATTATTAAAAAAAATCCTGGAGAGAAACACTAGGGCGTCCAGATGTGATCTTCACGTTAAAATCACGGAAGACACTTAAAAGACCCACGAGAAGAAAGAGGGTGGCCACGGAGCGTATCGCAGGGACCTTAAACATGAGACGTTGTACCAAGAGATTAACCCAGGACAGTCTCGCGATGACATATAACATGAGATTCTTGCAAGGCACGCCCCACTTACAATCAAAATCAAATAAAACAACGGGCAGCAAAACATTCAGTCGTGTGAAGGATTTGAGCACACACAGATCCAGGGTCTCAGCGCATATAAAGCATATAAGGACAATACGTTATAAATGAAACGTCGACGACTAAGCAAAGAAAAAAGCAGCACGGAGAAAAGAGGCTCAAAAGCTTTGGAGAGAAAAAAGAGCAAAAAAGAAAAAATAATCTAGGTGCAAATTCAGAAAATAAGGAAAGTAATTATTAGCCCCTAACAAGTGGAACTGAAGCAAAGCACGTCCAATTGGGCTCAGAAATTAAAAGACAAAGGTAATAGACAAAGTAGAACTCCATAAAGATGTTCACAAACGTTGGCGCTATACACATGAAGAGCAGGTTAGAGATTATGAAAGCAGTGGAATTCGAAAGGCTCAAAAAAAAAAGGCGCGATACACATGTGGAGAATATGAAAGTAGGAAGATGAGAAAGTATAAAAAAAAAGAAAGTAAAGATCGCAGTAGTGCAAACAAACGGAAATTATTACTCGAGAAAGGGAAAATAATCACCATGGACCAGGTGTCACTTAAAAAAAAGCAGGACAAAGCGAGGTCACAAATAAAAGACAGAGTAGAAAACAAAGTAAAACGTCATAAAGAGGTTATAAAATAAGGGGGCCAAACACATGCAGAGCAGGTTAGAGATAATGAAAACTGGAATTCAAATGACTCAAAAAAAACATAGGCGCGAAACACATGCAGAGCAAAATACAGAATATGAAAGCAGAAAAAAATGACGGTGTCCAAAAAAGAAAGCAAACATTGCATTAGCGCAAACAAAGAGAAATTATTACTCGGAGAGATAATGAAAAGGCGAATAGAGATTGGATATATGGGCAACAGTGATATGTCAGAAGTATGTAAATATTGTAAGGCTTTGAAGTTTAAGTCAGATAATTTCAAAAACGTGGTTTGCCTTACATGCATTTCTTGATTACTTTGCAAAAAACATTACTAACTGCTGATGATGTAGATCGCTTTGTCTGTGCAGAAATTCCAAACAGAGAAACCTATCCTGAATTAGGGTACAAAGTCATTAAACACAAGTCTCACGGACCTCATTAAAACATTCAGCATATTGGGACACAAAAGATTCCAAATATTGTTTTTACAGAAGTTCTGAAATAAAAGTGAAACTAATGAAATAGTAGCAATTCAAAGAAAAAAAAATCTTAAAAGTGTGTATCCGGACAACCAAACACAGGGGTTGGCGAAGCCCCCTAGTAAAAAAAAAAACACATCTTTCTGTTTTGCTGTGTACAATTATTTTTTCTCACAAGCATTTCTTCATGGTAAACGATATTGTTTAACAAAATACAGATGTATGTGTTGATTGTACACATAGCAGATTAAAAAACTGTCAGGATGAATTTAGTAGAAAGGTAGTCCAGAGGACCATACTGCTGATGTACTGCTCCAGAATCTTGGGTTTGACTCCCATCTTTCTGTGAAGTCTTCACTGTTTCTTCTTCCTTATTCCAGTTTCCTTCCACATTCCAAAGACATATATTAGGTTGACTTGAGCCTCTAAATTGGTCCATTATGAATGAGAGTGGATGTGGGTGAGTGGAGTGTGCCCTGCAATATGCTGGTGCTCTAACTGGAGTTTTTTCATGCTTTGCTGTTGAGATATGGTGTATCTCCCACACCCTGAAACTGGCATAAGGATGAATGGATGGATTTCAGTGGTCAATTGTAACAGATGTGCAGCAATCTAAATCACTCCCTTTTCTTTTGTGTATTTACCTGCTACAGTTTCTTTGATGGAAACAACTTAATGCTAGCACATCTAGTTCTAGGTCTGGTTTTCAAGTGTTTTGAAAAAATAATGTTATAGGGTATTTAGACATGTAACACACTTCAAATAATCATACATTTTCTCTGCATTTGTTGAAGTATGCTAATTTGCATGCTTGCTCTTTCATTACTGCACTGATAGAGTCAACACAAGCCGCCCATCTTTCTGCTTATACTCATTCTTAGAGAGATGACAGTCTGCCCATTCCCAGTGGCAGTTCTCACTAAGAACAAAAAGTTAAGACTTTCATGCTTTTTATTGTCACAGAATGTTAATATTTTTCCCTATTTACCTTTGCATAATTGTTACAGTAACTGCTACAGCTCTAAGCCAACTCAAATAAAACATGCACATCACTGCAGGATCATTTTATCAATGTGTTTCCTTGTGATATCTACAGTGGATTTTTTTTTAAGTCAAGGGTTACCTAGAACAATATTTTTAAGTCTGATGTACATTGCTGAATTTCAATTTCCCTTTCTATGTTAATAATCCATTTTATAATATTTTATGTATTGTTTACTATACTTAACATCCCATAATGTAGAGAATGAAAAATTCATATTATTAAAAAAAACTGTCTATGATAGATCAGGGGCCTTTGCCTACTAAAAGGATCTTATCAACTGTATGTGTTTTTTAAACATTTGCTTTTGTTTCTTATTTTTATTATGTGAAAGGTCTGGATGCCTACAATTTTGATGAAGTAGCCTTGGTAGTTCTGCTTGTTACATACAAATATGTATGTTAAAAATAAATACAATAATTAGCAGCAAAGTAATAAAACATATAAAACTGGTGTGTTGAACCCAATTTGGCAAGTATAACTGCTTGAATCTTTTTTGTAAGTCTATATTATCTTTGCATATCATGAAAGGAGCAACATTTTCTCATTCCTCTTTGTAGAATTGGTCTTTAAAGCAAATTGGAGAGCAATGATTGACCTTAATTTTAACATTTTGCACACAAATTGCTCATTGTCCTCCTTCCACAAGGTTGTTACTGAGGAATTTCTCTGTATTGTGTTCCTTTAAGTTTCCCATCAATCCTGACTGGATTTTCAGTCCTGTTTGCTAAAAAAACATCTTTAACATAATGCTACCACCACTTAACTTGGGGATGATGTGACATTGCGCCTGGCAGTGTGTTTTGTTTAATTGGTGCTACACATGCTGCTTAGCATTTAAGATACAATTTTCCACTTTAGTCTAATCAGACAATATGACTTTTTTCTTCATACTTACAGTAGCATCTAGATGTGTAGTAAATACTTTGCAAGCAAAGATATTTTTCAGCCATAGCTTCTTCCATGTAGGCTCTTCTTATTAAATACATTGAAGACTGTTGATCCAAAAACATCATCTTTATTACCGCCAGTGACTTGAGTTATTCAGAGTCATAATTGATTTTGGAAGCATCCTTGTTTTCTAATAGCCAAATTTAGAGGAACTGCTGGATCTGGGTAATGTGACAGTAGTTTTAATGTTTTTTGCTTTTTTTTACATGTACTGTACATTAGAGTAAACTGAGTTCCGAGATAGGTTCATTGTGTTTAAAACAGATTTGTATCCATGCACAAACTTGAGCTAGTCAGATCCCTAATCATAAAATGTTGATCTTTTAAAAGAATTTAAAGTATTATCAGACTTAAAGAGATAAAGTATACATTCTAAGATAAATGTAAATGTAAAGCAAGTTATCTACTTATTTCCAGCATATATTGAGTCCACTAATGAAGTGTAAGTGAATGAAGCGAAATGTATTGTTTGTAGTTGCAAACTATTATGGTATTTATTTTGTGTGGCAATTCCATATTTTGATTTTGTATACAATAATTGAAATCTTTATAGTTTGCCATTTCATGTACAAATCTTTGTAAGTCCGTAAGATTTAAAAATCCCAAATAGCACTATTTTAAACTCAAAATCTTAGAGAAAATTACTAGACACTGTATACCCTTAATTTACTAGGCAGTTGGATCATACTAACTACTTCAACTACTACTTAGCTTCTTAAATTGTTAATAACAGCAGAGTAAGCTGACCCAAAATTGTGTTATCAAGTTCAGTAAAACACAATCACTACAGAATTCTCATTGTATTTTGGGTGCAGATGTCTGGTTCATGACACTAACGGCTCAACCTGAAGTATTTAAAAGTAAATGGTCAGTAAATAGTCAGTTTTTATTGCCTTTTGTCTTATCTGTTAGGTTTGTTAGAGTGTTTTCAGTATATTAATATAATCCTTTAATTTTATATAAAGTATTATTGTATATGATAATGTCCGAAGCAGTACTGCTTCATTTACAGCAGCAGAAATATACATGTCATCTTCTGTAAAGAGAAACTATACCAGACCATGAAGCATGGCTAGCAACGTGAGCCTACATTTAAAGTATAAATTTGGATGAGTTGAAATAGAAACGTGTAGTAACTGGTGATAAAGTAATGTTATTGTAATAAACAAGTCCATAGTCTGAAAAACTAGTCAAAAATCAGGCAAGTAGTTTATTCACAAGGAATGGTAACTGACATGAATAGCAAAACTGAAAATACAGTCGAAACAAAAGTAAAAAGCACAAAGCCAACAATACTAGACAATAGGGTATCTCCCTAAGTGATGGATGTTGCACTGTACACACATGCCATAATCAGACTTCTTCCTGAGCATTAGAAAAATTTAGACGAGAACAAGTCATTCCGCCCAACAAAGCTCAACTCCAACTCCAATCCGATTCCTCTAAAAATAACATGAAATCAACTTTTGAAGATCTCTGAAGTCCTACTGTCTATTACAGTACTTGGTAACCTATTCCATGTGACTCTGGTTCTCTGTGTGAAGAAAAACTTTATAATTTTGTGCAAAATTAATCCATATCAAATTTCCAACTGTGAAAAATAATACAAATTAGAAGCTGAATCTTTCAAGTTCTAGAGTTATGAAAGAAAAACAGATATTCACCCTCTTGGAAGTTTTCACATTTTACTATTACACAACTATTAAGTCACTGTGGATTTAGTTTGGCTTTTTTGACAGTTATCAACAGAAAAAGACTATTTAGTGTCAATGTGAAAACAGATCTCTGTAAAGATTAGAATAGTCTTTGGAACATACAGTAATTGATTATGTGCCTTTAATAGCCTGCATCCATGCAGCAGCAACTACTGCAAGTACAGTATATTGCAAATGTGAAACAACCCTCAGGCACATACTGATCCTGCCTGAACATAGTCTTCTTGTTTTAACTGTCTCATTGTTGCCTATTGATATACTCTTTAAACTGATGCTCATTTTGTTGAACATAGTTTAACAGTTGGACATTTATTTATATATATATATATATATATATATATATATATATATATATATATATATATATATATATATATATATATATATATATATATATATATAGACACAAACATTCAGACCCTTTGCATTGTACTTTGTTGAAACACCTTTGGCAATGATTAGTCTAGAATCTTCTTGGTTATGAAGTAATAGAAATTGTACACCTTTTCTGGTCTCTTCAAAGATTTTTGATTGTCTGAGATCTGGCTGGGCCACTGAAGGACATTCACAAACTTGGACCATAGCTACTCCTGCTCCTACACCTTCTTTGTGCCTAAGGTCATTGTCATGTTGGAAGTTGAAGCTTTGGTCAAGCCTGAGGTCCAGAATACTCTGGAGCAGGTTTTTGTGCATATCTTTGTAGCATTGCTCCATTCAACTTTCTCTCAACTCTGACCAGTTTCTCATTCCCTGCTACATACAAAACACCCAACAGCATGATGTTGCCACTACTGTTCTTCACCATTAGAAAAATATTATGCAGATGAAAAGAAGTACAGTACTTGGTTTTCTCAAGATATGACATTTAAAATTAAGGCCAGACATCTTGGTTTAATTAGACCATAGAATCTTGTTTCTCATAGTCTGAGAGTCCTGTAGGTGCCATTTTGCAAATCCTAGGCAGGTTTTCAGGTATCGTTTGGCCACTCTACCATTAACTGCAGATTTGTGGAGTGTTGCAGTGGTGGTTGTCCTTCAAGGAAGTTCCTTCTATTTCCACACAGGTTCTCTGGAGCATAGCCAGAGAGACAATTGAGTTCTTGGTCACCTCTCTTGCCAAGGCCCGAGATTGGTCTAAAAAGAGTTGTGGTTGTTCCAAACTTTTTTTATTTAATAATTATGGAGGTGACTGTATTCTTGGGAACCTTCACTGCTGCAGAAATGTTTAGCCATCATCAGATCAGTGCTTCAGTATTTATACTATATTTAAGCTCTGCAAGCAATTCCTTTGACCTTTTGATTTGGTCTTTGTGCTGATACACATTGCCAACTGTGAGACCTTGTAAAGACAGGTATATGTCTTTCCTAATCATGTCCAATCAAGTGAACTTGCCACATGTGGACTCCAAACAAGATGTAGAGGCATCTTGACGATGATCATTATAATAGATAGGTTAAATAAAGAAAGAAAGAAATATGAACAAACAAATTAACTATATTTGTCCCTGGGGGAAATGTGACTTTTTACAGAGGCTCTTTAAACAAACAAATAAACAAATAAATAAACAACACACTATTGTCTTGTGATATTAGGTCTTTGGTGAAGCACGATTTGTAAATATTGTAAGAAATCTAGTCCTGGAGGGTGCAGACTCTGAACAGGTGCTGGTTGTGCAAATGCAAGCAGATCAGTTAGGTGCCTCATTCACACCTCAGAATGGGCGACGGATCACACCTGCACCCAATGAGGCAGGATAAAGGGAGCCTGCATGGCAAAGAAAGGGGATCAAAAGAGAGAAACAACAGAGAAAGAAAGGGAACCATGGCAGAACAGTATTGAGTGGTTAAGCAGAACAAGTCAGTGAGAGAGCAAGCAAACAAGAGGCAGTTAACCTCACAGAAGGGGGAAGGATCAGTGCTCTATGGGCAGATATCTCAGCTGAAGTTACAGTGGAGTGGGTGCATTGGTGGTAGAGCACACCTCAGGGATCTGAGGGATGCCAGGGGCAAGAAGGAACCTGACCTGAGCGGTCTGGCAGATGGCAACAGAGGCAACCAAGACATGGGTCAATGAAGAGGACCACAGTTGCTGGGGTATCCGCTGACTACAAGATCTGAACTATGGGTAAGCTGGAGACAGAGAGGGAGTTACACTGGGCTCATATGGGTGTAGAGGAGGAACATTAAGAACCTGATGACTGTTTGCTTTACTCTAATTTTATTTCTGGATTTCAACTCACAGACACATCAATGTTTTTATTTATTTATGGAAGACTTTGCACTGCACTATTTGCACTTTTATTTTGGACTGAATTTTAATTGAAACCCTTGACACTTTTTGCACCAATCCCTTTCTGAATGTGTGTGTCCTCATTTGCCCGGCTCATTTCAATTCATGACTATCTACTGTTACTTGTTCAAGAGGCTCCTGGAAGTATCAGTTGATGACAGAATGTACTCAGTGTTAGTGTGTCAGAGAGAGGATGTGCAGCATTGTTCATAATGGCAATCAGCTTTATTTTAATTCTCTCCTTTGCTACTACATCCAGGGGGTGTAGAGTGCATCTGAAAACTAAACCTGAGACCTTAAATAGTTTGTTGATTCAGTTGGCCTCTCTTGAAGTGATGTTAACAGCCCAGCACACCACAGTGTAGAAAATCACATTGGCTATCACAGAGCTGTAGAAGATGTGAAGGATGTCACTACCGTCATTAAAAGAATACAGTCAAAGAAAAAGGTCCCAGCCCTGCCCTTTCTTATATTGTTCCACTGTGTTCTGAGACCAGCCCAACCTGTTATTCGTGTGGACCATCCACTGGAAGCACCTGAGCAAAATTTCAAGTTTCATAGGAAAGGGTCTAGATACTTGTGTCCATGTGATATTTCAGTTTTTTATTTTGAATAAATGTATAAAAATTCCTAAAATCCTGTTTTCACTTTGTCACATTTCAGTGTCATTTGATTGAGTTTAAATTGTTTTAGCATAAGGTTGCATCCTAAGAAAATGTGAAAAAGTGAGGGAGTCTGAATACTTTCTGAAATGCACTGTAGTTGTAATGCTTTATGCATGAAGAATTAGACACATATTATGTAATTTCTCCTAAATGAATATCTCATTACATTTTAAAATTTAAGTTCATTACTTTGGTGTGCTGTTTTTAGTTAGTTCTGCACAATCAAGATGCATCTATTTGTTTGTTTTTTTCCCTATGGAATTAGTTGTTATTAAAATGGAAAAGTAGAACTGTGACTTGAACCAAAATTTTAACCCTTTATATTTCCAACTGTGTGTTCAAGGGCTTGACATTATGTTATATGTCTGCTATTGATTGATGTTAAATAATGGTAGCCCCTTCTCCTATGAATGTTCATTATTTAAACATTGTTTTAAAGTAAAATTGGTTGAAATCACTTAAAAAGGCCTTTTCAGCTGCTGTCGTCTTATGTGACAAGTGCATTCCCTTATGGTGTTAATCAATATAAAGGTCATTTGTGTCAGACAGCCAGAATTAATAAAGTGCTAGAGGGTGGGGAAAGATAGAATTTACCCTTTTGTTAACCTGATTCGTGAAACTCTGGCTTCAGGAGCTGCTTATTTTTTATGTTTAGCTTTATTGTGCTGACGATTAACTTCAGATGCTTGACATGTGTTTAATGGGGATACTTTAATGTGTCAAACTAGCTTCCTAGATTAGTTCCTTCTATAGATTATAGCCTTCCCTGTCAAACAGAATCATCTTAAATGACATGATTTGCTAGAATTTCCTTTATGCAAAAGTAATTGTACCCAAGATTTAATTTTTCCCTAAATGTTTGTTCTGTTCAGATGATGCTCCCCTGGATTCATGCATCATTCTTAGCTAATTCACATTTATCCGACAGTGCTTGTATTGGGTGAAATTCATTTAATTTTGGGTTAATAGAGATAACTATAGAATTAATTAATTATTAATTAATCATTCTGCCAGTCATTATTTAATAGTGCCCCTTTCATGGGTTTTGCCATCAAAATACACTTTTCATAACAATTAAGTAAAAATAAATTTAAATAATGAGACTCAGAATGATATGCTTGAGTAAGCATGTTGAAGTACATCACAGTATCACCCAAGAAAGTGTTTAGGGACAGATGTTTCAAAACTGTTTGCTTGTGCAGCAAAGGCACATATTTTAGATTAAAGCTGTTTAATACAAAACCTGTAGGCTGAATGCTGAAGAGTAAAAAAACATAAAAATATTCTATAGCTACAGTAAATTAATTACATCAAATAATGAATGCTTTCTTTGGAAACAGAGTATACTGAAAATTACATAGCACAAAGGAAAGATACCAGTTTAGCTGACCTAATCCACAAATTGGATGGCCTGGCCCAGTCTTTCATAACCAGTATGTGCCATGAACTTATTTTCAAAATATTAATTGAAAATAAAATGAATGTGTGTGGTGTTATGGGTCCACAGCTCGTGGAGAAAAGGCCATTGATTTTAAATAAATAATCACCGCACCGAGGCGGCTTCGTGAGGGGCGTTGTTGTAGCGAGCCGCGGGGCAGTCGTCGATGTGGGCGTTTCTCACCGTGTGCACAGGTGAGGAACTGCCCACATTCGTGATTGCTCCCGTGGCTAATGCTGCAGCTGTGATGGCCCCTCACGTTTTTAAAAAGAAGCGCGAGTCGGTTTTAAAGGAAAAAAAGAAAGAAAGAAACGTTCGGAGAGGGAGAATCGATCGGAGAGAAAGGAAAGGAGAGGACGGAGGTTACAGGGAGCGTGGAAGCAAGCGGTGCAGGAGAGAGACGGACACGCGGAGCGTGGTGAGCGCCGATCGGCTCGTGGGCAGCTGCGAGGAAGCTGGGTGTTGGGCCGACACCCAGGTGGTTGTGTAGATGTCGCTCCCGCTGAGTGATCTGGTAGCGGGAGTGACAAGGTGAAAGCGACGGGCCGCAGAGAGGCCATGGAAAAGGCAGCGGAAGTCGGGAGACTTGGTGATGGAATCCCCAACGTGGGCGACCTGGCCGTTGGTTGGAAACCAAGTTCTCCGGGACTGGGATGAGTGCCATACCGGAGCCAGGGTTCGGGAGGTCTCCAGTCTCGAGCGTGTGATGTAGGAGGGCAGCTGCAGAGAGCGTCTTGCCTGCTGCTAAGCCCGTATGGGATAAGCAGGTGAGACGCATACAGAAAAGAAGCACCAAGCTTATTTGTTGTTGTTTTTAAAGACAGCTTCCTGATCATTTTAACCTCTCGATTTTATGGATTGTTTATTTAATGAATGTTTGAAACTGCACTATTTATGGAACACTGTTTTTGTTGGTTTTTAATAAAAGCACTGTTTTCACTTTTAACCATCCCCTTGCTAAGATGCTCAATTATTGCCTTCACTGACTAGCTCACTCGGCAACATTATCGACGGTGTTGGGTTCAAGTGCTTCCAATAGCAAAGGGAGTGTGGAGCCAGAACCCACATCGTCACAATGTGATCATACCGTTTAATACCTAAAACTTGTATGTTAACAGTTACAACAAATTGAAACATATACAATAAACTCCTGCCAGTAGAATGTGATAATAAAAACATTATACTAATAATAAGGCTGGCAGTCAACACCAAACCTCCTTGAAAGTACTTTTAAATCTGATAAATCTCAATAATGAATCAGTTTGTATATTTCTACAGTGGGGCTGTTGCACGTCGTTATTTTTTGTTAAATACTGTGTGGTTGAAATAGAAGAGAAAATCTTATACAGAAAATGCTTTAGTTGCTAAACACTGTCTGACCTAACTTTACCTCTCAATGTGCCAATAAAAGCAAGTTTTCTGTTTTGAAAGGGTTGAAACAGAAATACTGTTGCAGATCTCACCTTTATTTGTAAAATAGGTGAATCTCAGTTGTGTATTATAAAAATTTATAACTGTGTGGGGTTTCAAGAGGATAGCTAAGATTACTAGTTTGCATTAAGAACTTGGAATTAGCCAATTGCTATTTGCCGCAAAACTCAGACAAAGGATAACAGATATAGGATGCATGAATATTCCTTATAATGGGGTGACAAACTTTTTTTTTTAACTTGATGTTTCAACCTGGAGGAACAGCATGGAGTCATCAAATATAATGAAAAAAAAAAAAACCTATAGTAATGCTGCATCATGGCTGCAGAGTCTGGGGTTTGTATCTGGGCTATGTAATGTTTTCATATCGATTTTCTTCTGGCCTGTTTTCTATAACTTCCCAAGCCTGTCGTTCCCTTTTAGGTTAGTTGGCAATGCTAAATTATTTCTAGTAGAATGAGCATTGGACATATACAGGATAGTGTGCCTTGTGATAGACTGGCACCATGTTTAGGGTTGATTCCTACCCTGAATCCAGTGCTGCTTGAATGGGTATCAGGTTGCTCAATATTGAACCTAAGGAGGTTAGTAAATCGATAAATAGATTGATGGATGGGTACAGCAGCAAATTAATTGGTGAATTGGTAGCTACAGACTTCGCCTTTATTTTGAACTTTTGTAAAGTGATTGTGAATTATAATGATATCCAGAATTTTAACACAAAAAGTAGCACAATGTTGGATTCAACCTTGATGCATTTGTCTCTTTAGTACAACTGCTTCACAGCTCCAAGGACAAAAAATGGAATTTCTGGCCTGGTCATTGCATGTATGGAATTTCAAATGTTTCAAATAATATAGGTTTTCTTTGGTGCTCAATTTCCTCCAACATACTAAAAAAACGTGTCCGTTAGATTATTTCCTAAACCTGATTCGTATCTTGTATTAGTAAAAGTGAATGTGGTCTATAGTGGACCAATGTCTCAGGATGGTGCTTGCCTTGTGCCTGTAATGGAGGACATGGGTTCAGAAACTGTATCTGCTGATTTTTTTTTCATTAATAATTATGCATGGAGTGGTGGCTCTAAGGCTAGGGATCTGCTCCAGCAATATAAAGGTTGCTGGTTCAAATCCCGTAAATGCCAAAAGTGATTCCACTCCATTGGGCCCTTGAGTAAGGCCCTTAACCTGCAATTTCTCCGTCCTGGGTATGACGTTAACCTGCATCCAGCGCTGCAAGCAGGTCCTCCAAATTGTAAGGAAAATTCAGAGGTAAAATTCACACTGTTCCATTCCATTTGAGCTAGTGTGGTGCTGAGGTGCCACCTGTTGCACAGCTGTGCTCTGGTCCTAATCTGGGATCCTGAGGTGGTTCATCATGTGATGAGTGTGGCAACGTGCTGTATCAATGTGTGTTTCCAACCTCACTCTCTCTCTCTCTAATAATTATGAGATGCAGAATTTCCATATATATCAGTAATATAAGTTTTACTTTCATGGAAAAACTGAAGAGAACGTTCAGCATCCTTGAACTTGTAATATATACTGTAGGTAGAAACTTTTTTTCTGTCCAGCAGCTTAGGGTTTTCAGCTGTTCAACAGGGCATATAGCTTTGTGAATGTTCTTTGTGCCCAGGTAAAATCCAGCCGCCTTTTATGTATTTTCATCATGGACTGGATATTTTTGTTCCTGTGAATCTGTTTCTTAAGTGAGTACAGATGTGCATTCCTAAAATTGCAGTAAGTGATTTTTTTTAGAACTGTCCTATTTCTATCTCATTATTTGGTTTACTTTCACAGCACACTGTTCCTATTTTTCCATCACACTCACTTTCCTTCCATGGTTGCACAGTTGGCATGTAACTGCCAAGGAATTTCAATGTGCACATTATGAAAACAAAAATGTCTGGGTTCTTACTGCATTGCAATAATAGGAAACAAATATCCAAGCTGTGTCTTTGTAATGAGAAACACAGAGGGGAAAACTATCAAGGCCAGACAACTATTTTTTCAGCCCTTCCAGTGTTATTCCTTATATGGTAGCCACAGTTGAAGTTTGTTTTCAATCTGATACCTTCGTTTGTGTCTGAGGACAAATAATGTCTGATAAATTTTGATATGTAAACCATCAATGCACCTACAGATATATTTAAAGTGTCTTGGTAGTTAAATAACAGGAATTGTTTAACTTGTCAGAAAATGACACTCTTATTTGTAATTCCTTTTTTCTCTTTAGTGACTGATTCATTTACCATAAGCCTTATTATAATATTAATTTATAAGCTAGTATATAACCTATTTTGAGCTTAGACGCAGACTAATGAAAGTATAGATTTTATTATTACATTTGTGTTTGACTAGTATCCTTTCATTCATTCATTTTGACACCTGTTAATTATACAAATATAGCATCACAGAAACCCCTCACCAAAAGTCTCAAATTACCCTGGATCATAACTCCATAGCAGGGTATACTTAAACACATCCACCTTACCCCGATCATCCGTAGAGGTACAGTGTAGAGACACTCATTGGGATGTGGGATGTAAATAGACTGCCCCAGAAAAAATAACAGAGGTCCAGGAGGAATTTGCAAACTCTACAAAGACATTTTAAAATTGTGAGGCAGTCTCAGTATGCCATGTGTCCCCTTGGTGCTCCACTATCCTCATTCTTAAATCTTAGCTATAGTACATCATATATAGTCCACCACAATATCTTAGTAACTCAAAGTCAAATTGTATTTGTCACATACAAATCATATGTAATCAAATGCGTAGTTACTAAACTAAATGCTAAAGTCATTTTTTTAGAGAGTCAAGGCCGGGGGGCTGTCAAAAAATAGGACCTGTTAAAGCCCATTGAGGCATTCCTTGTGTGATTTTGGGCTGTGGAAGAATTAATCTGTTGTTAATTGTGAAGAGTAATTTACCTCCTGAGTTAATAAAGTATCTATCTATCTATCTATCTATCTATCTATCTATCTATCTATCTATCTATCTATCTATCTATCTATCTAAAGTAAAATATATAAATAAATAAATCAAAGTTATTTTGCAAACTTTCAAATTAACCCTATCCTATAGAATTATTCAGACTTATTAGTACTCCACCTGTCTGTATTTTTATGAATCTAATTAATTCAAACAATCTGTGCCAAGAATCCTCCTGCTCCTGTACCCTGTCCTAGCTGAGGTTGGCTCTGATAGAGCGTTTCCATTTCATTGCAAAGTTTGTTAACACTGCCCCTAAGTGGTAAATCTAATTATTGCAAGTTTCTTCTTAATGTAAATACAATGCTGGTTGACGCGCGTTTTCTTTGTTAACTCGGAATCCTTCGCTTTGCTGGTGACTTCATTGCTTATCTGGGGTAAGAAGAAAGCAGAGGTGTTTAGGCATTGCAAAGATGAAGAATCTGTATGTGTCTGTGCTTTGCACAATACACCAGTGTTCATCAGCTGGCTCAAAAGAACAGTCATTTTTGTTTTCTTCTGCCTCCAAGCCTAATACTCTGTGTGGTGTGACAGTGCTTTATTCTCTCTCTCTCTCTCTCTCTCTCTCTCTCTCTCTCTCTAAGAACTGCCTGCTAAATTTTGTGGCCATCTGAGACAAAACAACACTGTGTGATAATTACTATGTCACTGGTCAGAGGGTCAGATGCTTTTGCCTGAATACATTATCACACTTGTTAGCAGCAGTTCATCACATAGCTGTATGCTACCTTTTTGTGTGGCAAGTGTGTGCCTATCTTTTACAAGCATCAGAGTTATTTTGCTGGAAGTTTTTTCTTATATTTTATTATATCAAAATTGTTACAAAATGACACACACACTTTTTAAATGTAGTTTTACATAGTTTTTACTTGCTGGAAAGACGAGGAAGTGAGTAATATATTTGAATTTTTAGTCCTTCTATAAACGTTTCAGTTCAGAAATATGTTGTATTTTTCTAAAGTGAAACACTGCTTACTGAAGGCATTTTACTCTCCGTGTTCTACGAGTGAAGGTTAAATAGTCTTGTTTATAGATGTAGAAAACTCTGATTGGTTAAAGACCAAAATGTCCACTACTTACAAGGCTTAAAAATAAATGTAAAAAATATTGTAATAAAAAAGTAGCTCACATTGAAAGAGAGTGGGAGACCTCACATTCCTACTTAGCCTCTGTAAAATGAAAAGTGAGTTCAATTCCATGAGTACTTATGAGTGATTTCTGAAAAACATAACTTTAATAGAAATGGCATCAAGTGGATCTTTTTTTATAATAACAATGGTTTCTATTCAAATAACAATGTGGGAACAATGACAAACAGTGACTATATAAACAACAAATATGATAACTTATTGTGTTTCACCACCTTTTCATTCAAACGCTCAAATGCATGAATGTATACAGTTTTGGAGGGCAGGGGTTTGGTAAGGTCACTGAATAGCATTTAATAATCAAACACCTCAACTGGTTTTCCAGTCTGTTTATGTTGTACTGTCTAACACAACTAAAATACATTTTTAAAATGTATTTTTAATCAAAGGGTTAGCAAGGCAGTTCTGCTCACTACTTACTTGTTGCACATGCAAATAAGAATTTCACTGTACTCATTACAGCAATGATCCTATAAACCTTATAAACCTGACAGGGGTGGCGCAAAAGTCTTATTTTTATTTAATTGAAGATTTGGAAGTAACTTCAAACATTAAAAACAAAACATACATTTAAGGTAATCCATGATTTCTTTACAGTCGTCTTCAGTCATATTTTGCAAACCCTGTGGACCTTCATTTAATACTTTTCATGCAGTCTATAATTTTGAGCCTTGAAGTAAAAAAGCCCTAACATGCTCTTTGACATATATTTTTTATGGAAGATTTGATATAAATTTAAATTAAAGTGATCAGCATAGGATGCAAGTCTCCCCAAATTTAGCTTATAATTGAATTACATTAAAATATTTTTTCTGTTTGTTCTTACCAGTTTTAAAGAAAAATTAAAAGACCTTCATTTCTTCCAGGAAAATAATGAAACAGCCAGCTACAAATTGCTAGTAATTTAACAAGATCAACGGGTTCTGAGTCTTTTCCAACAGCATCCTACACAAGGCCGGAGACAATGGTGAACATGATGCCAGTCTATTGCAGAGCACGCTAACACATACATCCACCCTCATCTAGTGGAGGGCTGGGCCAAATAAACTGTTTTTATGTTAACTCTGGGAATATTAAAAAAACTATTTTACTAATTGCAAAATCATATAAAGAGGTCTTTGCCTTTATATCCCGAAAATCTTACTTTTTCCGAAGAAATAAAATGGACCCTGTTATAATATTAAAACATTGATGGTGATTTCTGTACTGCCAGAATGCACACAGAATTTCTCCCAAGTCTGTTTTTAGTTGTAATTGTATTCGCTTGCACTTAAGCAGGTTAGATGACTGCACATCTCTCCTTTCATCTCTCTTCTGTGTTGTAATCTCATAGCTCAGTCTGGATCCCCTGTCTTTGAAGTCTTACTTGCACAGAAATGTCATTTGCCTTTTGCATTGATACAGAAAATTAATTGTTTATTCTGAAAACCAGCACATCTCCCTAACCAGAAGAAAACGGATATGTAGAACTGTCTTTGTGTGCTTGTCCCCCTTATGAAATCCACATGACATACTGGATGAGAAAAGCGCTTTAAGAAAGAGTCCATGTGTGAGTGGGCTGAAAGGCCACAGATTAGAATTGAGCTTAGGGTAATACTCTGCTTTTTGTGTCTGCCAGCGTTTAGCAAGTGAGGGGGAGGTAAAGCGAGTCTAGAGTTTTGACTCACATTCAGGCACTAGCACATGTGGGCATGGTGCAGTTTTAGCCTATCAGAGGGAATCCTTGTAATTCTACAACTGTGGCACGTTGATTAATATGAAAGCTTTTTATCTTGTTCAGTCAGTTTGTCAGAATGGTTCTATACCCTTCTTCCCCACTTATCTGGAAACCTAATAAATATAGGCAGAAATGGAACAATGGGCGGCATGGTGGCGCAGTGGGGGTGGCACAGTGGTGCAGTGGTAGCGCTGCTGACCCGCAGTTAAGCGACCTGGGTTCGCTTCCCGGGTCCTCCCTGCATGGAGTTTGCATGTTCTCCCCATGTCTGTGTGGGTTTCCGCCAGGTACTCCGGTTTCCTCCCACAGTCCAAAGACATGCAGGTTAGGTGCATTGGCGATTCTAAATTGTCCCTAATGTGTGTGTGTGTGTGCGCCCCCTGTGGTGGGCAGGTGCCCTGCCCAGGGTTTGTTTCCTGCCTTGCACCCTGTGTTGGCTGGTATTGGCTCCAACAGACCCCCGTAACCTTGTAGTTTGGATAAAGCGGGCTGGATAATGGATGAGAAATGGAACACATATCTGCACTTTCTCTTAACCCTCAGTTCTTATTTTGAAAGTCTTAGTTCAAGATGCTAAATACCTGGGCTGTTTGGTTTATTTTCCATAATTAACCCCTTTTACCCCCTTAAAAGTCTGAAAATCAGAAGCATATGTGGGAGTGTCCTGAAAATACATGTTCAAAACATGTTATTATGTTAGAAATCACTCGCTGCCTATAACTGGGTTCACAAAAAAATATTGTAGCAGCTATCAGACAGCTCTTCATAGGTTTAACATGGTGGAAGTTCAGCTGTCTGCATATCTGTAAAAGCCTGGGCAGGCTAAGGGCCTGAATGGCAGCAGCCTACCAGGCAGGGAAGGGGAGTGCATGTTTCACAATCCTGAGGACAAGGATTCAAGAAAGAGAGTGGAGACCTGCCTGCTGTCAGTAATTGTCGTAATGTTAGTCAAGACAAGTAAAGTCAAATGACACACACACATACACATATATATATATATACTGTATATATATTTAGTGATGGATGGCTGGGGTCCTTTCCCAGCGGAGAGGCCATCATAAAGGAAGGGCCGAGGGACCAGATTTGTACAGGGCACTGCCTCCCATAGAGCACTAGATGGCAGCCTCCCTGTGTCACAGTGGCACCTTGGATTCCCACAGGGCTCCATGGGAGTTGGAGTTTGGTACAGTCCTAGGGGTTTCCGCTCGGGCCACCAGGGGAAGCTGCAAAGCCTTGCTTTACGCTTCCACCACATTTGGCAGTACTTCTAGATAATGCTCATGGGCCATCTGAAGGGCTCCCTGGTACCGCATGAAAAGGACTGACTCACTTCATTTCAGGAAACAAAGTTGGGAGGTGGAGGATGAAGCTTGTGTAGGAGGAGTAGAGGCAGAAAAAAGAGAGAAGAAGAAAGTAGGCAAAGTGCTGTTTATTTGGCTGTATTTGCTGTACTGTGCTTTGGTGCTGGTGAGAAACGAAGGGAAAGAGTTTTCCACACCTCAATAAAAGCCTGTGTTGTTCTGGACTTGTGCCCGGTGTCTATATGTGTCGGATTTTGGGAGCTGGTGAGCCCCTGGTGACCATAATATATATATATGTATGTATGTATTGTGGAGCCGACCCGAACACAGACAGGCGGACATGTTCTTAATCACCACCACACGTTTATTATATACAATTATTTACAATAAATGGTCACTAAGACCCAGTCCAAAAGTGCACAAACCCTAACACACAGCCCTGGCCACATAAATGCCTCTTCTCGGGCCGCCTCCACACCTCTCTCGTGCCTTGTCCTTCTTCCACCTGACTCCAGCCTCGAATGAAGGGAGACGGCCCCTTTTATATTCTCCCGGATGAGCTCCAGGTGTTCCCGGCCTTCTCTTGTCGGCCATGCCCCAGTGTGGCGGAAGTGCCGGCTGTTCTCCCAGCAGCTCTCCGGGTGTCCTTCCCAATCTTCCCCCCAGCACTTCCTGGTGTGGCGGAAGTGCTGAGGTAACAGGTCCCCAAGGCATTGGGGCGCCTCCTGGCGGTGACCATGGGCCTTTACAGAGTGGGGCTTCCATGCCCTCAACCCTTGGCCCCCAGAGCAACCAGGAAGGCGGCCCCCACGTGATCCAGGGTGGGCGCAGACCCACATCTGGTCCCTCACATTGTCCCAGCCGGGTCGTTGCCGTTGGCATCCCTGACAGTGCCCCACAGCCAGCGAAGACCACTCGGGAATAGCGACACGTCCCTGCGAGGGCAGCACACCCCCGAAGCGGGTCCTACTCCAGGACAGCCGGGGTCCGGTCCTGTTCTCCAAACAGGAATAGGGGCGGAGACGCGGCCTGAGCACCAGCCCTTGGTGCCCTCCTGTGCCTCGCACAGGTTGCTCTCCCCCCTCTTACCGGCACCCTGGGGCCCCTTCGTTCGGCACCCCCTCTGATGCATCCGCGCCCCTTTGTTCAGAGTCACTCGTTCCCTTGCAACCTCTTCCAGCTGTGGTGGCACCCGCACACCAGCAGAGAGATCCCTCAACAGGTGGTCCGACATCTGAGGGCAGGTCCCCAACGAAGGGGGTCCTACTGCTCGTCCGGGGTCCGTCCCAGCAATAGAGAGAAACACAGGGGCAGAACCGCTGCCTGGGCACCCTTCCTGTGCCACGCACTGGCAGCGTTCCCCCCTCCATTCGGCACCCCGGCACTTGCCTGTTCAGCACCCTCTCCGCGGGTTCCATGTCCCTCCTGGTGGTGGAACCGCCGGCACCGCCTACACTCTCTTCCTCTCCGCTGGCCTCAGGAACTCCCTCTGCCCCCGCAGAGGGCGGCCAGCACCGGACATGTGCACCCAGCACCACGTCCCATCATATCGGAGAAACCGGCACTCAGCCTGCCACTCCTCCTGTCACTCTGGGACGCCCTGACGGTTTGAGACTCCTTATTACAAAGAAAGAGCCTCTTTCCCGTCTGTGTCCCTACAGTGCGGCGCGAGACCACGGCCGACTCGGGGCGGAGGGCGCTTGGACCCGGGGCACAAAGCAGCCCGTGTCCAGGCAGCGTCCTCATGGATTCCCCCTCGCCGCGCGCACAGCCCGTTGCGTCGCACCTACTGTTAGAGGGCTGCTTACTTGAAGCTGATCTTTGCCATCACAGCCATGTTCAGCAAACCCTCCCTCATGCAGTACAGGGACGGCGAAACCTACCTTCCCCGCCGTGCCGCTCCGGCTGGAGAATCCAGCGCAGCGCCGTCGGATCGCGGATCGTAGCTCCTCTATGGACGCGACTGCCTTCCTCTCCAGTACCTGCATCTCTGCCCGGAGGGCACGTAACACCTGTAATAAACGCTGCTCCGCGGGCTGAAGGCACGCCTCCAGCTCCAGAGCAGCCGGCAAAGACAGGAAGTTAACCGACGTGGAGCCTACCTGTCTGTCATCCTCCGACGCCGGCAACTTCCTGTGGGCCTCCTCCTCTGGCCCAATCGGGTCTCCCCCCTGCACATGATGGATATTCCTTGGTCCCGCCTCTCTGCAGTCATTGGCGGGCACGCAAGACACACCATCCAATCGCATGCCTGTCAGGGGGAGGGACTTCTGGTCCGCGGCCATCTTGCCTCCCCTTCTGCGGTGGCGACGTGCTTGCTGGCAGCCTTGTTGTTGCCGGCACCTCTCAAGCTGTGGCACCTCTCAAGCTGTAGCATCTCCTCCTCCGCAGCCCTCGCGGCTGCCGCCGTGCTGCCGGAGCCCTGCAGACCAGCATGCGCCCGCCACTGACGCAGATCCGGGAAGTCCCTGCCTGTAAAAGAAAACACACGCCCGGCCCCCACGGGCCGGCTGCCGATAGCCAGGGAACTCACCTCCCCGGACTCGTCCAACTGAGGAAACCTCCTCGGCGTGGCCTCTCTGGACGCCATGCCGTCCAGGGCGCCTCCAGCAACGGCGCGCTCGTCGGAGCCAGCTGCACTCCTTCCATGCACGCTGCCTGCCCGCGGCAGGGTAAAACGGCCCTCCTGCGGACCCCTGGTGGTCCGTGGGGTTTCTTTACCCCACAGGGCTGTGTGCATGCAGCACCCGCGGCACGTGGGTTGGGTCCTCTGATGCGCCGGGCTGTGTCCTTCCAAATCTTCCCCCCAGCACTTCCTGGTGTGGCGGAAGTGCTGAGGTAACAGGTCCCAAAGGCATTGGGGCGCATCCTGGCGGTGACCACGGGCCCATACAGAGTGGGGCTTCCATGCCCTCAACCCTTGGCCCCCAGAGCAACCAGTAAGGCGGCCCCCACGTGATCCAGGGTGGGCGCAGACCCACATCCGGTCCCTCACGGCATCCCGGCCGGGTCATTGCCCCTGGCATCCCTGACAGTATATATACGTATACATACACACACACACACTTAAGAATAAACACTAAAGTCTGTATGTGTAGGAGACACACTTGAGAGTCACCTTCTAAGACAGAAAGTATAAAGGTGGACAGGAAGCAAACAAGGCGTCTCAAAATAAAAGGATCTAAGAAGTAGCCTTTATGGGAACACACTACATAAATGTACAGCTGGGCAAGAGAGGTTCAGACACACGAGGATGATGAGGCATGGTGTAGAAGGTACACCTAGGGTAAGATATATCAAATATTGTAAAAAATGTACTCTATTGCCTTTCATGTGGTTATAGTGTGTGTTCCTATATATAAATGTATAGACTAGCTGTGTTACCCATCTCAATGAGTTGAAATCTAAGTAATCAACATGGATCTCAACATTAACATTTGTAGTGTACCATGCATGTATTAATAAAATGCATTATTACAAATGTTTGTGATGCACCATCCATTGGAATGAAAAATGCAATGCATTTTATGACTTGAAATTTTTGTGATTCTCTACCTTTTGGAATGACAGAGACATAGCAACCAGACAGACACATAAACACTTTTCCTCTTATTAAGGAGAATATACTGTATACTGTCTATATATTAATTTCTCTATATAGTCAAGCTTGGGTCGCAGAGTTGCATGAGAGATAGGAAGGCATGACCTGATTTCCAAAGAGAAATAACTATTGTTGAACACAGGAACAGGTTTAAGACTTTATTCAAAACAGGAGCTTTGACTTCAGCACACAAGATACAAGCAGCAACGAGGGCAATTGTCCTGCTTTAGCTCTCTACTTCAGATTAAGAGAATACAAAGCCTTCTTCCTCGAGTGGTTTCAGCTACTGAGAAATGCTGGCTGGGGCAGACGCAATCTAGAGAAGAGAGGAAGTGAGAGACCGAAAAGGACAGGTGAGAACTCAGATTTAAATGTTCTAAACATTATGTGACAAGCACGTTACACAGTAAGCATGCAACTGAGCTGTAGAAGGCAAGTTAAGAGTGTGCTTTTTTCCCATTAAAATACATCCTAAGAGGGAGTTTCCAGAAAGCAGTTGTGCTACTTTGCCATTGGTCTACTGTTTAACAGAGTGTCAGTGTGCAACTAACAGAGTGTCAACATGCAGCTGCTAGTGCCGGCCTGGAGGAATGCACAGCAGACCACCTACCGAGCTGTCTTCACGCAGCTGCTCCCATCAGAAACAGTGAATAGGTGGCGACAGTGGTCACACCCTCCCCCTCAGCTTCGTTCACACCTTTGTGAACTAAGCAACATTCCAAACCGGGCTTGGTCAGATGAGAGAGGACATCTGCATTGATGTGTGCAGAACCAGGACAATGATGGACAATAAAATTAAACGTCTGTAAGCTAATGAACCACTTAGTGATGTAGGAGTTAGTATCTTTCTGTCTATAGAGCCACTGGAGGGGTACATAATCAGTCGCCAAGGTTAATTTCCAACCCCATTAGTAATAACGGAGTCCTTCCACAGCCCATTTAATCGACAGAATTCCTACTCAAATACATGATGGAATTTTCCTCACCATCAAAAACTTGGGAGAGGACAGCCGCCAAACCCAGCGCACTTGACTCCTGTCTGCAGAATGAATTCCTTAGAAAAATCTGGATTTCTCAGAACTGGGTTTGAAGACAAAACAATCTTTAAGTCAGAGAAGGACCTTTCACAATCAACTGCCCAGACAATACTATGCTTCTTTAGACCCTTCATCAGGTCAGTTAAAGGGATGACTCTATTCTCAAAATTCAGGATAATCCTCCTGTAATAATCAGCGAGACCTTGAAAAACTTCATTACTTCTTTTGAATTTACTGAGTTTAATTTTCCTATCATTGTTACATTTCTGTTCCTCCTGTATGCACTGTTGATGCTCCACAGTGATAGAGAACAATTTAGAAATTTTTTCCTTCAGTTGAGTGACCTGATCGACAAATTTCAAACTCCGAGGTTCAGCCTGAACACCCATCCATTGTTCTTAATTAATATCCAACAAACCTTGTGGTCACCTGCCAAAAAGTAATTGAAATGCACTTAGCCTTTTGAAGCTTGAGGGGATTCACAAACGGACAACATGAGAAAGGGCAAACACAATGTCCCATGAAGTTGGGTCATTGTGAGTCATACACCTAATCATCTGCTTTAAAGTCCAGTTAAATGATTCTGTTCAGCCATTTATCTGAGAATAGTAAACAGGGGTTCTCAGTTTTTTTAATTGCAAGACTCTTACATAGCTCTTTCATTACTCTGCAAGTAAAGTGCTTACCCTGGTCAGTTAAAATGCCAATACGAATAAAAGCCCCAGACAGAGCCTCTGCAACAACCTATGTGTTAGCTTTCCACAAAGCCACCACTTCGTGATATCGACCAACAGAGTATATACTTATTACCATTGTTAGTCTTGTAACTCCAAGTCTTACCTATCTAGTGCTGCAGGTGGTGGTCTCTGGTAGGGTGGCAAATTGGTTCATGGCACACAATTACCTTAATTCTTATGACAATGTAACCATTTTAGAATTGTACACCATTTGGAGGAATGTATGTATCATGAAAGTGTCATTTCTGCATGACTTTAGCCAGAAGTACAAGATGGCTTTTGTTTGGCAGATTATTTATCATTGTAGAATGTGATTTATTTTCATAAGATAGCCATATTATAACTGGTAACATTATCCATAGCTAATTTATTTTTCTTTCCATAGTAGCAGAATAAGATTTCAGCTAACACTGGACCATTTACAGGACCCCGATTACCACAGAGTATTTCACAAACACCCTCAGTTCGTATCTGAGGGAGAAAGTTTTCAATTTTAGTGTAAAATTGTAGATTCCCACTATAGTGAAAAACTAAATACAAGAAAAAATTATTTTGATAAGTTAGTACAATGATTATTTTGATTTCAAATGTTAGCAGTGTAACAACTTGGACCTACAGGAGGCAGGAAACTATAATAACAGCATCAGATAATAGGCTGAAACCTATTAACCTAACCAGACACAGGGTACAATTCCATTGCCTGGCCTACATCATTCACCATTCACCATCTACACCATTGTGCCATACCTAGTTTAAAAAAATAATGATAAAAAAATGTGAAAAATGCACATCTACAGGGTTACTTAACTGGTTCAATTGTAGCAATGCTAACCAGTTCATACTTGAGATTCTGCTTGTCCATTGAAGTTATTAGCAGGAACCACAATGGAACCTTGTAAACCATCAGCAGATATCCATCTGTTAATCTATTATTCATTACTCCATCACAGGAAGCCAGGGCCTGTCCTGACAGCTCTGGGTACAAACCAGAAAGCAATCCTGGATGACATGGCATCACCAGGTAGATTCATACACAGGTCAGCACTCATTCCTTATGGGCCGATCTAAGACATCAATTTATCTAACCCCTGTGTTACTGTGCATTTTAAGTACTAGGAAATAGTAGTTAGAAAAGATAATACATTTGAAAAAGTCTTTTTGAAAATATATTTTCCATTATGCATAGTATAATAAACCAACATTCAGTAAAATAAAAGCATTTATAAGCATACACAAGTGTCTTTGATGGGTTAATTTTCAAAAATCAAAGTGAATTCAAATACTTTAAATAATATCTTTTAGACAGTTTAAAATATTGACTTTAAATATACAGTAGACTCCAAGATGTTAAACAATGCATATTCTTTACAATAAGTCCTTCTTCCCTTCTAGTGTAATGGGAAGGACTTACTTGGATACTAAGCACTGCAGTTGTTTAGAAATAGACGGTGTTTAATAAATAACACTAAGTCTGCCTCAGTTTGGTCCGTTGTACCACCTTCAACTACTCCATGATATGAGCAGTTTAACCTGGTAGACTAAAAGACCGTCAGGTCATACAACCCACTCATTACACTATTAGTAGTTTCATCATTGAAACAAATGCTCATGTCTGGTCTCTAGCTTGCCACATCATATTTTGCTTTATTTATAGCTTTGTTTAATGTGCAGTATGTAAGACAATAGCATATATAGGAGGTCCTCGGGTTACAACGCCTCGACAAAAGACGTTTCGGGTTTACAACGCTCACTCCCATAAAAACTTACGCCATTACAGACTACGTGTGCAAACTAGTTTGGTTGCGCGCAACTGAAGAATATGCAGTAACGTTGCGTATGAGTGAGGGAGATGTCGAACTAGTGTGGTTGCGCGTGGTACAAGTGTTCTGTTTGTGTTACTTTGTTTGGTGACTTTTTGGTCCTTATCATGGCTCCTAAATGAAAGTCAGAGTCTTCAGATGTTATTGCTTCAAAGAAGAGGAAAGCCATCATGATGGAAGTGAAATTAGGCATTGTAAAGAGATCAGAAGGAATAAAGGTAAGGAATTTTTTTACACTCATTTTTTTCATTTTTTCTATTACTACAGTGTACAATCCAGTATATCTATATCCTTTAACTTGTTCTGTGGCTTACTTGTGTTTTTATGTTCTATATTATGATTCTGCAAATGTGTTAGGATAGGTAAGTGACTTAGGCTAGGGTGTGTTTCGACTTACACCAAAATTCAGGTGACATCACTGTTGTAGGAACAGAACTTTGTCATAACCCAAGGATCCCCTGTATATGAACAGGGAGATCGACATCAATCTACAAATACAAGATCTCATTAATGATGCTTCCAGAAATTCTATGATACATCAAGTCATGTCATCTCATGTCATATTCTAACACACTTATTCCAGACTAGGGTCGCAGGGAGCGCTGGAGCCTATACCAGCTAGAACAGTGCTCAGTACATCACAGGGTACCAGTCCATTGCAAGGCAAATACACACTAAGGCCAATTTAGCATTGCTAATACACCTAAATTTTGGACAGTGGGAGGAAACTGGAGTCCCCATAGGAAACCCATGCAGATACAGGAAGAACATGCAAACTCCATTCAGGGCAATCCTGGGATGCAAACCCTGACCTACCATCTGTGAGGCAGGAGTGCTACCACTGTGCCATCATGCCACTCTGATATATAAAGTGATTGTAATAGAACACATAAAAAAGTGATAATTGGTAGGGCACGTCATAAAAGAAACAGGGAAGGTTAAAGTTAAATGACGCTAATTAATGGGGTTACTGCATTTAATGTTTTATTCATAGTCTGAACATAAAATATAACATTTTGCAAAAGTCCAATAAAGCCTGCATGTCTTAAACAATGTATCACTATGGTGCTAAAAAATAATAAAATGAAAAGCTGGGTAATATTATGTTATATGTATAGTGAGGTTTCCCCCCAACGGGACGGCACACTGAAGTGCAACTGCAATGTGTGTGGAGGACTGCTTGTCTATGGCCGAGGCAATCACAGGTTTGCAGCGCAACTGCAGAGCACCGCAGAAACTATTGAGCCGATCGAGATCACACTATACCTCAGTTGTTGACAATGGGTGATGCATGGGACATTATAAATGCATGGAACAATATAATTTGGCCACTGACCTGGCACCGACTATACCCGTTTGCTGTGTCTGTGTATAGGAGACTGCAAGCTCCCGTTGCAATAAATAACCCTGATGTTCCTGTTTCAAGTTGAATAAAGTTGGTTTTGCTGGTGTTTTGGGGTGTAAGACAGGAACTTATGCGTCACGTGTTGTCCAAGGATTTTTTTATATAATACATATATATATATATATATATATATATATATATATATATATAACTGCTCAAAAAATTAAAGGAACACTTTGAAAACACATCAGATCTCAATGGGAAAAAGAAATCCTCCTGGATATCTATACTGATATAGACTGGGTAATGTGTTAGGAACGAAAGGATGCCACATCGCTTGATGGAAATGAAAATGATCAACCTACAGAGCCCTGAATTCAAAGACGCCCAAAAATCAGAGTGAAAAAATTATGTGGCAGGCTAGTCCATTTTGCCAAAATTTAATTGCAGCAACTCAAAATTGTATGCAGCACTTTGTATGGCCCCTGTGTTCTTGTATACATGCCTGACAACATCAGTGCATGCTTCTAATGAGATGACAGATGGTGTTGTGGGGGATCTCCTCCCAGATCTGGACCAGGGCATCACTGAGCTCCTGGACAGTCTGAGGTGCAACCTGGTGGCATTGGATGGACCAAAACATAATGTCCCAGAGGTGTTCTATTGGATTTAGGTCAGGAAAGTGTGGTGACCAGTCAATGGTATCAATTCCTTCATCCTCCAGGAACTGCCTGCATACTCTCACCACATGAGGCCAGGAATTGTCGTGCACCAGGAGCCACTGTACCAGCAAAGGGTGTGACAATGGGTCCAAGGATTTCATCCTGATACCTAATGGCAGCCAAGGTGCCTTTGTCAAGCCTGTAGCAGTCTGTGTGACCCTCCATGGATATGCCTCCCCAGACAATCATTAACCCACCACCAAACTGCTCATGCTGAATGATGTTACAGGCAGCACAATGTTCTCCATGGCTTCTCCAGACCCTTTCACTTCTGTCATGTGCTCAGGGTGAACCTGCTCTCATCTGTAAAAAGCACAGGGCACCAGTGGTGCATCTGCCAATTCTGGTATTCTATGGCGAATGCCAATCGAGCTGCATGCTGCTGGGCAGTGAGCTCAGGGCCCATTAGAGGACATGGGGCCCTTGGGTCACCCTCATGAAGTCTTTCTGGTTGTTTGGTCAGAGACATTTACACCAGTAGCCTGCTGGAGGTCATTTTGTAGGGCTCTGGCAGTGCTCATCCTGTTCCTCCTTGCCCAAAGGAGCAGATACTGGTCCTGCTGATGGGTTATGGACCTTCTATGGCCCTCTCCAGCTCTCCTAGAGTAACTGCTTGTCTCCTAGAATCTCCTCCATGCCCTTGAGACTGTGCAGGGAGACACAGCAAACCTTCTGGCAATGACACGTATTGATGTGCCATCCTGGAGAAGTTGGACTACCTGTGCAGTGTCCAGTAGTGACACTGACTGTAGCTAAATGCAAAACTAGTGAAGAAACAGTCAGAAAAGATAAGGAGGGAAAAATGTCAGTGGCCTCCACCTGTTAAACCATTCCTGTTTTGGGGGTCATCTCATTGTTGCCCCTCTAGTGCATCTGTTGTTAATTTCATTAACACCACAGCAGCTGAAACTGATTAACAACCCCCTCTGCTGCTTAACTGACCAGATTAATATCCCATAAGTTTCATTGACTTTATGCTATACTCTGATTAAAAAGTGTTCCTTTAATTCTTTTGAGCAGTATATTTATATATATATATATACTGTATATATATATATACACAGTTGTGCTTGAAAGTTTGTGAACCCTTTAGAATTTTCTATATTTCAGCATAAATATGACCTAAAACATCATCAGATTTTCACTCAAGTCCTAAAAGTTCATAAAGAGAAACCAGTTAAACAAATGAGACAAAAATATTATACTTGGTCATTTATTTATTGAGGAAAATGATTGAATATTACATATTTGTGAGTGGCAAAAGTATGTGAACCTCTAGGATTAGCAGATAGTTTGAAGGTGAAATTAGAGTCAGGTGTTTTCAATCAATGGGATGACAATCAGCTGTGAGTGGGCTTCCTGTGTTATTTAAAGAACAGGGATCTATCAAAGTCTGCACTTCACATCATGTTTGTGGAAGTCTATCATGGCACGAACAAAGGAGATTTCTGAGGACAGCTTTAAAAAAGTTGTTGATGCTCATCAGGCTGGAAAAGGTTACAAAACCATCTCTAAAGAGTTTGGACTCCACCAGTCCACAGTCAGACAGATTGTGTACAAATGGAGGAAATTCAAGACCATTGTTACCCTCCCCAGGAGTGGTTTCCCAACAATCATCACTCCAAGAGCAAGGCGTGTAATAGTCGGCACGGTCACGAAGGACCCCAAGGTGACTTCTAAGTAAATAAAGGCCTCTCTCACATTGGCTAATGTTCATGTTCATGAGTCCACCATCAGGAGAACAATGAACAACAATGGTGTGCATTGCAGGGTTGCAAGGAGAAAGCCACTGCTCTCTAAAAAAAACATTGCTGCTCATCTGCAGTTTGCTAAAGATCATGTGGACAAACTAGAGGGCTATTGGAAGAGTGTTTTGTGGACGGATGAGACCAAAATAGAACGTTTTGGTTTAAATGAAAAGCGTTATGTTTGGAGAAAGGAAAACACTGCATTCCAGCATAAGAACCTTATCCCATTTGTGAAACATGGTGGTGGTAGTATCATGGTTTGGGTCTGTTTTGCTGCATCTGGGCCAGGACGGCTTGCCTTCGTTGATGGAACAATGAATTCTGAATTATATCAGATAATTCTAAAGGAAAATGTCAGGACATCTGTCCATGAACTGAATCTCAAGAGAAGGTTGGTCATGCAGCAAGACAACGACCCTAAGCACACAAGTTGTTCTACCAAAGAACCAAAGAATGGTTAAAGGAGAATAAAGTTAATGTTTTGGAATGGCCAAGTCAAAATCCTGACCTTAATTCAATCGAAATGTTGTGGAAGGACCTGAAGCGAGTAGTTAATGTGAGGAAACCCACCAACATCACAGAGTTGAAGCTATTCTGTACGGAGGAATCGGTTAAAATTCCTCCAAGCCGGTGTGCAGGAATGATCAAAGTTACCGGAAACGTTTAGTTGCAGTTATTGCTGCAAAGGGGGGTCAAACCAGATACTGAAAGCAAAGGTTCACATACTTTTGCCACTCACACATACAGTGGTGTGAAAAACTATTTGCCCCCTTCCTGATTTCTTATTCTTTTGCATGTTTGTCACACAAAATGTTTCTGATCATCAAACACATTTAACCATTAGTCAAATATAACACAAGTAAACACAAAATGCAGTTTTAAATGATGGTTTTTATTATTTAGGGAGAAAAAATCCAAACCTACATGGCCCTGTGTGAAAAAGTAATTGCCCCCTTGTTAAAAAATAACCTAACTGTGGTGTATCACACCTGAGTTCAATTTCCGTAGCCACCCCAGGCCTGATTACTGCCACACTTGTTTCAATCAAGAAATCACTTAAATAGGAGCTGCCTGACACAGAGAAGTAGACCAAAAGCACCTCAAAAGCTAGACATCATGCCAAGATCCAAAGAAATTCAGGAACAAATGAGAACAGAAGTAATTGAGATCTATCAGTCTGGTAAAGGTTATAAAGCCATTTCTAAAGCTTTGGGACTCCAGCGAACCACAGTGAGAGCCATTATCCACAAATGGCAAAAACATGGAACAGTGGTGAACCTTCCCAGGAATGGCCGACCAACCAAAATTACCCCAAGAGCGCAGAGACGACTCATCCAAGAGGTCACAAAAGACCTCAGGACAACGTCTAAAGAACTGCCGGCCTCACTTGCCTCAATTAAGGTCGGTGTTCACGACTCCACCATAAGAAAGAGACTGGGCAAAAATGGCCTGCATGGCAAATTTCCAAGACGCAAACCACTGTTAAGCAAAAAGAACATTAGGGCTTGTCTCAATTTTGCTAAGAAACATCTCAATGATTGCCAAGACTTTTGGGAAAATACCTTGTGGACTGATGAGACAAAAGTTGAACTTTTTGGAAGGCAAATGTCCCGTTACATCTGGCGTAAAAGGAGCACAGCATTTCAGAAAAAGAACATGATACCAACAGTAAAATATGGTGGTGGTAGTGTGATGGTCTGGGGTTGTTCTGCTGCTTCAGGACCTGGAAGGCTTGCTGTGATAGATGGAACCATGAATTCTACTGTCTACAAAAAAATCCTGAAGGAGAATGTCCGGCCATCTGTTCGTCAACTCAAGCTGAAGTGATCTTGGGTGCTGCAACAGGACAATGACCCAAAACACACCAGCAAATCCACCTCTGATTGGCTGAAGAAAAACAAAATGAAGACTTTGGAGTGGCCTAGTCAAAGTCCTGACCTGAATCCAATTGAGATGCTATGGCATAACCTTAAAAAGGCGGTTCATGCTAGAAAACCCTCAAATAAAGCTGAATTACAACAATTCTGCAAAGATGAGTGGGCCAAAATTCCTCCAGAGCACTGTAAAAGACTCATTGCAAGTTATCGTAAACGCTTGATTGCAGTTGTTGCTGCTAAGGGTGGCCCAACCAGTTATTAGGTTCAGGGGGCAATTACTTTTTCACACAGGGCCATGTAGGTTTGGATTTTGTTTTCTCCCTAAATAATAAAAAGCATCATTTAAAAACTGCATTTTGTGTTTACTTGTGTTATATTTGACTAATGGTTAAATGTGTTTGATGATCAGAAACATTTTGTGTGACAAACATGCAAAAGAATAAGAAATCAGGAAGGGGGCAAATAGTTTTTCACACCATTGTATATAATATTCAATCATTTTCCTCCATAAAAAAATGACCAAGTATAATATTTTTGTCTCATTTGTTTAACTGGTTTCTCTTTTTCTACTTTTAGGACTTGAGTGAAAATCTGATGATGTTTTAGGTGATATTTATGCAGAAATATAGAAAACTAGCCATGTGCGCCCAACTTCGTTGCACGTGTTAAAGTTGTCTGTGAAGGGCTCCCTCTATAAACGCGGCTGCCAGTCGTGAACTGGGCCCTTTGTCGAACAGCATTATGATTTTTATAGGGGAAACAAAATTACAAAAGAAAGCCCTTGGATATTGATTCAATAGGAATGGCCTACTCGGAATCACTGTCCGAATCGTAATTATGTGGTGGTGTAGGAGCATTTCTGCTTCTGTCCTTTCACAGTCCGTCTCGTTTTCACGATGCTAAATGAAGATCTCTTTAGTTAATTTAAAGCACAACAATTTGTTTAGATTGAATGTCTGTGTTTTGAGGTATGACTGGAGTACTACAGTCTTCAGTAGTATAAGCCTGGAGGAGATTCTTAATGCAATGCCTATGTTTTAGCTGTCTCTCTACTGCCATCCAGTGCTGCTTCTTCTAATTCATTCGCGGATAAACAAAGATCAAGATCCAAATAAAGGTTATATATAGAGATTCTAAAGGGTTCACAAACTTTCAAGCACAACTGTGTATATATATATATATATATATATATATATATATATATATATATATATATATATATATAATGTGTGTTTGTGTATTATATAAAAAAATCCTGGGACAACATGACTTTTTCAGAGACATAATTTCAAGTCCCACGAGATGAGACTTTGTACCAGGAGATTTAACCACTGTAACAAAGGCGCTATATAGGCGCCAACCCGACACAGGCAGACACCGGAGGCACGTATAGAAGCAAGTGAACCTTTATTTTTCTTCACCTGTGTGGCACGTCTTCCACGTGTCCCACAGGCACAACAAAGTCCCAAAACACACAAGTAAACACTTTTCCTTTCCTCCACTCCTCACAGCAGCTTTGTCTCCCTCCTCTCGACTCTGGCCATTGAGTGGTGGCTGCTGGCCCCTTTTATAGTTCACCCGTGGTGAAAACACTGCCCATAAGGGCTCAGGTGTCCCAGCTGCAGCACCCCCTGGTGGTGCCTGCGGGACCCAACATGGCTGCACCAAACTCCAATTCCCATGGAGCCCTGCGGTAGACCAGGGCACCAATTCAACCCAGGGGGGTTGCCATCTAGCGACAAGGTGGAGATATTGAGTAATCCATGGCTGCTCCCCCTGAACATATACTGAAGGGGCGTCCCGGCTGGGCATGGGCCTCGGCCATCTGCCACACCACACCCACAGTCCACTCACCTCTCATTCTTGTGAATGTTATCGTCAGACACAGTTCCTGTGCTCTCAGCTCTTATAAAGTGCAAGCGTGGGCAGAAATAAAAAACAAAGAGTATACGACAAAGTAGAATGTTGTAAAGGAGTCTAAAAGCATTGGTGTGATACACATGGAGAGCAGGTTAGTGATTATGAAAGTACTAGAATTCGAAAGTCTCAAAAGACTGATAGTAATGATTGCATTAGCGCTAACAAACGGGAATTATTACTCGGTTAAATAATGGAGCACCGAACAAAAATCGAACATATGGACATAGGTGATATGATAGAAGTATGTAAATATTGTTTGGCTTTAGATAGATAGATAGATAGATAGATAGGGGAAATTCACATAATCCAGCAGCAGTATACTGGTTGGAGGATGCAGTACTCCGAGGTGAGAGTGGGTTAGGGTGATCAAACCTATTAAAGAAGTTGTTCATTTGGTTTGCTCTCTCCATGTCAGTCTCGATGGTGGCACCCCACTTCGAGCTGCAGCCAGTGGTAATCTTCATCCCATCCCACACTTCCTTCATGCTGTTATTCTGCAACTTCTGCTCCAGCTTTCTCCTGTACTGCTCTTTCGCTGACCTGAGCTGGACTCGGAGTTCCTTCTGCTCTCGCTTGTGCTCATGCTGATTACCGTCTTTAAAAGCCCTTTTCTTCTGGTTCAAAAGGCCCTTGTAATCCATGGCTTGTTGTTAGCATAGCAGCGTATGGAACTACAATGTTCATACAGAAGTTGATGTAATGAGTTGTGCAGTCAACAGCCTCTTCAGTGTTCTCACTATGTGACCCCAGCAGTATATCCCAGTCTGTAGTTCCAAAGCAATCTCTCAGAGCCTGCTCTGCCTCAGGGAACCACTTCCTGAATGATCATGTGGTTGTAGGTAGCTCCTTCACTCTTGGTTTGTAGTGAGGCTGAAGCAGAACCAGGTTATGATCTTCTTTCCCAAGCGCAGGCAGCGGGGTGGCGCTGTATGCGTCTTTAACGTTTGCATACAGTAGATCGATAGTCCTATTTCCCCGGGTGTTACAGTCCACATACTGGGAGAAGGCAGGTAATGTTTTGTCCAGCGTCACATGGTTGAAGTCTCCAGAGATTAGCACAAGCGCCTCAGGGTGCTGCGTTTGTAACTTAGCAACTGTGGAATGGATGATGTCACTCGCTATCTCCGCTTTCTTTTGAGGGGGGATGTAAACAATAACAACAATCACGTGTCCAAACTCTCTGGGCAAGTAATAGGGACGCAGATGTACGGCCAACCGTTTGATGTACCTGCAGCAATTGGAGATTTTAACGTTTACATGTCCTGAGTTGCACCACTTTATATTGACATAGAGAGCGAGTCCTCTTCATTTCTTCTTCCCGCAGCTACTTGCGTCTCTGTCCGCTCTAACTGTGCTAAACCTGGATAGCTCCACGTTAGCATCTGGGATGGTAGTTGTTAGCCATGTTTCACTAAAACACAGCAAGCTGCATTCTCTGTAGGTTCTGACATTTTTCACCAGCACAGCCAGTTCGTCGATCTTATTTGGTAGTGAGTTCACATTTCCCAGGATCACAGAAGGCACCGACGGTTTATAACGCCATTTTCTCTCAAGTTGCCTGATTTTTATCTTATCTTTTATCTTTGTGCCGGCTCGGCTACCCCAATATCGTCTTCTTACCCCGTCAGGTAAATAAGGAACCACACCGACATGAGCATTTCTTCTCAGTGCTTTAAGTTGACTACTTGAATAGGCGAGTCTCGGAGTGTAAAAATCCATGTCAAGTAGTAAAAATAGTAAAAAGTGTCCAGGGAGCGATTCCACATAAAAGAAAGTGGTAGAAGTGATCAGCGAAATAGAGAAAAAAAAATAGAAAAAAAGGTAAAAAGATAGTCATACACGGAGCTGCTGGAAAGGCTGCCACTCGGATGCGGCGCCGGAAATAAAAATAAAAAATAAAAAAAAAACTTTAAAGTTTAAGTTGGAGACTTGCAGATCTCTAATTCGTGTTACCATCAGGGAAAAGTAGTGTTTCTTCCCAATGAACAGGCACATTCATGAGAAATAAAAGATTTGTTATTTGGTAAAAGTGAAATCCACAAACACTACAGGCAAAATATCTGCATCTACGGTAATCTGTTTTTGTTTGCATAATTCAATGCTCAAAATGTAGATTTACATGATTCAGGACCATACACTATGAGAATCTGTGTTCCCGCTACAAACAAAGCTACCACAAGTTTGTTTTTAAAAAAAAACACAGTTTGGTCAGGTTTATATTTATGATCACAGAGAAGCGATGCAACATAGAATCAAAAGAGTTAAAGAATTATTAGAAATTCTACAGCTAATAATGGATACAAATCCATACATCCAAAAGTATCGTACTTTACACGAAATTTATCTGAAAAACACGGACAAAGAAGTTTTCTTGGATTTCTATATGAATCTGAAAGACCACACTCACATATATTATAAACCAACATGTGACGAATTGTCACCAATAATAGTTTTAAAAGACAGAGATATCAAAGACAGAGTTAATATTCTTGTTTATCCAAAAGCACAGCACGATTCTTCACAAGTGGAAGGTCCGGGAAATGGCGAGCGCATAGGGCCTGCACGAGGGTTGGTGAGTGGAGCCCCCTAGTGTATATATACAGTCATATGAAAATGTTTGGGAACCCCTCTCAGCCTGCATAATAATTTACTCTACTTTCAACAAAAAAGATAACAGTGGTATGTCTTTCATTTCCTAGAAACATCTTAGTACTGGGGTGTTTTCTGAACAAAGATTTTTAGTGAAGTAGTATTTAGTTACTACTAACTACTTACTAGTTAAATACTTGCAACACCAAATTGGTTGGATTAGCTCATTTAGCCTTGAACTTCATAGAAAGGTGTGTCCAATCATGAGAAAAGGTATTTAAGGTGGTCAATTGCAAGGTGTGCTTTCCTTTGACTTTCCTCTTAAGAGTGACAGCATGGGATCCTCAAAGCAACTCTCAAAAGATTTGAAAACAAACATTGTTCAGTATCATGGTTTAGGCAAAGGCTACAAAAAGCTATCTCAGAGGTTTAAACTGTCAGTTTCAACTGTAAGAAATGTAATCAGGAAATGGAAGGCCACAGACACAGTTGCTGTTAAACCCAGGTCTGGGAGGCCAAGAAAAATACAGGAGCGGCATATGCGCAGGATTGTGGGAATGGTTACAGACAACCCACAGATCACCTCCAAAGACATGCAAGAGCTTCTTGCTGCAGATGGTGTATTTGTACATCATTCTACAATTCAATGCAATTTGCACAAAGAACATCTGTATGGCAGGGTGATGTGAAAGAAGCCCTTTCTGCACTCACACAACAAACAGAGTCACTTGTTGTATGCAAGTACTCATTTAGACAAGCTATATTCATTTTGGAACAAAGTACTTTGGACTGATGAGACAAAAAATTGAGTTATTTGGTCATAACAAAATGGTGGAAGAAGAACACACATTCCAAGAAAAACACCTGCTACCTACTGTCAAACTTGGTGGAGGTTCCATCATGCTGTGGGACTGTGTGGCTAGTTCAGGGACTGGGGCCCTTGTTAAAGTCAAGGGTCGTAAGAATTCAATCCAATATTAACAAATTCTTCAGGATAATGTTCAAACATCACTCACAAAGTTGACATTACGCAGTGGTTGGATATTCCAACAAGACAATGACCCAAAAACAGTTTGAAATCTACAAAGGCATTCATGCAGAGGGAGAAGTACAATATTCTGGAATGGCCGTCACAGTCCCCTGACTGTATATCATCAAAAATCTATGGGATGATTTGAAGCAGGCTGTCCATGCTCGGCAGCTATCAAATTTAACTGAACTGGAGAGATTTTGTATGGAAGAATGGTCAAAAATACAGACACTCGTCAAAGGCTATAGGATGCACCTAGTGGCTGTTATATTTGAAAAAGGAGGCTTAACTAAGTATTCATGTAATATCTCTATTGGGGTGCCCAAATTTATGCACCTGTCTAATTTTGCTATGATGCATATTGCATATTTTCTGTTAATCCAATAAACTTAATGTCACTGCTGAAATACTACTGTTTCCATAAGGCATGTTATATATTAAAAGAAAGTTGTTACTTTGAAAGCTCAGCCAATGATAAACAAAAATTCAAAGAATTAAGAGGGGTTCCCAAACTTTTTCATATGATTGTATATATATGTGTGTGTGTGTGTGTTACTATGAAGGGCACTGTCTAAACACATCCCTGAAATGGAGTACTGATGGCTAGGTAATATTATTTTTCCTTTGAAAAATATCTAATTCATTTCCCCCTACACTATCAATCCATTTTACAAACATGACAATCCTGAGGGTTGTGATGAAGCTGGAGCTTATCCCAGCAAGCATCATGTGCAAGGTAGGAACAATCGTTGGATGGGACACCAATCCATCATAGGTTCCCTCCCTACTCATTAATTAAAAACTATCAGCAATGTACTTAAAATGCACCAATACAGAACTCACAAGCACACAATTTTTCATTCTAGTCTATCTGCTTTTCAGTTTGATTAGGTATCAAACAAACATTGGTATTCCTTTAAAAAAAAAGTTGCTGACTGATCTACATGCTTCCAGTGCACAAACATCTTAATGGAGACCTCAACCTTGTTTATCTAACACAACAGGTTATCAGGTAAATCCAACCAGCAGGGTTAAGTGGAATTACTGTAAGTGCAAGAACAGAAAGGAATGCAGTGTGGATGCAGAGAACACAAGTAGAAAGTAGATAGATTGAGATATTGCTGAGGGAAGAAATACTGCATATGAGTAGTTCTGTGGTAGAAGACAAGCAGATTTAGGTTATAAGTGTGCTTTTTGACCCCAGACAACACAAAACAGGGCTAAGAGTTTGCCAGTTTTTTAACAGCATGCTTGGGTAAGCAGGTGGCCTGTTTAGTTGGAACTCATAAGGTCTGTTATAAATCTTTCTTCAGATTCTTTTTTCTTTCTAGAACATTGTGCATATTTTTAATGATACCTCATTTCATACAATATATATTTTCTGGTAACATCTGCAAGACAACATTTATTAAGGACTATGGGTTGCACACTAGCTTCTAACACATTTTAATGTATAAGTGAATGACAGCAAATGTAGGATGCTAAAAAATGTTTATTCCACATAACTAATTGAAAACTAAATAGTTCAGCTATTTATGTTACAGAAAGTATTCAAGTAAAAAGGCCATCACTCTCATGCTTGAAAATTGTTATTATTTTTTCTATATGGTAATAAAAGAATGTGTTTAAACAAGTCAAGTACTGTTTGTGTACATATGTCACTGAATTATTTTCAAAGCTTAAGATGTGTTTTATGACAGTGCTGGCAATATATTTCTGCGTATTATATATATATATATAATGCATCACTCATCTGGGCAATTAATTAATTATGAATTATGTGATCAACTAATATCAATAATGATAAGGTGGATGGTGGGCGGCCCGAGCTTCTGTTAAAATTTGTATGAGGGCTTTGGAAATACTACAGGGGGCAATGTATGATAAAGTCTCAAAAATCCAACAAATAACACTATTCCCAAAAGCATAGGTGGGCAAGCTTGACATGATATTTGGGGGGTTTAGCTCATCTACATGACCCCCTAGAGTCAGCATGATGGTGAGCAGCGTGGCTTAGTAACTAAGATACTGCATTGTAAACTGTTAGGTTACCAATTCAGTCACACCTACAGCCATATGACCCTGAACAAGTCCTCTGACATGGTAGTGCTACAACTGCAGAAATATGTAAATAATTGTGATTTGTAAGTCTTTGCATAAAAGCAACAGCAAAATAAATTAACGTAATTTATTTTGAATCACACAACATTTTAAATGTGTACAGTAAGTTAGTGAGGTCTGCAGAGGACTAACATTCCTTTTCATAGAGGAAAGAAACCTTTGAAGCAAATTATCCTTAGAGGTAAAAAATGGTTTAGATTTTCTTCTGAATCTTTATCCCAATTAAAATGAATTATTCCAACTGTTCATTGCTTAGGACAAATTCAGCTTTAAAGTCAGCCAGGAAAAATGGCCATAGCCGGTCCATGGTATTCTATAATTAAATACCCCAAAGTTCCATTTATCACAATCCCTCAGTGTGATGAAAATTGTAAACGGCATTTACTCTGCAACCTGTGTGGTGGACCTGAAGTCCTTGGGATGTATGGCATTAGTATTCCCTGTCAGAGCTGCGTCAATTGTGCCTGAATATATTTCTCAGAGTGTGCTGTGAATAATCTTATCTCGCAAAGCATTGCCGTGTGCTCTGAAGCCGAATGTTAATTTTTCTCTATGCAAATATTCCCAAGGATTATTATTACTCTTATTACTGTTTGAAGATATTTATACAGCGTTGCCCATTGAGGTACTGTTTGCATGCTCATTTTTAAAGAGGCTCCTTGCACAGCTTGGGGTTTAAAGAGATTAAAGTGTCTAGTGGAAGACAGAGCTCCCTCAACCTGGATTGCTTTAAAATTCAGCAATGGTTTAGGAATGGAAACAGCAGGTCACAGAAGTGATGGTTTGGTTTGTTTTTGTCTAGTAATCTTGCCACTCACCCGGTCCCCACTCTCAAAATTATTAGTGGGGAGAAAAATGCATGGCATGCACCAAAAAGTCTTGTATCAAATGCTACAATTTCAGAAAGCTTAAATTGTTGTATGAGTGGGTATTTTTTCCTGGTATTTTGCCTTCTTCCTCTCTTGGTCCTCCTCCATCCTCTCCTCCCATGGAACCGTAATCTCAGCCAGAATTAGGTGTTTCGTAGCCTCTTAACTAAAAAGGATATAGGGTCTCGATGTGGTCTGGATGATAATGTGAGATGGTATTCAGGTTTGCCTTTTAGGTCACCTGACATCACTCAAACCTATGCTCTGTGTAGCAGACCAATCTCACTGTGCTTTAATAGCTGCCTTGGCTGCTCTCCCTCCTTAATAAATTCCACCAATTTGATGGACACACAGACACTTCTACTGGCATTTATACCCTTGCTGATCTCTTCTGCCAATGGCCTGAGCACTTTATCATGTTGCCAGTGATATCGGCCCTACCCCAAATGGCCTTTACCTGGTGAATCTGTCTTACCCCAGAAGGAAACATCAGATGGGCTTGGTAAGACATCATAAACTCCCTGAATCAGGAGTTTAATCCTATGGGGATCTCCCTTCCAGATGTCCTCCCAGTTGATCTTCTGATCTAAAACCTGCTCCCACTTAATCATTGCTCCTTGCTGCTTCATGGCCACTGTTATGCAATTCGTTTCCTCCTTGATGGCTGCTTGAAGTTCTCAAAGCACAAACTCTCTTCTCATTTTTCCATGGGCACTGTCATACCTCTGTGTCACAACACCCCCGAGCCCAGTTTTACCCTGGGCTACAGTTCCCACTAGGAGTTTGTGCTGAAGCCAGGCCTTTGCTTGTCTCACAGCTTCGGCTTCCTTCCACTTCCTCCCAGTCCGCACTGTGATCCCTACACTGTCCATCTTTGGGTCACTTGACTCAGCATATTACATTTCCTGCTATTCATTTCATTCTAGTGACCATAAACTCATCCCTCACTGAACTAAATGGGAATGTTAGCTTGTTGCTGTTGCCATACCATAATATGCTACTGAAGCTGTATGGCAGACCTAACCATCTCCAAAGATGGCTGCTGACCAATTGCTCAAAAACTTCCACTACCTTGACAGGTACCTCATAGATCAACAAGGGCCAAAGAATCCTTGGTAGGATTCCATGCTGGTAGATACAGGCCTTACATTTTCTGCGAGGCCCAGACCTATCCACTGCCTTCAGCCATCTTTTCAGGTTGTTGCTTATGTCTTTGATGGCAGCTGTATCTTTTAGGCTATAGTTACAACACCTTGCCCAAGCTCTTCGTGGTTGCTCTGTTATGGATGATAGCTGTTTTCCTCCCAGTCTGAAGTGGAACTTGTCCATGACCTTCCGTTTCTTCAGCACCTTTGACCTGGACTTTGCTGGCTTAAACCTCATGCGATCCCAGGACATTATCCTCTAGTCACTGCAGGATCCATCTGGCTTCCGGAACTACTGCTGTTGTCACTGTTACACCATCCATGTATGTCCTGATTGGTGGCTGCCTTATTTCTGTCTTGCTAATTGGGCCCAACATTCCGGCTCCACTGTTCACTTCCATATTTATAGCAAGAGTGAAAAGAGTTGCAGAGATGGTGTAACCGGTGATAATTCCTACCTGCAGCTGGTGCCACTCAGATATCACTAGCCTTGTAGAGATCCTCATCCTGAAGTAATTTTAATAATCAATGAAAAGGACCTTTATTTTCTTTGGAATATGGTGTCTCTCGATTGCCACATCAACCAGTTTGTGTGGGATTTATTCATAAGCGTTGGTAAGATCCAGTCACAATTTCATCAGGTCCCTTTTGCCTTTTCTGGTTTCTCTAATGAGCAGAGTCAGCTCGCCTTTGTACTCCAAACATCCTGGGATATTGGGAATACCTCCAGTTTGTATACTGGTGTTGATGTATCCATTAGTCAACAGGAAGTTGGAGAAATGCTTGGCCATAATGCTGAACAAGACCTTGCATTCAACACTGAGTAAGGTGATTATGTGGAACTGAAAGAAAAGGAAACAAGCTGAAAATCATTTTTAAGCAAAATGAGGTGGCTTTACATTAATGAGCATGACATCATCTGCCAGGTGCTTCAACTTGTTTTTTAAAGTTGAATCGAAGAGGATTACCACTGCTCAATACCGCAGAAGTATACACCCTAATTGTATAATATGCTATAAATGAACATTTAGAGGTATCTCAAAGGCATTTTAAGGAATCTTCAAATGTATTTTCAGATATCTTAAAAAGACATATTATTAGATATCTATAATTCATTTTCAAGATATCTTAAATACATTCTTCGATATCTCAAATGAATTTCAAGATATGTTAAAATTGCACCATTTTGGTTATTAGAGACAAATGAAATGCATTTTTAAGATATCTCAATTGTATTTCAAGATATCTTGAAATAGCTTCTTTTGCATTTTGAGTTATCTTAAATATACAGTACAATTAAAGATATTGCAAATGCTTTACTGTGTATCAAAATATCTTCCTATCCATGTTAAGATATCCTCAATGCATTTCAACATTTCCCGACATGACTTTGTTATTTTAAAATTTCAAATGCATTTTGAGAGATAAGTCCTATTGGAAAAATTGGAAATTCTGCAGGAAATAATTTTAAGAATTCTCAAATTCAATATTGATATTTTAAAATGCATAAGAGATCAATTCAGAGTATTGTATTGTGAGATATCTTGAAATCCATCCATTATCCATCCCGCTATATCCTAACTACAGGGTCACGGATAATGAGTTTCAAATTTCCAAAAAGTTTTATGGTGTTTTAAGGTATCCAAAATTCATTTTCAGGTATCTCTAAGTGTTAGTTTGATTTGCCAAATAATGGTGCAGTGAGCAACCCAAAATGCAGCCCTTTAATAATTTTATTTTTAAGAAAACAGTTTTCTTTTGTAACAGTTCTCTGCAATCTGAGTGTGCAGCCATCATCGGAATGCATTACTTCTGAGTTTGTCGGCATTTCACATGCTCAGTTTTCATAATGCTGACTATGTTTACACATAAATGTAAAGTCATAAGCGGTGCCCATATAACTATCTCAGTCATGTCAAGAAAAATATGTTGCCACAAATACCAGCAGACACTGCGGTTTGCCAGGTTTAGGCTTATAGAGCACTGCTTCTGAGTTCACACAACATAAAGTTAGGATGATGATGGAGAGGGTAAATGTCTGCATTAGTGGGTTGTATTTTTAGGTTGTTCACACTACATAGTGCTAGCACAAGTAATCATCCAAATGTTTAGCAGAATGCATGGAATGGTCCTGCAAGTTGCAAGTTCAGAAAGTCAAATCTTACTGTGAAATGAATTTTTGTTATGTTTAGTTAATGAAACATAGTGACCAATATAACTAGGGTAAATGACACAGTTTATTTGTAGTTAATCCATGATATTCAAGGAGAACCCTGACCTATATAGTGTAATAAGCCAAAAGTGATGCAAAAAAAAACATAAATATACCCACCAGAAACCCTGGAAACTTTAATCAGGAATTGCGTTTTACTGTCCAGGAAAACAGTGCCTTAGATCTGGTATTGTTGAGGGAAATGTCCTGAATGTATTACTAGGTAAGTGGTCCCATATATCAACATTTGCTTGTGTGAAACAAATATTTTTATACATTGTATAAGGACAATGACCTTAAACATTTGTTGTACATAAATCTCCATGAGATTGCACAGGTGGTGAACCAGCTGAGGGTAGGGAAGGCTGCAGAGATTTGTGGTATCCTGAGCAAACTTCTCCAGGCTGGTGGTAAGGCTGTCCTCCTGGCATTGCAAGCAATCTTTGCTTTCATTTGGGAGATAGGCGTCATCCTAACTGACTGGAAAATAGGATTTGTCACCCTTATCTGGAAAGGGAAGGGTGATCGCCTGTATTGTGGCAACTACAGAGGGATAACACTGCTCTCTGTGCCGGGTAAGTTCTTTGCTAGGAGGACCTTGCTAGAGAGGAGTCTGAGTGTCTGGGCTTGTGAGTGTCCTGGATTAAAACCAAGATTTAGGCCTTTAATGACCTCTTGGGTACAGTCATCAGCAGTGTGTCTGTCTGTAGAGAGAGTGTTGATGGCATTGAGAGCTTTACTTACCTCGGCAGAAACATTTCACTTCTCTGGTGACTCTTCTTATGAAGTCAGCAGATGGATTGGGAGAGCACAGGAGGTCATGAGGTCGCTGGAAATAATAAATGTGTGGCGATCCCGATATCTATGCAAAAAGACAAAGGTCCAAGTCTTTTGGGTCCTGTTACTTCCTGTTTTGCTTTGTGGTTGCAAGACATGGATGCTATCAAGTGACCTGAGATAAGACAAAGACTGGACGCCTTTGGTACTTTGACTCTTCGGAGAATCCTTGGGTTCCACTAATTTGAATTTGTGTCCAATGAGTGGTTGCTCATAAAGTCCAGAATGAGGCACATTACCTGCATTGTGAAGGCACGTCAGTTACTGCACTATGGCCATGTGGCACGATTTCCAGAGGGTGATCCTGTTTGCAAGATCCCCATTGCTGAGGACCTGAGTGACTGGACCAGGCAAAGGGGTCGCCCACATAACACCTGGCTGCGGCAGATAGATGGTCATTTCCAGAGAGTGGGACTGGAACATGTGTCTGCCTAGGGGGGTTTATCAACCGGGATCCCAAGCTCTTTTGTTGTGTGGTGCTGTATGAGTGCATGTTCCCCAACCTGACCTGTACATAAAATATAATTAGTTATTTTAATCGGCTTCTGGTTATGCACCACATCTTTATTTATTATTATTATTATTATTAAAGAACCAATGTAAAATAAAATCTCTCATCAGCTTATTCCTTTCTTATATAGAAATATGTTTCCTGTACCTGTGTTTAATCACTGTTTAACAGTAAAAATCCTGGAATAAATCTAGTAACACTTTGCTTTCTCTAGATTAATAGATAGCTGGAGATCATAACTGTACACAGTATTCAAGATGTCATTTTCAAAGCAGTATTATAAGACCTATAACCTCTAATTCTATTTTCTTTGTTGTATTTCGTTTTGCACACTGTCTGGTTTTAAAGAGTGTTGAACTGACTCTGAAGACTATCTGAGAGTTAATATACCTAGCTGCAAACATCTTAGATATATGTATCTAATATAAATCTTCTTAACATTTTTTTACATTCACTATCTACCAACTTGCAGGGTAAAACCTGGGGGTTGGTGGCAGAATTGGCACTCCAGTCACCATAAAAAAACCTCACACTGGTTCCACTCCATCTGAACTAGTGTAGTGCTGAGGTGTCACTGTTGCTTGGCTGCACTCAGGTCCTAATCTGGATCCTGAGTTGGTTTGTTGTGTGGTGGATGCAGCAATGCGCTGTATCAGTGCGTGCTCCTGAACTCTCTCTCTCTACTGTATAAGACCAAATCTGAAATATATCCTTGTCCTACCATGCAAATTTAGCTTCATATTTATTGACAACTGTGATTGTAAGTAGCTGGTTAGCAATATCCATTGATGTTCTAATTCAATATTAGATTATAAACAGATGGGGGTGCAGTTCATTGCATGACACAATCACACTTGTCCGGTATACAGTTTACATTTAACCTACTAGGATGTCTTGGATGAATACATTGATTATGATACGTTGATATAATCATCTAGTTTCTGACTCTTCTTTTCTAATACAAGAGTATAAAAGGCAATAACCTGCTCTAGTCATAATTTGGTGCATAGCAGGAAATTAGCCCTTGAGCAACATACAGTCATGCACACGTCTGTATTCATTTACACCAGGCCAATTTAGGGTCACATATCACTATTTATTTGGTCAGTGTGGTTGTTTCTAACTATTTTATAACAATTAAAATGTCATGCATGTTACATTTCCTTTAAGCAGCATGTTTACTAAATAAAACAAATCAGAATTTTACCAACTGTCTGGAACTGACCCTTTTCAGTCATATTGCGCCTGCCAAGGAAAACCCCATGGTGCAGAATGCAGAATTTAATGGAACAGATACACAAATAATAACTAACCTCTTGTTCCTCTTGTTCTCAGTCAGTCTAAGCTCATTCCTTTGTTATTGGTCCTCTGTTCCCTCATCTTATAAGCTGAATGTCAGTAACTCACTATGTGTGAAAAGACTTTAGGAGTTACTGTAACCACCCTTTGCCTTAACACTCCTCAGTTTTAAAGAAATGCTGTACGCGAGATGGTTTTAAAATATTTAGATCTAGAGGCTGCCAAGGATAAGCTTTGGCCTTCATGAATTAGATAAAGTGGGAATAGTTAATGGGTTGATGGTATTTATGTCATATTTGTTCATTATGAAGTAATTGAGACAAAGATACAGAAACAGACAGAAAGGTGGGTATATGTCACCTCATCACATTTTATGTGGTCTGTTGAACAGGGAGGAACAGTGTATTAATTCTTTAGTAATTCATTGCTAAAGCAGTAGTTCCTCCCATGGGCTGCATTTTTAAGCCATTAACGTTAATATTCTGAAGCCCACCTAATCTAATTTAGGTTTACTTTGGCGACAAGCTATCATGACAGTACTGGGCATAATGCAGAAATTAACCTACGTGACGTTCCAGTCCCTTACTGGGCCCATTCACACACACACACTTATGTTTGATGAGTTTGGAATTGGTTAACTTTTGTGGATGAAGTACAAAAACTGGGTAACCCAGAATAAAAAATCAATGCATATATATAGGAAGAATATATAAATTCAACATGGAAAGCAAGGGATTCAAACACTGAATGTCAGGTCTGCGGAACAGTAGTTCTAACCTGTATGCTACTGTGATGCACTCTTTCCAAATGAGTATTCTAAAAACTTAACATGCCTCAAGAAAAAGCAGCAACATGCAGTTTGCAGAGTAAACATTTCATGGTCAGATGACCATGGAAAAAAGTATCACAAAAAGTCGAAAAGACATTATAAATTCAGGAAAAAAATATTCCATCTGTCTACACAAAATTATTAGCTATTTAATTGAAAAAAGTAACTCTGATAGGTGGATGGGTTGGAGTATTACCTTGAAGAATATGGCTAAGTAGTTTGCTTCCTGAATCCTATCTCCTGTGTAAATGTATGCTTTTTCCTATCATATTCATAATGCTATATTATATACTGTAAATCATATATTTTAAGGTGGGAGTCAGTGTATGGAAAAGGTTATTAGAATCAAGCAACAGAAGGGAAAAAGATATTTTGTCATTTAAACCTCCAACAATTACTTGTGCACTATTACGATAACTAGCAGCATGTGGATCCTTTAGATTGATTAAAAAAATATCTATGTTATCCTGTTTCTGTATTGCTGCTCTTTATTTAACACTCTGGGGTGGACTCTTAATTTTGTTAATGCCTAATAAATTAATTGTGCCCAAATTAATATAAAGATTTTGAAGTTCAGTTCTCAAGAAATATGTGTATTTTTACAGTGTTTATTATTGATGACTTTTTTTTATCATTATACCTTTAAGTACAAAATTGTATTGGTAAATTTTTTTTTATAAATTGCATGATCTCTAATGAACTGCTGTATATTTTTCACTCTTTGATATTATTCCTTGAAATATTACACTTAATGAAATTTTCAGTATTAAGAAAAGCAACTGATTCAGAATATTATACCCTTTTATTCTTGAATATGCTTTTGAAAGGCTACCCTAATTCTCTTAAGACATCATGGAATCAATTCATACTACCATTTGGTGGTTACCAAAAAACACCAAATTATAGCACCTTACTACTTTTTTTTGACTGAATTGAGTTGAAAAGAAAGAGGAACAGAATAGTGGTGTGGAGCTTTGTCCAAGTGCCTGTGCCTTCTCTTGAACTGCTCTGTGCATCACACATTCATCCATGTAATTTCTGTTTAAATTTGGACTAAGCAAGTCAGGGGACTCCACTGGATGAAAGATTCTGGGATTTCTTGGCCAAAGGTCTTCTGGTTCTTCCTAAGCCATAGAAGGTTTAAACTTCTAATTTTATAATTAAATTAAATGTTACAGTTATTTTTTGTTCAACTGTTTATTGAACAGTTAAACACTTTTATTCTTGGATCTGTTTTGTAATTCTGTTGAATATGCATCCTGTAATTCACCAGCACTGTCATTGTTTTATCTAATCACGAGACCCTGCAAAAGCTATGCTATGCCATTTAAAGATTAAAAGGTTAGATATTATGCCCATATATTGGACAGACAACAGTAATACTAGTTGCACCTTGTCTATATTCCACTGTTAAAAAATAAATAGAAATATATAGAATCATAGGAGGCTGTTAAATATTAGAACTCAATTAACAGGCAATTAATCTTTATTAAATATACAGGAGTACCTCTCACGTAAATCCAAACAAACCACACAATGTATGCAGCCTGTCCAAGTAGTTAATAGGTTGCTGTTGATATTCTATTCAGTTCTAGAAAGAACACAATATAAAAGAGAAAATGCTTTCCAAATTTTCTTTATTAAAGAAAAGCTACTATAAGTTTGCAACTAATTGTTCACCCATTTGTGTTTGCCCCAATTCTAATACTGTTATGCTTTTGCGGGTATCACAAAACTCAACAAAAGGCATTACCTTCACAATTAGGGTGCAAAGCGCCAAATGCAAGCTAGAAACTAAATCAGCTTTGTCTCAAATTTGAGAGGCAAAATTCATGGCCTCTACAGCCTGAAACTGCTCAGTCTGAAAAATATGACAGAGATGGGAACTGTTCAAAACCCCTAGCCCACTATTACAAAGCAATGTTTCTTTATATTTAAAGATTTAATAACAAACAATTCATGAACTAGAAGAAAAACAAAAAGGGTTATGCCAAAATAGGAAAACCTAAGCAAACAAATCCAATCTGGCTTTCGATAATGGTAATTTAAAAATAAGACAAAGTTCAAAAACCAGATATCAAGAAGAGAAAAAAACACTTAACAATGACAAAAAATGGAGATACAAATAATCAAAGAGCGAGCCAAACAATAATACTTAGCAGTTAGTTTCATAGCAGTGGTATTGGTGTTTTATGTCAGACCTTTAAGAGTCCTAGAACAGTTGAAATGTTAGTTTAAACCCACCCCCTTAGCCTCAGTACAAAGAAAACAAGGAATATAAAAATAAGAATTACTTAATACACAACCAGTAAACAATAATTAAAAGTAATACATAAATAAAACAGTCCTTTAAAATAATAATAGTAACTATACAGTATATAAACAGAAATTAAGCGTTTTTTTCACATTAAAAATAAAAAGATAAAGTAAATAATATGTTTATCTTATCTCTCATGCTTTATCCTCCTGTTTTCCATTGTTTGTCCCTATCATCTGTAAGTGTTTTAATAGTTTTATTCACAACTTCACTCTTTTAAAATTTTTTATTAAGCTTAAATGTGTTTACCAGGTTTTTTTAAGTAAAGTCTCATTAGTGTCTTATATAGGGGCAAAATTAGAACCATGGTGTACAATTCTTTTCTCAATACCCCTGCCTTTTCCGCCTTTATAATGTTGCTCTAATTACAGGTCAGTATCATTGGCTGGTAATCATGAGGTGTATTTAGAATTAGTACAATAGAAGAAATAGCCTTTACATTTGGAGAACGTCCTGTTTACTCAGAGCTGCTTAAAAAATAGAACCGTCTTCTATGATTTATGCAGCAGACTTGAAGACACTGCAATAGGTAATTCGAATAAGTAATTAGCAATTTAGGCACTTAAATTGGAAGCAACATTTAATTATTATTACCTTCCAGTGAAAACTTGCAATTTCAGGCTGATCTGTTGTAACCATAATTAACTGTAGAGGTTTAGACCCTTTCTAGGTTCAGTTGTTATGTAATCAATTATAGGATGATTCACTTCACTGCTATAGGATGTGCAGTCAAGTTATATTTGTTCTTTCATAGAAAATTATACCAGGTAGCATTTTACATACATAAGACAGGAAAGCCATAATTGTATTGGTAATCCAAAGTGTTTAAATCAATTTATTAGTAATAATGTAATTTCAAACTACATTTCTTTAGTTATTTCTCTGTAATAATAATAATTATTATTCCATCCATCGATTATCCAACCTGCTATATCCTAACTACAGGGTCACGGGGGTCTGCTGGCGCCAATCCCAGCCAACACAGGGCGCAAGGCAGGAAAAAAAACCCAGGCAGGTTGCCAGTCCACTGCAGGGCACACAAACAGCCACACCCACACACCAAGCATACACTAGGGACAATTTAGGATTGCCAATGCACCTAACATGCATGTCTTTGGACTGTGGGAGGAAACCGGAGCACCCAGAGGAAACCCACGCAGAGACGGGGAGAACATGCAAACTCCACGGAGGGAGGACCCAGGAAGCGAACCCAGGTTTCCTTACTGCGAGGCAGATAATTATTATTATAATTGTTATTATTATTATTATTATTGTTATGCAATTGTTTATATTATAGCTATTATTTGTGGATCTAGGCATTTTCTGTGATCATTAATTGGCTCAAAATATGGGATATTTGTTTTATAATGTTTCTGTGGAAGACTTCAATTCTATGTCAGGTTTCATGTTGCTATAGGTAGTTGAATGGTATTGGGGCAGTCAGTCTTAAAATCAGTAACTACTTTGTATCAGGAACCACTTGAATAATTTCACTCTTTGATTATCTTCGGTACATTTTAGACAACAAAAATCAACATTGTTAGCTTACTTGAAGTACCAGTGTGAGTAATGATAGGGTATGTACAATACTTAACAGCATGTGATCAGCCCACCTGAAACTTGTTACATGTGGTATTGTTCAGGCTGATTAACTGTACTTCTGTCATCATTATCTTATATCTGTTTCTGACACTGTCAGCTGGTGAGTATCACACGCATTTGTTCTATTTTTTTAATATTTTTGCAAGATAATTTGTAAAAAAAATCTATAATATGTACTTGTGGTGCTGTAAATATATCTGTTTCTGAAAAATACTTAAAAAATATTTTTATTTAGCATGAACATTGTCTTTGTTGGGCTTTGTATCCTGTACTATTCTTACAACACCTGAACAAAAACAGCTTGTGTAAATATGCCATCAGGAAAACCCTCGGCAACTTTGGGAGTCTGAGGAGACTTACCTAAAGCAAGTAACAATTGATAGGTAGACATCTGTAAAAGATTTTTTTTTGCAACAGATACTAGTATGAGCGCTAATGATTTATGCTAGAGTCCATTTGAGTTTACAGTAGAGTCTCTCTTATCCGACATAAACGGGCCGGCAGTATGTCGGATAAGTGAAAATGTCGGATAATGGGAGGTGTTAAGAAAAAGCCTAGTAAACATCAAACTATGTTATAATTTTACACATTACGAACCTAATACAGTGGAATCTCGGTTCATGAACGCGTACAAATCAGGTTATGACCAAAAAGTTCGCCAAACGTTTGCATCTGTTCACAACCACACACTAGGTATACGAACGAGCCAGTTTCCCTTTCGGTTTGTGCACGCCGATGATTTCCGCACGTGTTCAGTCTCTCTTTGTGCAGTCCCTGTGCAGCAAGAGAGAAAGAGCACGAGAGAGAGACACAGGCAGGCAGACAGACAGACAGACAGACGCACGCACACACACGCGTGAGAGAGACACAGGCAGGCATACACACACACGCGAGAGAGACACAGGCAGGCGCACGCACACACACACACACACACACGCGAGAGACACAGGCAGGTGCACGCACGCACACACACACACGAGAGAGACACAGGCAGGCGCACGCACGCACGCACACACACGCGAGAGACACAGGCGCGCACACACACTTTATTATAACAATTTATAAGAGCTAGTGTCAGTAATCTATATGTTGCAACATCTTTACACATTTTTTTAGTGTAAGTTCTTCTTGCATTCAAAATGCAACTGAAATACAACATTGTAAAAGTGTTCCAGTGTCTGTTGTAGCAAAAATCAAGCAAGCATTAAAAGTTCAATTTAGGTCTCCAATCACAGTGGACCAATCAATTCAAACTCCTAAAACTGAAAAATTGATTGTGTTTCTGTTGTATGAAGTATGAAGGTTAAATCATGTTGAACAACATACCACTAAAAAAAACTCTAAGCCACAGTGACTCAAGTCACTTTACAAAAATATTACATTGAGTGACTTTAAAAGATGTTCAGAAGTTCCAAAGTGAGAATGGAGAAAACATTGGCAATTTAGGCTTTCAGGTTAACTGGATATGCAAATATGGTCTCTGCAGCTTGAAAGGAAGAAGGAAGCAATTTCTGAAGAGCCACATAATATGCTACTTTGCCTTACAGAGGTGCATCTAGATGACACTACATTATGCGAAAGGAGGTTTTGTGATGTAATCAAACCAAGTGCAACATATGATTACCTTTGTGTTACAACAATTTCATTACCTGCATTGTGAGGGAGCATCAGTTATGGCACTACGACCATGTGGCAGTCCTGGTGCTTCCTGTCTTATTATATGGTTGTGAGACATGGACGCTATCTAGTGACCTGAGACGAAGACTGGACTCCTTTGGTACTGTGTCTCTCCGGAAAATCCTTGGGTACCGTTGGTTTGACTTTGTGTCAAATGAACGGTTGCTCATGGAGTCCCGAATGAGGCACATTACCTGTATTATGAGGGAGCTTTAGTTACAGCACTACGGCCATGTGGCACAATTCCCCAAGGGTGATCCGGCTTGTAAGACCCTCATTGCTGGGGACCCGAGTGGCTGGCCAAGGCCAAGGGGTCGCACACATAACACCTGGCTGCGGCAGATAGAGGGTCATTTCCGGAGGGTGGAACTGGCCTGGGGGGTTGCCAACCAGGATCCTGAGTTGTTTCATTGTGTAATGGCTACAGCAACACACTGTACCAGTGCATGCTCCTCAACTTGTACTCTGCAAAGTTACATTTGTGCCTTTGGGCAGTTTGTGGAAATAACCCTTTTTACTTTTATAAAAATTCTACATGGTCCTTCTTTGTCTATTTGGTGCATTATCTGGGGGTTTTGATGGGATTTCCCTCTCTAGTGGGCATTTTTGATAGTGTTTAGGGACTTATGTGGTTTTGGACTTCCAAGTTTAGGGCAATACATTAAATAGAAAATAAAAAAAAATAAATAAATAAAAATTACCTGAGAAAATTAAAATGAATGATGTTCACAATTTGCCCAGTCAACAACTACTGTAGAAATGAATACAGAAGAAAATCCTATCAGATGATCTTTTGGTAATTTGAACATTTTTAAAATAATTTATCAAGATGACTGGTCAACAACTACTTTATATAACATCACAATGTGCAAAGCTGGTAGACTCTTATCCAAAGCAACTCATTACCATTACCAAAGTGTAATGCCCTAATAAGAGCTTTAGGAGAAATTAGGATGATCCAAAAGTATGGTCATATAGATTCATTCCTGAGAATGAAATAAGAGGGCAAGACAAATAGTTGGTCATTAAAGCTGGCAACAGATTTAAACACAAGTAAACCTAACCAGAAAAATATTTAGCTCAAAAGCAGGCTCCTTGAGTAAGAAGTCTTTACTTTGAAAAATAAATTACGAAGAGCAGATGCTAAATATACCACAAACTAACATGAATGCCATAACATTACATACACTGTTCCATGCTTGTGCACATGTGCCATAACAGCAAATTGCATTGCAATAATAGGTTGTCAAAATGGCTCTGATGATATTGCTGGCAAGATGGTGTTTAATCTGAAAATATATAGTGCACTGTATTGCATGTCCTTAACACAAAAAGTCTTTTATGGAAGTGGTGGCTTTACTTAGTCATTCAACTAGTTGTTGCAGAAATCAACACTGCTTGCAGTAGTGTTAAAGATTTACTATATATTTTTTACTGAATTGCAGTGAGTTCTCTGCAATAAATGAAATGACGGTTGAATTTCCACTATCAGACAGGATAGCCATAGGCAACCAAATAAATTGAGGATGCAGCCAAAAAAAATTTGATAAATTGTGTATTAGACTGTGGAAATCTATAACAGAGGGTCTTCCAAAAATGCAGTAGCAGATTAATATAATGAAGGTGAAATAATACATAAAACAATAAACAGCAATTTCCTGCATAGAAAAGTGTCCTTTTTAGGATTTAAGGAGCAGGATAAAAATGAGCTAAACATTATGTGTAATTATAGAATAAAATCTTTAGAAAATTGATCCAACCAAATACTGTATGCCATACAAAATGAAAAAAACAAATTATTTAAAAGTAATCCCACAATAGTTTGTTTGTTGATGTGCTTTCTGAACATGTTTATATGTTTATGGGGTTGCAGCAAGCTTCATAGGTTCATAGGGTCAATGTCACATCTACAGAGTACAGAGTACAGTGAAATTGTTGCTTGCATGTGCTAATAAACATGCAACATGTCTCCATTCTCTGGTGCCATGATTACTGAGATGAGCTACTTTCTGTACCTTATCTTGAAATGTCTGTCTTCCTTACCAGAAAATGTTCAGAACAATATGTTGCTGCATGCATGTACTTATTTGCGCGTATAATTAATTTCCTTCATCGTAAAGGTGAGTATTTTGGATTTGTTACAGTACATGTTTAGCTGTTATTGCAATAAACATTGCTTTGCCTTCAAAAATCCAATGCACAATGCAAATATAGCGTTTCCAGATTCATTCTGAAAGTATTGAGGCAATACTGGCCACAAGTGCAGGGGACAGCAATTTATTGCATGTCACATTCACACGTGCGTCCACATTCCTTTAAACTAGGCTAATTTAGAATAATCACGTGAACACAGATTGAATGAAAAAGAAAAGTAATCAAATCTAGTATATCCCTAGAGATGTGAGGCAGCTAGTGACATCCACTGCAACATTGTCTACCTTCCGGTAATAATAAATTTAAACTGTCAAGCTTAAAAATACAAAATCTTAGCATATTAAAGTGTCTGTAATTAATATAGTTTTAAATCAAATGCCAGTTGATGACCCTGCAAACTGACTGGATATTTTTAATAATGTAAACGTAAATATGACTATTATTAGTAAATTTGCAAGTTACATTTTATTTTCAGATTGCTGTGTGTTGCTTCACTCCATGTTTTGAAGATGCTTCACAGATCTGGGAAGCTAACTGCAATTCTGGGCTCAGTAGCTCTGTCTGTGGGGGGTATACATATTGTCCCTATCCCTGCATGTGTTTCTTGGCCAAAAACAGAGCAATTATGGTAATCGGCAATGCTAACTAGACAGCGTGATCTCATTTAGAGACACTGCAAAATATGGCAAGGTTAAAATAAATAAATCTGCTTAATACAGCTGAGAGAGTGAAAACTGAAAATATTCTCATACAGGGAGAGTGTCGCGTTAGTAATTCTGGTGTATTTGCTATCTTCTTTGCAGATTCCATCCCTGAAGTTGCATGCCATCTTTTGTTTATGTCAGGGTCAATTTAACCTTATCCATAAACATGTGGAATCCACAGACCGCAAAGTTACTGGCTGTATGATGTCTTTCTGAATATTTAGGTTCCCCTTATTTGATTGAAGTATTTAAAATTGCAGTTTCAGGGTCAAATGAAAACACAAAAAGAAAAAACTGATATGCATCATACAGTGATATGAATGATAAATTAAAAATGGTGTTGCATGTCATTTTCTTTTTTCATTCGTAACATTTCTTCACTGCATATCATTTTAGATCCTTTTTGTACACTGATATTTTTTTTTTTTTTTTTACCATTACAGTGACATCACCACAGCACCATTTTATGCTCTGGTTTTGTGGAAGGTGCTGCATTTGTGTAACTGTCTCTGCATGTTGTTTATTGTTGTTATAATAGTTACCTAAACGTTGACTAAAAAAAGCATGTGGCATGTTATGTTGTCACTCCCCACCTGTTTAAGATGGTTGCTTAATTTAGAAATCCCAGTTTTTTTGGTAAAGTTAAAGAACCTTTTCCATGTGCTTTAACTCTTGTTTTTTTGTTAGAGATTACTTCTAGTTAGTTCTTGATCTCTTCTTTGCCTTTTGGTTTCTGATTTTGTCATTTTGCTATAGTATTAGTTGCTAGTGAGCCTGAATTTCCATTTATGGACCCAACCTGACTTTAGACTATGATGTTTGCCTGCTCCTTCATAGTCCATTGATCTCTTGGTCTAATTTTCACACTTTTTTTGATAAATGTTCACATTTTTCCTTTGAATTTGTACACTAATATACCAATGAATTAATCTGTGTGTATACAGTGGTGCATTATTTGGTACTAAGTGAAAGTAGCAACCACACTTAGTATGTTCATTACGCATTAGACATGAAGAAGAAGCACAGAGGTAGTAGACCCATAAAAATGGTGGAAATTTTTTTAGAAGGCCTAATTTTTAAAGTGTACAATGAACTTTTTCCTCCGAGCTTTGAAATCTCCTGCACTTCAACTTTTGCCATGAAATCTGTAATGAGCATAATGAGTCAGGAGCTCACTTTATATTTCCCCTGTCACTACTGGTACTGTGGTAAGAAATGAAAATGGCAGTTGGAAAAGTGATAATTATTGTCTTATCCAGAATTTCCAGTAGCACTATTTTTCCAATTAAATCTTACTTTGATATGTTGATCACGACTATACCTATTTAGATTTTGCCTACTAAGATTATATGGTTACTTCTTCAATCCAATGCTCCTTCTACACTTATTAGCCCATTCCTTGCACTTGATATTCAAATAGATCTTGGATGCTTACACTTAAAATTAATATTAAATTTTTCCCAAGACTTTATGTCTGAATGTTTTTCTGAATCTATACTAATAAAAGGCAAAGCCCTCACTCACTCACTCACTCACTCACTGACTCATCACTAATTCTCCAACTTCCCGTGTGGGTGGAAGGCTGAAATATGGCAGGTTCATTCCTTACAGCTTCCTTACAAAAGTTGGGCAGGTTTTATATCGAAATTCTACGCGTAAAGGTCATAACTGGAAGCAGTTTTTCTCCATTTACTGTAATGGAGATGAGCTTCAACGCCGTGGGGAGTTTCGTGTGACATCATCACGCCTCCCGTAATCACGCAGTACATAGAAAACCAGGAAGACCTCAAAAAAGCGCTCAAGAAAACATGCATTATATAATTGAGAAGGCAGCGAAACAATAAGAAGCGAGCGAGTGACATATACAACCATATTCATGAGTTCTGCTACTTCGGAAACAAAGCACGATGTAAACCTACACTTTAAATTAAGTTCATAGACAGGCTGCGCTGGCGTTTGTAATTTAGTGCCTGCCCATATAAGGCCGTCCGTCAGCGGCAATCCAATAGCAAACTGCCACGGGTAAATATTCACGGGTGAAGGACTGTGCTTATGGAGAGGAAGATGAGATGGTCAGGGTGGTGTTTGACACAAACTCAGCGAAACTGCGAGAGAAAGTTTTAAGTGCCAGGACTAAGGTAACATTAAATACAGCTATGGACATAGCACGAGATGGCACCAGCACAGCTGGGAACCTTCGATGCATGTACACCGAGTGGCTCACGTGAACTGGCGCAGTGCACAGATAAAAGCAACAGTTCCAAAGAGCGCTGAACAAAACCGAATTACACAATTGAAAAGGCAGCAAAAATATGAAGCGTCTGATAAGCATATTCATAAATGCAGCTACTGTGGAAACAAAGCACACGGTGGAAAAAGTCAATGTCCCGCTAAAGGAAGACAGTGTAAAAAAAACCCGTGCATGCAGTGTGTCAGGTCTCAGATAAAGAAGAAGACGAGCTGTTTATTGATGCAGTAAGAAACGAATCGATGAATGAAACCTGTCATCTTTACAGCGATTGACAAACACGGAATGTAACTTGAACACAACACATCCTACAAATACGAACCTGATTGAAAGAAATAATGATAATCAAATCCTTGATGACAGCAACACTCAGTAACACTCACAAAACAAATACTGTATATTGACAGTCATGTTACGTTATTTTTAAAATGTTCCCTTTTCTTTTTCTACCTTTTTTAACACACTACTTCTCCGCTGCGATACGCGGGTATATATATATATGTATATATATATATCCCGCTCTACATACTCGAATAATGGATACTTTATTCGCCATCAATGATTGTTTTGGTAAAGCCATACTCAGTGTATTCATTAGATGAACGGTAAAAAAGTAAGAGCGAGGGAAGGATGACTCATTGAGGCATGCAGGCTGTAGTCTTGCGTCAACTCTATCTGAATTGCGCGATCACATTTGAAAAATATATCTTTTCAAGTTCTATTTAGTCCATATGTGTCAAACTCAAGGGCGGGCCACATCCGCCCGGCGTAATTATATCCGCCCCGAGATCATTTTATATACTGTATTATTGTTATTAAAGCCCGGGTATATGAAGCGCTGGTAACACAATAAACTACAGATCCCATAATGCAGCGCTTCCTTATGATGCTGCAAGTTATTGCGAAGCTAGAGTTATTGCGCACTGAGTTTGCACGGCGCTTTGGTGACTTTGAAGAACAAAAAAAGTCCGTCTACATGCGGCTCGAACCTTGTGCATGTTTGGTAGCACATATCTGTATGAGAAGCTCTTCTCAGTGATAAAGACTAACAAAACAGCACACAGGAGTCGCCTCACTGATGAGCACCTGCAATCCATCCTGAGAATCTCCACAACAGAGAACCTCACACCAAACAGAAACGAACTTGTGGCCAAAAAAAGATGCCAGGCGTCCAGCTCTAAAATGACATATGAGCAAAGACAACTGAATGATTTGATTTGTTATTGCACGTAAGAGCGGGAGTCAACCGTTTTAACAAACAGCGTATTGCACTGATACGAAATAGCTGTGTGTGTATATATGTAGATATGTATGTATATGTATATATATGTTTATATATGTGTGTGTGTATGTATGTATATATATATATGTATTTGTGTGTATATATGTGTGTGTATGTATGTATATGTGTGTATATATGTGTGTGTATATATGTAGATATATATGTATGTATATATGTGTATATGTATAGATATGTATATATATATATGTTTATGTGTGTGTGTGTAAATATATATATATATATATATATATATATATATATATATATATATATATATATGACAACAACACTCATCACTCACAACAGTGACAAAACAATTACATTGACAATCAGGTTACGTTATTTTCAAAATGTTTCCTTTTCTTTTCATTGCTTCTTTAACACACTACTTCTCCGCTGCGAAGCGCGGGTATTTTGCTAGTTAGATATATAAATAAATGGCTTTCACATACATTTTATATTCATAAGAATAGATGATAGTTGTCTAATTCTTTTTAATATTTTTCTTTTTTATCATTGATTTTTGAATGTTGCCATCTAGCCTTAGTCTTGTAAAAAAGCCTTGGGATCAAGTAAAGCAACATCAGAACTTCACACTTCAAGATATAAAACATTAATCCCCACTGGCTCAAAGTTGTAGTATCAATAGTTAACCTAACTTCGTATAAAGATATGGTTGTCTCTCTGTTGTGTAAAGTGTGGTGAATGAAATATTTTAGATTTTTTTCTTTTTTTACTATGAAATGTGCCATTTGACAAGATAACTGATTGATAGTGTTAGAGATAGGGGGCGCTGTCGTCACCCCTTGAACCCTCAGATCAGACGCCAGACATTAGATAAAAGTCCAAATATTAAATTTATTATAATAATTAAGTGCACAAAGCATCCTCCATTCCACAATACTCATAAATAAACAATCAACTAATCAATAATACAAATCCTCCACTCCCAGACGCGTTGTTACCCTTCCTCCCAACTCAGCTGAACGCTCTGGTGTTTCCCACAGCCTTTTATAGTCCTTGACCCGGAAGTGCTTCTAATTCTCCCAGTCCATGTGATTCTTAGCACTTCCGGGTCATATCAAAACTCCTCTTCTCCTCAGCCCGGAAGTATATAATTTCTTCCATTTCCATGATTGTGAATTACTTCCGGGCTATATGGATAATATAAGTCCCTGGGCCTCCCTGCAGCATCCCCTGGTGGCGCCCACATTATCCAGCAGGGCTATTAAGAAAGACTCCAAGGTCCATAATGCCCTGCTGGAATTCGCGGCACCTCCATGTTGCCAGGAGAGCTCCATCTGTCGAGCGTGGGGGTATTGGCCGGAATGAACGGCCGGTCATATACCACAATAGTTACATTCAAAATTGGCACTGAATTTTTCAGTCTGCTATTACTTTATATATTCTTTAAGTCTTATGTTTCTCACTTTCGTCCTAGTTTGTTTTTGTTTTGTATGTATGTACTGCTCTGAAGTTTCTCAGGCAATAACAGTGATCACATAACCTTGCTTATGGTTACAGAGAAAGCAAATGTCCTTGTGACGCCTCACTAAGAATCAAGTGTCTTTATCTGGCCTGCCCATAAGCATTATCAAATGCAGCTTTAGTTGTGGACATTGGGAGAGAGAGAGAGGAAGTGAGAGACAGCAGCCTGAAGTACACCTCAATATTCCTAGATCCAGCGTTAATGGAAACATTTGGCTGGATCACAATAAAATTTTGTTTCAAGCGTCATTTGTTGATGATGCCTCTGTTAACCTGGAAAGAACAGTTGATTGGACACACTGCAGTGATGGTGGATTTTTTTTTTGCTCTTCTTATGAGTCACCCCCAGCTGCAGTATATGCCTGGCTTTTCACACTTCCTTTGCACTACCAGTATTATCTATGGCCGCTACTATTACTTTGACAGATGGTATAAAAACTGGTGCAAAATTTCTTATTGTTTTTTTTTTAATCACGCAGTTATTTGCACCAACAGAGATGACCGGCAGATTTTGAACCCACTGGTTAAAAAAGCTCTGATAACCCAGTTGTAATTGTCAGTCGTGATCTTATCTTATCTTCTTGATCTTACTTCCCAATAACATTCAGGTCAATAGTACAGTGCAACTAAATAACATGCATTTAATTTGTCACTGCATTGAATCATTTATGTTGTAGTATTGTAAAGAAATGTATGTTTACAAACTGTTACATGTGTTATGCGTTTGCTTGCTTTAAACAAAGGGCACAAGTTCCATTGTCCATCTTGACTTACTGCAAATAAATTTTGCGATTTGGAAGTTTTGTATTTGTTATTTAGATATTTGTATCCTGTCCCAGGGCATTGTTTTGATGTGTACTAGAAAAGGGACTTAAGCTTTTCCTCTTTAGGGTGACAATAATCTGCATGAGAGGCAAAATCTCATAACAGATTATTATTTTTTGTAATGATAATTTGGATATCTTTATCATGTTTTGGCTCCTTACTAAGAGTCATGTCACATAAGGCACAGAGGCTTTATAAAATGTTCACTTTCACAAAATTTTTTTGTATTTTGTAATGTTAAAATTCCTTAACTCTTTGAGGGCTGCATATTTTTTCCAAAAACTCAGTTTTCTGAAAAGCACACAATGCACTGGTTTCACACATAAATCAACATAAAACATCTGTTGCTGTGTGCTGTGGCTGCTGTTGGCGCCTGTTTGGCATCTCTGGCAGCAGTAGCTGTGCAGGCGAGGCTTGATGGCCAGCAGGAATGCAGGGCGAGCCGTCTACCTCTCTGTCTTTGCACAGCAGTCATGGTGTGACGTAATATTTTTTATACCTCTTGCTATCGTAAGTGGTGGTCCTCCTAGGCGAATGCTGCTGTAGGCGTATCAGCTACACGAACGTGTTCAGCACCACGATCAGTTTGGGACTGATAGGCTGATGCTGGTACTTCACTTTCATTTTCAATATCCATCTCCAGATCACTTGCATCAAACTCTCAGCGATAATACATAAAACGTCCATGGAGAATTTTGATTTGCACATTTGCTTTAGTCTTGCCAGGTGTCGATACCATTATAGAGGCTGTTTGCTCTTCACTACTCATGCACGCACATGGAATCGAGGTCAAATCAACAAAGCTATGTAACACTCCTTCATGCATATAGACTTGAACTAAAATGTAAAGACGAGTTTTGTTCCCAGTTTATAGCTGATTACTATCCCCTATCCCTGAATTTCGACAGAAGTCGACATCAGTCCTGAAAGAGTTAATGTGTGATTTTCCTATCAGAAATTTGTTTAGAGTTTGCTTGAAATTTAAAACAGTAAAAAGTCTAAATATATTCACCTTCTTTACTGAGACATTGATAATAGACTTGAGTAGAAAGTGATTTTCTTATGAGGTTACTCTAAAACCTGAATGGAATATTATATTTTGGCTACACAGTTAGTTGAAACAATTAAAGAACATATTCACATAGGTGTGTAAGATTTTCAAATTCAATAGTTCATCAAGTCAGAACCTCTCGGTCACTCAGTTTTGTAAGACTTACGATAAGTCAAGTGAAAATGATGAAGATGACTATCTTTTTCAAAATGATTAAAGAAGATGATAAATCTGATGCAAAAATGTCCCATTGTCACTTCTGTGGGCTTTAACACAGCAGTTGTAATTTCACAAGCAATGACAAATACCAGCATGAAGCTTCAGTTAGTCCAGCATTCTTACAGTTAACTGTGCCTGATCTGTTCCCAGGGACTGGAGAAGAATAAGGAAGACTGAAGATTCCCCGCTAGACTTTTAACAGCTGGCTGCTGCTTCTATCCCTTTTCTCTCAGCATGTGTAATTTAAAGCTTTGTTTCAGATGAACATCACAGAAGACAGTTGCCCTAAAATGCTTATGCACGTGTGTACAAATGATATGTTTTGGATTGGTCTGAGAATAGATGAATGAATGGATATATAAATATATCTGTCCATCCGTTACTCAAACCCCCTTAATCCTTCCATACTTTAATCTGCCTAATCCAGTTCAGCATCATGAGGGCTGAAGTCATATCCATACAACATTGGTTGTAAAGTTGAACCCAATCCTGGTCAGAGGACATGTATACATACAGCCAAAATTACTATCCCCAGGCCAGTTAAGAGATACCATTTAACCTAGCATGCATATCTTTTGGATATGGGAAGAAATCTGGAGCCACTATGACAATGTGCAAACTTTAAACAGTCTGAGTTTTGAAGCTGTGAAGCAGCTGGTTGAACCTGTCTATCAGATATAGAAAAGACAATGAATTGGTTAAACCTTTCAATGCAATTTGTTTTTCTGTATCAATTATACTTTTTGTACCCTGTAAATTATTTTATTAATGTTAGTTATAATGTACAAGATTTATTCTAATGTTAAATATGTTACTTCTTTATATGTCCCTGTGTTCACAGGAAGTCTCTATTATATTGTGTGTGACAGTTTAGGGCTTTCTTGCTTCCTTGAACCCTCAGACCACTCGTCAGACACCAGGTAAAATTCCAAATAATTATTATTTATTATAATAATAAGTGCACAAAGCACCCTCCACTCCCAAATTCTCCAATAAACAAATCCTCTAATCTCCCAGACGCTTAGCCACCCTGCCTCCCAACTCAGCTCGTCCGTCTGGGATCTCCCAGAGTCCTTTATAGTCCTTGACCCGGAAGTGCTTCTGAGCCCTCAGTCCATGTGATTATCCAGCACTTCCGGGTCAGGTAAAAACTTCTATTTTTCTTTAGCCGGAAGTATATCATTTCTTCCGTTCCCGTGACTTGGAAATACTTCTGGGCTATACGGAAAATATAAATCCCTGGGTCTCCCTGCAGCGACTCCTGGTGGCCCCCATGGTATCCAGCAGGGCTGTGTATTATGACTCCACTGTCCATGATTCCCTGCTGGCATTCGGGGCACCTCTATGCTGCAAGGAGGGCTCCATCTGGCGGCCTGGGGGTATTGGCCGGGATGAATGGCCAGCCATATCTCACATGTGATAGACAGTCTGTTGAATAAGGCAAGGAAAAGGAGCTCAGTATAGGCTTAAAGCTTGTTAAGACCATGAAGAAGGGAGGAAAGCAGGATCTGCAAGGAAGTGATATGTCCTGTAAGTGTATTGGGGACCCCAAAAGGGCAATAGACAAAGCACCAGTATAAATGAGGTGTAATTTTTCTGAATTGCTACATTTCTTTCCTTATATGGCACCCAAACAGAAATGAAATGTGAAGTGAATGAGCCAACAGAAGACCAACAAAGTCAGGGCCTCAAACTCCAACCAATTGCTTCATCAGGTGCTGATTGTTGTTAATTAAACCTGTTCTTTAATTCCATAGCCTATTGCTGCACTTGTTGTTTAATAGCAGACATTTCTGAAATTGTTGATTTTCTCTTTTCTAAGAGCACTGTTAAAATGTTTTGTATACCTGAGCAGATCAACATTACTGAGACCTCCACCCTTTTTATTTTCAGATATTGTAGGATAGACACAGTTTTGCTGGTCATGTTTTGGCTCATTTTTTATCTCTTTATTCTTTGGCAACTAATTAAGGAAAAAGAAACAATTAAGGGGTCTGAGTCTTCAAAAGAAAGTCAATTAAAATGAATTCAGAAGAAGTTAATTAGCAGCAAAAACAGGTCACTAATTAAGAAAAGGGTTAGAATAAAAACCTGCAGCCACTGTGGTCCTCCAGGACTGGAATTGGGGACCCCTGGTATAAGGCCAGTGAAGGAGCACTGTGGAGAAATCCTGCTTAGCCACTTATGGGAACAGATAACTGTAGGGGTAGTTAGTTGATTGAGTGAATTGTAATCCCTGTAATATCTTGATCAGTACGTTAACCACTTGGCCTACCTTGAGAAATGTCCTGGTCACAATGTGGTTGAAAGAAATTTTAAATCCTGAAAAAAAATCATTGCACACTGTCTGTGGGCAGTATGTATGGACATAATATCAATATATGAGGTATTAAAGATAGAATTATTTGTAAAAATCTATCTTTAAATCAAGCCCGTTATTAAGCAAACAGCTGCATGGGCTGATTAAAATGTGACAGAATCCACATAAGGTATTATTACCAGTCACTACCAAAGTGCATTTACTAACTTACACTGATTTAGTCACAATAGATGTTAAGCCCCATTATGGACTACACAGTATAGCTGATTAGTGATGGAAGGCCAAAATGTATTTAATGGAAAGAACATTGCAGTTTCCTCCTAAATAGACCATCTTTGTACATCTTGACAAAACTGGAAGATGAAATTACTAACATAGTTTAAAGTGATATAATCAACTGTACCACTTTATTAGATTAAACTGTGAAATAATGGCTGCTGTCAAATACCTGAACATAAGGAAGATTCTGGGAGTTTGCAACATACTCATACTCATACACTCATACACTCATACATCATGAAAACGATGAAGCAAGGAGCTCCTAGCTTTATCCAATAGCTGATAAAAGAGTAGTCTCAGAAGCTAAGAAAACGGTGAAAGGTACCAGAAGATGTAATACCTTGCAACATCAAGTTTCATACTACAACTGTGCTTGAAAGGTTGTGAACCCTTTAGAATTTTCTATATTTCTGCAGAGGAAAGCCAAGCAAAATGACACCTTTTATTGGCTAACAAAAAGGATTACAATATGCAAGCTTGGCTTTTCTCTACATTCATAATGGCATTCACGGTATAACACCCTAGTACTATATTTCTGCATAAATATGAACTAAAACATCATCAGATTTTCACTCAAGTCCTAAAAGTAAATAAAGAGAAACCAGTTAAACAAATGAGACAAAAATATTATACTTGGTCATTTATTTATTAAGGAAAATGATCGATTATTACATATTTGTGAGTGGCAAAAGTATATGTGAACCTTTGCTTTCAGTATCTGATGTGACACCCCTTTGCAGCAATAACTGCAACTAAACATTTCCAGTAACTTTTGATCATTCCTGCACACCGACTTGGAGGAATTTTAGCCCATTCTTCCGTACAGAACAGCTTCAACTCTGGGATGTTGGTGGGTTTCCTCACATTAACTGCTCGCTTCAGGTCCTTCCACAACATTTGGATTGGTTTAAGGTCAGAACTTTGACTTGGCCATTCCAAAACATTAACTTTATTCTTCTTTAACCATTCTTCGTTAGAATGACTTGTGTGCTTAGGGTCGTTGTCTTGCTGCATGACCCACCTTCTCTTGAGATTCAGTTCATGGACAGATGTCCTGACATTTTCCTTTAGAATTCTCTGATATAATTCAGAATTCATTGTTCCATCAATGAAGGCAAGCCGTCCTGGCTCAGATGCAGCAAAACAGGCCCAAACCATGATACTACCACCACCATGTTTCACAGATGGGATAAGGTTCTTACGCTGGAATGCAGTGTTTTCTAATTCTCCTTTGTTCGTGCCATGATACACTTCCACAAACATGTGTTGTGAAGAGCAGACTTTGATAGATCCCTGTTCTTTAAATACCACAGAGTGCCCACTCACACCAGATTGTCATACCATTGATTGAAAACACCTGACTCTAATTTCACCTTCAAACTAACTGCTAATGCTAGAGGTTCACATACTTTTGCCACTCACAAATATGTAATATTCGATCATTTTACTTAATAGATAATATTTTTGTCTCATTTGTTTAACTGTTTTTTCTTTATCTACTTTTAGGACATGAGTGAAAATCTGATGATGTTTTAGGTCATATTTATGCAGAAATCTAGAAAATTCTGAAGGGTTCACAAGCTTTCAAGCATAACTTTACATGAAGGAGAAAACAAGAATACATTTTCTAGAGACACACAGTTATAATGACCCTGGCCAAAGTTTTGCCAATAAATAAGAAAGTTATCAAATGATTAATTGTAATTGCTGAGAGGGGGTAGCAAGGGATGGAGAAAGAAAGAGATCCTGCAACAACTGTACAAGCTGATACCTTCTGAACTGCAGTTTAGAAGTCACAAACCTTATTGTTCAGCCGAGGAAAGGGAAATGTCCCTATTATTCAACTAGTATAAGGCCCCAGTTTCATGGCCAGTCTCTCCATGTGGGTATGATAAACAGAGAGGGGCAAGACTCAATGATTTATTTTCTATAACTATAACAGTGTTTTTCTTTGACGTGAAAATTCTGGCGGGTTATACCAGAATTTTCCTATATGTGTAGACTTTTCTAATGTTAACATTAACTTACTTAACCAATAATATACTGTATATTTCATCTTTTGCTGAAAGTGTTGTCAGTTTGACATATCAGTTATCACATAAAACCATATTCTGGGTCTGTCTTGTGTTATGGGAATTTCTTTGCACTACTCTCTCAATCCTGACTAGAAACTCCTATACAGCATACATTTATAGCGTGTGTGGAATAGTAAAGTAAAGTATATGCTTGTCATTTGTTTCTATATGCTGTAACAAAATTCAGTTATTGCAAAAGGGTACAGGAACAGTAGAGTAAACCAATCATGCCCCCATAACCTGCTTTTGGAGTAATAGTGGTTTGAGGTGCCAATGCCTATACCCAGGACAGCACTAAATCCATCTTGAAAATGTGATGCCAGTCCATTACAACGCTCACATTCACACCCATTCAAACCAACCACCCCTAAACACAAAACCCTTGAGGATGTGAAGAGTCCAAACTAAATACTTATAGTATATTAAAGCAAGGAATAGAGCATCCCGGATCTAACTAAACTGTATCCAGAATAAAACTCCCACCCACATTCCTAGAACTGTGATGTAATAACACTAACCACTATGCCTCCCACTACCAGAAAAGCTATCCACTTTCTAAATGAACTACTGAATTACTGAACTTATGCCAAAGTGTGGATAAAGAACTGCTAACTCGAAAGCTATAAGAATAATCATTCTGTATGAGTGAGTAATTTTAAAAGAGGGCAGGAATCAACAATATTGAAGACAACATTCTGAAGAAAGAATAATCAGTTTACAATTATTTGCACTGTATCATAAATGACAAGCTAAGATAAAATGTTAGGGCACCAGCTGGTGATCTCCGTGTGCTGCAGAGGTTTAAAATGGGAAAAAAAGAAACAGCAAGGGTTAACAATGCAAAAATAGGCCATCATTAAGGTCATCCCAGATGCAAGTCCAAAATGTGATTGAGTTGTTTTGAAGAGTTTAATCTTTTAAAGAAGGCGGCAAGGGGGGACATCTGTCCCCGGGCGCAGCAACAATGGGGTGCCAAATTGATGTTACGAAATTTTAGAATGAAATGTTTTCTGTTCTTAAATGCACTAAAAAGTAAATAAAAAACATTTGCCTACTCAGTCCATCACTCCATCAGTATGAGGATATTTTTTTCCTATATTTTTTGTCTCTTTCTGATTTCGAAGCACGTACTGTATTAGTTCTATATACCTAACAGACAATAATTTATCCCCACCACTACTCTAACATGCTTGACTCCCACCCAGAAACATTTTTGACGTTATTAAACCGGTCGTGCGACTGACATGAGGCATTAGTGTATGGAGCGGGAGGTTACCGACAGCATACATTTTGATGACCTAATCGATAAATTTGCTGCAGCAAAGGCTAGAAAAATTTCTCTTTGAAGTTAATAATTACATTTAAAGCATTATACATCAAACTATTTTTTTACTTGATACTGACTTCATTTTCAGGTTATTATATTATTATATCCAATGTAATGTTTAAGTTTTTGCAATGTTATATTTGAATAATATTTTAGAATAAGTATATTTTCGAACTACCATTGTTGTTTTAATTATTGTACTTCGTTCTATCTTTATAAATTTAGCAAAACCTTGAAAATATATGCATAAAAGTGCTTTAAAAAATTAAAATATTTAAAAATTTTAAACTATTTAAAATAAAAAATATGAAATTTTTTTCTTAAAATACTATTATTTTAAATACATTTTAAAAAATTTTCTTTCCCTTCCCCATTGCATTTTGGCAAACAGGAGGGGGCGCGAAATCTTCAGTTGTCTCGGGGAACTGAAAACCCTAGCTACGCCTCTGCCGGGGAGAAAGAGGCGGGGTTAAATTGGTGGGTGTAGTAAAGTGGAGTCCACAGCCGAAAAAGGTGGGAATTTTAATACATACATGTTTCTGATTGCCGCACTCGCATCTTTGTGGGGGGTGGGCATGGTAATGTGGTGAGGGCGGTACCCATACATGATATGGGAGCCGAGGACCCTGAGCTTAGTGCCGAGGTGCATGATTGCCCGGACCCTAATTGGCGCTGGGGCTGCTGATCAACGCAGCTGTGCCATGGCCCTGTTTTAAAAGGGGAAGCGTGAGTGTGAGGAGGAAAAAAAGAATGCAGATGAGACAAAAGGAGAAAACAGACTGGCAAGCCACTGAGAAAGGTAGACTCTTAACACAAAGGAGGTTAAAAGGAAAAGGAAGACAGAGAGGCAGGAGCAGAGATGGAGATCAAGAGCGCCCAAGCTTATGGGGAGAGGCAGGTGGTCAGGAGTGAGCCTCAGGGCAATGGGAGCTGGAGGCTATGAAAGGAGCATTCCTACTGAGTGCTTTCTTGGGAGTAGGAGTGGCACGATTGACGGCATCTCCCCACAAGGGCCAAAGGTGAGCAATGGAAGAGCTGTGTGGGGATTGTTGAGTTGCCCTGCAGATACCTGAAGGAAGCGCAGCAGGGAATGGAACCCAAATAAGAAGGTTGACTTCACCTGTCAGCAGGCGTCTCCTCCTTCTGCAAAGTCTGGACAAGATAAGGGGAAGAGATGCTAGGTTTAAATAGAAGCATTGGGGCTCACTGTTTGTATGGACAGTCTCTGGTTCTAACCTCAACATTTTAAAAGCAATATTTATTGAACTGTTTTAATCTCCACCAGCACCTTTTACTTTTTATGGATTTTTTACTGACATTTTGAAGCACTAAACTTTTGGACATCCATCCCCTTGGTTTGTGTATGTTTTGTCCCCATCTGCCAAGCTCATCCTGGTCATGACTATCAGTGGTGGCAGGTTGAAGAGGCTCCCAATGGGACTTAGTAGCATGAGGCTGACCCACACTGTCACAATGGGGCTTATCCCAGAGACAGAATTGAAATCAGAGCCCTTCAGGTTGACAATCTTCAGTCCTGGGGAAACACATTGAGGTCAGGAGTGGAATTACACTTGGTATTTCAGCTCTGAAATTATCCCCCAAGCACATGTGCATGACAACACTTAAACTATGTCTAAAGAAATATGTAAAAAGACATAAGTAGCAAAAAAATGTTTACCTTAACACACCACCCCAAGCTCCACACTTCTCTCAAAAGTTCATTAGCTGCTGGTGAGCTGGGGTGATCATTCTATGTAACAGCAACACAATATCAGAGTATGGGACACTACCAGTCTCCCTTAAAACTTTGCATCAGTTTAATGCTAATTTAAGGTTTGTTTGTTTTATTTTCATTCCATGTTATGTTACCTTAGCATGTTAAAAACTGAAACCTCATAGTGAAAACTGTCAAACCTTGCAGCTAACTGACTTAAGACATGTTAGAAATATAAGCAGCCAACAGTAAGGCAGACATTGTTAATTGTCTAAATATCAAAATTATACCAGAAAAAGTAAAAAAAAACTATTGAAACATCTAATTTTTGCCAAAACATGTTTGCTTTTAGTGTTGAATGACCTCAAGTCTCGTAAAGTTATGCTTACTTTAAGAATTTTCATGAAGACCCTAGAACCTTGGTGAAATTCTTATTTCCTAAAGGAAGAACCACAGACCTAAAGCTGTACATTACTGACTGTTAGATTTTTTACCTAACTAGATATAGGCCCAAAATGGGATATACCGTATATACTTTCAGATAATACGGGAGTTGATTTTATTGTATAACTAGCAAAATACCCGCGCTTCGCAGCGGAGAAGTAGTGTGTTAAAGAAGCAATGAAAAGAAAAGGAAACATTTTGAAAATAACGTAACCTGATTGTCAATGTAATTGTTTTGTCACTGTTGTGAGTGATGAGTGTTGTTGTCATATATATATATATATATATTTACACACACACACATAAACATATATATATATACATATCTATACATATACACATATATACATACATATATATCTACATATATACACACACATATATACACACATATACATACATACACACACATATATACACACAAATACATATATATATATATACATACATACACACACACATATATAAACATATATATACATATACATACATATCTACATATATACACACACAGCTATTTCGTATCAGTGCAATACGCTGTTTGTTAAAACGGTTGACTCCCGCTCTTACGTGCAATAACAAATCAAATCATTCAGTTGTCTTTGCTCATATGTCATTTTAGAGCTGGACGCCTGGCATCTTTTTTTGGCCACAAGTTCGTTTCTGTTTGGTGTGAGGTTCTGTGTTGTGGAGATTCTCAGGATGGATTGCAAGTGCTCATCAGTGAGGCGACTCCTGTGTGCTGTTTTGTTAGTCTTTATCACTGAGAAGAGCTTCTCACACAGATATGTGCTACCAAACATGCACAAGGTTCGAGCCGCATGTAGATGGACTTTTTTTGTTCTTCAAAGTCACCAAAGCGCCGTGCAAACTCAGTGCGCAATAACTCTAGTAAGCGGTAAGTGTTGCAAGGCAGCTGAAGCGCTGCATTATGGGATCTGTAGTTTATTGTGTTACCAGCGCTTCATATACCGGGCTTTAATAACAATAATACAGTATATAAAATGATCTCGGGCGGATATAATTACACACGGGCGGATGTGGCCCGCTGCCCTTGAGTTTGCCACATATGGACTAAATAGAACTTGAAAAGATATATTTTTTCAAATGTGATCGCGCAATTCAGATAGAGTTGACGCGCACTACAGCCTGCATGCGTCAATGAGTCATCCTCCCCTCGCTCTTACTTTTTTACCGTTCATCTAATGAATACACTGAGTATGGCTTTACCAAAACAATCATTGATGGCGAATAAAGTATCCATTATTCGAGTATGTAGATCGGTATATATATATACATATATATATACCCGCGTATCACAGCGGAGAAGTAGTGTGTTAAAAAAGGTAGAAAAGAAAAGGGAACATTTTAAAAATAACGTAACATGACTGTCAATATACAGTATTTGTTTTGTGAGTGTTACTGAGTGTTGCTGTCATCAAGGATTTGATTATCATTATTTCTTTCAATCAGGTTCGTATTTGTAGGATGTGTTGTGTTCAAGTTACATTCCGTGTTTATCAATCGTTGTAAAGATGACAGGTTTCATTCATCGATTCGTTTCTTACTGCATCAATAAACAGCTCGTCTTCTTCTTTATCTGAGACCTGACACACTGCATGCACGGGTTTTTTACACTGTCTTCCTTTAGCGGGACATTGGCTTTTTCCACCGTGTGCTTTGTTTCCACAGTAGCTGCATTTATGAATATTCTTATCAGGCGCTTCATATTTTTGCTGCCTTTTCAATTGTGTAATTCGGTTTTGTTCAGCTCTTTGGAACGGTTGCTTTTTATCTGTGCACTGCGTCAGTTCACGTGAGCCACTCATGCATCGAAGGTTCCCAGCTGTGCTGGTGCCATCTCGTGCTATGTCCATAGCTTTATTTAATGTTACCTTAGTCCTGGCACTTAAAACTTTCTCTCGCAGTTTCGCTGAGTTTGTGTCAAACACCACCCTGACCATCTCATCTTCCTCTCCATAAGCACAGTCCTTCACCCGTGAATATTTACCCGTGGCAGTTTGCTATTGGATTGCCGCTGACGGACGGCCTTATATGGGCAGGCACTAAATTACAAACGCCAGCGGCAGCCTGTCTATGAACTTAATTTAAAGTGTATGTTTACATCGTGCTTTGTTTCCGAAGTAGCAGAACTCATGAATATGGTTGTATATGTCACTCGCTCGCTTCTTATTGTTTCGCTGCCTTCTCAATTATATAATGCATGTTTTCTTGAGCGCTTTTTTGAGGTCTTCCTGGTTTTCTATGTACTGCGTGATTACGTGGGAGGCGTGATGATGTCACACGAAACTCCGCCCCCACGGCGTTGAAGCTCATCTCCATTACAGTAAATGGAGAAAAACTGCTTCCAGTTATGACCATTACGCGTAGAATTTCGATATAAAACCTGCCCAACTTTTGTAAGGAAGCTGTAAGGAATGAACCTGCCAAATTTCAGCCTTCCACCCACACGGGAAGTTGGAGAAGTAGTGATAAGTCAGTGAGTGAGTGAGTGAGTGAGTGAGTGAGTGAGTGAGTGAGTGAGTGAGGGCTTTGCCTTTTATTAGTATAGATTTCTGGTATTTTGTAATGTCGGTCATATAAGTCGAATGCAGAAAACTCATGCTATATCGGTACAAGGGATTATGATATGCTAATGCCCACCTGAGAGAGTAACCACTGAGCACACTGCCTCTTTTTCTATGATGGTGTGGCAATGTGCTGTATCAGTGCGTGCTCCTAGCCTCTCCCTCTCTCTATTGTGCCAATATGATCACACGGTAATACCCGAACTATTCCAAAGCAAAGTTTGCACTATTTTGTTTTTTCTGTATCTCACATCCTCATACACCTTTATCGTAAGAGCATCCCTTATCTACGATGGAGCGTTTGATCAGAAGAAAATATGAAGCTGGTTTTAAATTAAAAGTTGTTGAAGTGGCGAAAGAAATTGGTAACAACGCTGCTGCAACAAACTTCGATGAGCCTGAGAAACTGATGCGAGATTGGTGGAGGCAAGAAGATGTAAAAAAAAAAGTAGGTGTAGAGTTTTTGAGTGGGCGCATAAGTCGGGGTTTGATTTTATGATCGATTTTTCGTGTTTCAAGACCCGACTTATGCATAAGTATATACCGTAAATAATAAGTTGTTTCCTGACGTGGAAGGTAAGAGCACGTGTTCCCTTTAAGGAGGAAGAGTGCTAATTATGCACTATAAAATCAAGGACTGGCAGTGTCATTGGATGAATGGCCCCATTTACACCTGTTATTAATATGCATTTTTAGTTTCTGAATTGTACCTGGATGTGATTTGCCAGATTACATTTACACTTAGCGTTAAAATGTGTCACCAGTGTTCAAATCATCTTCTACTCATGTGGTTGTTGTATGTGGAAAGAAAATGCATTCCCACTTCCTTATGTTAAATGTGGTTTGCTATTTGTTCCTAGCCAAATACGAATGTGGTGTGAGTGATCCAATCACAGTACAACAACATCTGGTACTTAATGTGGTTAAGTGATATCCTGTCATGAGCAGATCACTGAAATCGCTATACATAAAGGTGAAAAGGAGACCAAATTGTTTGGAAAAAAATAACCCTCGCCAAGTTTCAGACATACAGTATTTGTCCTTGTTTGTCATTGCCTCATTGGATAATCTTGACCCATGTGACTGTTCTAGTGACTTTCAGGTTTCATGTTTGCATGTTAGGCAATATATTTAATGCTATTTTCATGAGTGAGGGTTTAGCTTACTTGAACTCGGCAGAATTGTATAACTTTTTGTGGCGAGTTTACACTAAAAACGTTGCCTCATTTTGCAAAGACCAATATATTAAACTGATTTGGAATGAAGAAATGAAAGGATACACTTAGGCAAAATTGCCTGTGAGTATGCTTGGCTTCCTCTACAAATTGATATCTAATCACGTTATTCTAGCTCTTATCCAAATCATTACCTGCTCAGTTTTTGATGGAGTATGACAGTTTCAAAGCATCCCCCACTTCAAGTAATCCTGCAACTAAAGTATATGAAATATAATTATTAATCAAATGAAGCCTAATAACAAAATATGGTTTCAATGCATGGCTACTGTAAGCATACTGTATAAAAAAGGCTATTAACAAAACCAAAAACATGCATGTCACAAACTGTACTCCACATCAAAACAGATCACAGATCTGCATCCAAGCAGGAATAAGCCTGGTGGGAGAAAGTGATGTTTGAAGGTCGCAAGAGCACAGCAACACCTGTTCTGGCAGCAATGGTTCATTTGGCATGCAAGACCCACAACAGGTGCTTATTCCCCTTCTGTTTGCAGGTCCTTGATAAAAGGTGTATGTGTGTGACTGAGCCCACTAGAATATTGGAGGAGTTCCCACCATTTAGAGTGTGCTCTTAAAAGATCAAATTATCCACGCAGGAGGTGACCTTAAACCAAGCAGCTGATAATGTGGTGTTTTAATCCTTGAAAAGCACTTGTCTGTATTTATTCACCACATAAAGGGGTAACAGTTGACGGCAGGACATGACAGACAAAAAAATCCTTTAGCTGGAAGGGGCCTGTGACCTCTTCAGAAGGGCAAACATGTTAAACCGCACAGAGACGAAAGCTTGTGACAAGGCCAAGAGGCAGTAATATCAGGCGAGGCATTGTTTTATGTCTCCAGTTTTATACATCTGTGCAATCTGAGTGAAAAAGAGGCCCATATTTCTTCAATGAAACCATTTATGCTATCCCAGTGATAAAAGCAAAATATGAAAGAAAAGGATTTATCAATTAAGTAATGTTTGACAATAGTGCACATTTTTCAAAAATGAAAGCTTAATATTCAAAAACCTGCTTTGTCCAATTCCGTATTGTGGGGGCTTGTACCTATCCTTACAGCACTGGATGAATGACAATGCCCGTCCACCCCACAGTTTACATCCTCATCCTCATGCACCACTAATATGGAACCACCATTTACAGTAACCAGCATCTTTCTACAAGAAAATGGTTTTCCCATCTGTTATGTGTGCATCTTGATTATTACTAGTAATTGAGCAATGTAGTAAATAACAGAAGAAAATGAAAATAAGTTCACTAAGCCTACTGCTGTGAAAAGATTACTTTCTGAAAAGCAGTGACAGCATAATTTAGCCACTCATTGTTTAAGTCAGGTTTAAATTTGCCTAAGCGCTGGGTGTTTTAGCTAAATATGCTGCTCAAATTTTAACACTCCTGAGCACATCTTCACATGGCCTTTCTCAGCCACATGAATGCTCAGAGCATGATGAAGTGTCCGTGCTTCTGCTTGTGTGCATAAAATCAGATCCACAGCTGATAAATTAGTTACATGAACAGCCGTGAATTATGCATATCGGTTTGGCTTTAGATTTATAGTCCTCTTTAGCAATCAAATAATAAGCTTTATGAATAAATAAAATGGTTTGCTTTTCAAATTTTATTTATAAGCAGAATGGAGTTTTAAATCATATATCATTGGGTGCAGTTATGACCACAGTCACCCACAAATGATTTTAGTCTTCCAGTATCTTCCAACTCTATGAGATATGCAGTTTAAGACAACAAACAACCTAATGGGGAACCTGACCAGCTGATTTGTCCCCAGATACTTAACGCTTGTTGTTTTTCTTTTTAGTGAAATGGTTGGGCCCTCATTCTACCAAATTTTCTCTGAAAAGAGTTAGTAGTAGAAACTAACAACAATTAAGTATTTATTCAATCTGCTTAATGTCCTATTTCAAGTGCTTGTTTCCCTTCTGTATTTAGAGAATGTTATTTAGTAGCAAACATAGAAAGAAATCTCTCCTTCTAAGGTTTTGAATGCATTTCGGGAGAATGTGGCATCGGTATTGTCCCTGCTTTTTCGTTTCATCTGGGTTAATTTGTATTTAACTTTCCTTATATAGTACACTTATTTTTTGCTTAAATAATGTGTTTTTTTTTTTTAACATACCACAGTCTGACATTAACAGCCCATGGTTTTGGTTAATGTTAATATTCTGTCTTTATTCTGAATTACTTGCTAGGAAAGCATGGGAATACATTTCTTTATTAGTGCAAAGCTTTGTAACTGTAAACAACAGATTGTTGTCAATTGTGTTAATATTCAGAAAATCCGTTACCATTCTGAATTATCAGATACTACATGAGTAATGGATGAACCAGGTTTCTTTAAATGCATCATATTGTATATAGCAGCCTTCCTATATGTGCAGTGAGTAGCTATAAGGGTAAAACCAATCATTTTGAAAACATTGAATTTTCAATACAAATTTTTTTTTTTTTTGATTTCAGTATTACTTTCTAAAACCTAAAATCCAGGATTTCCAAAAGGAAGCATCCTCTCATTTACTGCTACCTTTATATATCACGCAGATTTGAAAGAGACCTCTTTACTCTCTGCAGGCAATCTGCAATCTGTTGAACGTGCTGCTCCATGGCTAACAACTGTGAAGACTTCTACAGCATGGACCTTCGGCATCTCTAATGAGATAACAAATAAACAGACTAGGCTATACTTTTGATCCTCTTTTTGTATTTTATTCTCTTTATTCTTTGTTTTCTTCCAATTAGCAAGGTCAACTTATTATATGCATTTCTAGCCTTTTTATCAGGAGTTACTCTTTTTACCCTTTGTGCTTTAAATTTTCTGCACACAGCAAATTATCAAGTTTTTTAAACCTGTTCTTCTGTAAATAGCTATTTTTATATTGTTTTCTGCTGTATATCTCACATCAAAAGTACTTTACAAAATGCATAATAACAAAATTCAATGCAGCACACATTTAATTACACACAAGAGCCTACAAAAATGAATTATTCACATTAGAATAGATTGATAGTTAAGAGTTAATGCACAGTGCACTAAAACTGACGTCAGTATGGTAGGTACAGATATGTCAAAAATACATAACTGAGTGAACCTATTAGAACACTGTACATTCAGTCTTTCTATTTAGGTGATGTTATTTATACACTGTGGCACCCGGCCGGGCTCCTCGCCCAGGAGGATCAGAGGAGGGCTTGTACCTCCTCCAGACCGCGAGGGGGCGTCCGTCCTGGTTACGCTGGTGGCCTCGGGTAGGGGGCATGGAAGCCCAGCCCTGTAGGGGCCCGTGGTCACCGCCAGGCGGCGCCCCACTTCCAGACCATCATCTGCCACATCCGGCCGAGGCAGGAGCCCGGCCGGGACGCCCAGGAGGACCGGAAGAGGGCCTGTACCTCCACCAGACTACGAGGGGGTGTCCGCCCTGGTTATGTTGGTGGCCTTGGGTAAGGGGCATGGAAGCCCAGCCCTGTAGGGGCCTGTGGCCACCGCTGCCTGAACAGCCCTGGAGCCCAGCACTTCCGCCACACCAGGAAGTGCTGGGGGGAAGACGACAGGGGACACCCGGACGGCTTCCGGGTGCGCAGCCGGCACTTCCGCCACACAAGGGCGTGTCTGTGGAGGAGTGCCGGGAAGCAGCTGGAGCCCATCCGGGTTCCCATAAAAGGGGCCGCCTCCCAGCAGTCGTGGCGAGAGTCGGGAGGAAGGAAGACGGAGCTAGAGCGAGGATGGGAGGCGGCCAGGAGAAAGGCACAAAGACTGGAAGAGTGTGGCCTGGACATTGGGGAATCGGTGCTGGAGGCACTGGGGTGTGTGAGTGCACATAATTGAAAACTGTAAATATTGTAAAAAATGGTGTGTGGTGAAACTATGATGTCCGTCTGTCTGTGTCCGGGTCAGCGTTCACAACACATATCCATCTAATTTTTAGTCCACTTAAACCAGTTCAAGGTTAAAGGAACTGGAGCCTATCGGAGGTAATAAATGAAGCAACCTAGAGATATAGTGTCAGTATTATTTTATTCTTTCTTGTAACACTTTTAAAAATGTAAAATGCACTGAAAACTTTAAATTAGGCAATATTAGTAGACAAAAACTTAAAGGGTACTCTTGGCCTAGCAAAAGGTTGTTACTTGGAAACAGACTTCTACTTACTTTGCCAAGACTGCACATTCTCCAAGTTTCTGTGCATATTTGGTACTTCAGTTTCCTCCAGTGCATGTTGTGTTGTTTAGCTGTCTATTGAAATGCAGCTCCTAAAAACAGGCCAACATCAAGTCATCATGATTTCTGTTCCTTAAAAAATCATAGAATTATGTAGCATATTTCAGATTCATGAAAATATGTCCTTTACATAACTTTTATTTTTTTTAAACTGCATTCCAGTTTGTACAGGACTTCACAGATTCAGAGTCTTGGATTTGAACTGCAATCCAGGTGATACTTGTGTGGACTGTGCATGTTTCTTCATATGTCTAACTTTATTTCCTTCTAGGTACCATGGACAGAGTTTAAGGGGTGGGTGGGGGATACATTGTATTGCTATAATAAATCTTACTTAAAGAGTATTTTTTTCTCAAAAGTTTTTTTAAAGCCACAACTAATGTAAATATGTTGCTGATCAACAAATACAATCCACCTACTACCCTAAGGATCCCTCTCTTGCACACCAGACTGTCTGTTCTTAAAAAAGTCCTAGAAACATTATAATTTCAATTGCTACTTCAAATTTATCTTGAGAGAGGCCACTTTAACTTGTATATTTTATATGCAGTATTTTGCTCCTTTACATGTCAGAGGGATGCCCCTGTTGGCAAACAGATCTTCAGTAGTCAGTATAAGCTGTTGAAACAGCTGTGGAGTCATGCCCGTGTGGCTGCATTTTAAGCCCGCATGTGCTTTCTGTACAAATAGCAGTGTAACGGTCTAATCAGACTTATATCAAGCGTTACACACACCGCAGTGACAAAGTATTTCATAAAAAACGTCTCTTTGATGAAATAAATACAGAACTAAAAGCTCTTAAAATTTTCCAAACACTTAACCCAAGCCTAGAGCATACCTGAATGTTATGCCATGCATGCATTTTTCAGTTGGTTTAAAAAATAAGAAAGTACTTATTTTGCTGTAATTACAGTTATTAGAAAAACCACAAAGTAAGTTTTCAGTCATTTCAATATCATTAATAATATTTGTGTAGTTTTTTGAATGTCAAATTTTTAAATGTGTTAATGTAAGTGAGATTTACAACAAATACATTTATTTATATAGCACATTTTCATATAATGATATAGGTCAAACTGCTTTACAAGATGAAGAAAAAAAAAGAAAAAGAATCTAAAAATAAAATTAGGCAATACTAATTAACAAAGAATAAAGTAAGGTTGCTCCGGTTTCCTCCCACAGTCCAAAGACATGCAGGTTAGGTGCATTGGCGATCCTAAATTGGTGTATGTGTGTCCTGCAGTGGGCTGGCGCCCTGCCCGGGATTTGTACCTGCTGAGGGTGCTGGGGTTGTTGGGGTCAAAGGATGTCAGCGCGGTGACCAAAAGCAAAAAAAAAGTTTTTGTAATTTGTGTTACAAGTTCCTGTCTGTCTGCCTTCTGTTGGGTTACCTGTACTTATTAATTTTGTCCTGGATCATTTTGTGCGTCTGGATTGACTGCCATCTGCCTGTGTACATGAGGACTGTAAGTGGAGTCATGGCCATCTTGTAAATAAAGGAGCACTCCTAAATCCGTCCACTCGCCTTCACCATTTTAGGAACTAGCGGTAGGACTATCCTTACGTTCCCATTCAATGTGCGGATCTCTGGACTATCTATTTTCATCATTACATTTCATCCCTTGCCATTTTTCATGAACGTTTTTCATGATTTACTTTGTGTGTGTTTTGTTTGTGCTTTGTTGCATTTAATGTGTAATTGCCGTAAGGGGAACAGGGGTGGTATCGTTGTTTTCATTTATTTCTTTTGTTTTCATTACATTCTTTATTTGCTGTATGATTATCGGTTTGCTTTGTTTTAGTCTCTATTTGTGAGTATGTGCGGGTCAGGCCAAGGCTGGGTGCATTCCTAGAATCTCCACCATAAAAATAAATAAATCACTGTCTTCTCGAGGCACTGGACCGCTACAGCGTTATTCATTTCTCCTTGCTGCTGATTGATTAGAAGACACAGACGCTCTTCAAAAAACCCCTCTTAAAAAACAATGATAGACTACCTTCACATTGCTCCATTACTTGCTGGGCTTACTTGTGGCTGCTCTGTTGTGTGATAAGCTTCTCATGCAATGCTATGCATACTTAAAAGCCTGAACAGCGCCTGTCTTTTTTGGCTGATTGCTTTGTGTCTCTCTCCAACCCCAGACATCCTCTGCTCCTGTTGGGGGTCCCACTCCTGTTGTGCTCCCCTATGAAGTTTGTCTATTCTTTAATCGAAAACTAACTGCATACTTAGCTTGTTTTACTTCTGAAAGACACATGTTTATTTGAAGTGTTTGAATAAAGTTTCTGTCTCTACAATCTCCTGTGTTTCTGTGACCCAAGCATGACACCCTGCAGCACTGCAGCCTCACTGTACCTGGGATTGAGCCGCTGCACTAGACTAGCCTGCCAGCATCAGCGCTTACCTCTGTGTGCTTGAGTGCAGCCAGTTCATGCACAGTTGGCTTGGTGATTTACATCCATGGCATCAGTTGCACTTTGTAGATATTGTTCCAGTAGTTTTAAACATAGTTTTACAGTTCATTAGCAGTGTGTAAAATGATTAGTGTTGCAGTAATTATGATGCTCTTTGCATGAAAATAAATGTGTTTCATTAAAATTTCACTTTTTTTTTGTGAATTGTGACATTTACTTAAAGTGCAGCAAAAAAGTATTTGGCATCCAGGGATGCATTAACCCACAAGTATGTGGCAGTTTAAGGGTTAAAGCCCTGCTCCTTCTAAGGCTTATGGCAATGAAAACATGCTTGCATGAATTGCAGTACATATAGCAGTAACATCGGTATTTTACATTCTAGCACTGCGCATGACATATCAGTACAGTACTGTACAGTATACAGGTTTACCTTTACATTCTTTTTTTAGCTAATATATTAAGCTGAGTTTGAAATTAAATGTAAGTGTTTTAGGGGTATATTTATGGTTTAAACTATAAAAATATGCATTTTTTTAACCACACCCAAAATTCACGGGTGTTCTTGAAATGTAACCCCCGCAAATTTTGAAGGTGTACTTTAATAGCAGAAGGCTGCCTCACAACTTCTTAGTTTAGCTCTTGGAATTATAAGCAGACACTCATTTGAAGATCTACGGTTACAATTTGGATTGCAAGGTGAGAGGCATTCCGAAATATAGGATGGAGTGAGATTATTACCATAAGCAGTATTTTAAAGTAAATTCTAAATGGCACAGGATAACAGTGTAGTGACATTCAAACTGGAGAGATGAGCTTGGATTTTATTTTCCTAGTTAAGATTCTGGCAGCTGCATTCTGGACTAGTTGCAATCGATTGATGTCTTTTTTTTGATAGTCCTGAGAGTAGTGCATTACAGTACAATAATCTAGCTGAAAGAAAATGAAAGCGTGAATTAATTTTTCAGCATCTTGCTAAGTTATAAAGGATCTGTCTTTTGCAATATTTCTTAAGTGAAAAATGCTATCCTAGTAATCTGATTACTATGTGATTTAAAATTTAGGTCAGAGTCAATAGTTACCCCTAAATTCTTTGCCTCTGTCTTGACTTTTAGGCCTTATGGATCAAGAATATTTCTAATATCCTCACTATATCCATTTTTGCCAATCACTAAGATTTCCGATTTCTCCCTATTTTTTTCTGAGAAAATTACTACTCATCCATTCAGAAACACAAGTAAGACATTGTGTTAGTGAAACACGAGAGTCATGGTCATCAGGTGCTATTTGTAAATACAGTTGTGTGTCATCAGCATAGCTGTTGTAGCTCACATTATGTCTTAAGACAATCTGACCTAATGGAAGCATGTAAATCAAAAAGAGCAGCAGACCCAGGATAGAGCCTTGTGGAACACCATATAGAATATCATGTGTCTTCAAAGTATAATTATCACAACTAACAAAGAATTTTCTACCTGCCAGGTAGGATTCAAACCAATTTAAGGCACTGCCAGAGAGGCCCACCCACTGACTAAGGCAATTTCTATGAATATTGTGATCAATGGTGTCAAATGCGGCACTCAGATCTAAGAGGATGAGAACAGATACATGGCCTCTGTCTGCATTTACCCACAAGTCATTTACTACTTTAATGAGTGCAGTTTCAATACTGTGGTTTGTTCTAAAACCCAACTGAAACTTATCAAGAACAGAATGCTTATTCAGGTGATCATTTAGCTGCATAATGACTGCCTTTTCTAAGATTTTACTTAAGAAAACCAGGTTAGAAGTAGGCCTAAAATGTTCAAAAATAGGAGTCAAGGTTATTTTTCTTGAGCAGGGGTTTAACAATAGCAGTCTTAAGACAGTATCTATCTAATGATGTATGATCTATGTCAAGAACACTCTCAGTTAGCACATCAGATATTGGGTCTTTTGTCAAGGATGCAGGTGGAGGGTCTAAGAAATTTATAGAAATAGCACTGCCATTCAAGATAGACTATGTTGTTGAATTCTGTTATTTTAGCCTTCAACCTCTCATAGTGGATAATCATATTCAATGGGTTGGTGGCTCTTAATTTGCCATGTATGAGGAGTGCGAATGAATGTTCTCTGCTGTGTGCCTGGTCCTGCTGGGATGGGCTCTGGCACCCAGTCACCCATTGTTTAAAAAAGCAGATTCAGAAATTTGATGAATTTATTATTATTAATTCATTTATGGCTTGAAAGATGCCACGTGCATGTTCAATGGTATTTTTTTAAATGTGTAGTCTTTTTTTGATCCAACTGAGTTTATTTCACACTTTGTAAATCATGGCATGCACCAAGATGTTTATTTTTTTCTTGATAACATCTTGCAGAGTACAGTCCTGAGATTAGTTCAACATATTAACAAGCTCAACTGCTTAAAAAGAAGTGGGCTTGGAAAGTAACTCATATACATGTAGTATATTGAATTGATATGCTTGCTTCTCATGTCTAGAGTGCATATAATTTTGTCCACAAATTTTATTTTAAAAATGTTTTCATTATCTGCTCTTGGCATCAGGCAATATTTGTATGATTATTCTTACCACCTTGGGAAGTGACTTTGCCATACTTACATAAGCACTTAGATACTGTAGTACATGTTTCTTGTGAAGAATAATCATGACCTGAATAACTGATTTTTTTTCGAAATTAAAGAAGATTTACATTACCTTTATTGACATGCAACAGAATACACATCACACAATTTGAAGACAGTGTAATGGAGAATGTGCTGTTCTGATATTTATTGTGAACCAGATTGAAACAAATCTGTGTTTAATGAAAAGGTCATTGTTCAATTGTTATTAGAAAACCACATACAGTATCCTGAACATTTCACTGGTGGCTCAGATAAGCACAATGGCTTTATAAATCAATGAATTCATAAATTTCTCACTTATACAACAGATAAAAATCAAAAATTACCTTTGTGATTTCATTATAGGCTTGTACTTGTATATGGCCATTATTGTCACAGGTACAGAGTACAGCATAATTCCAACATGCACATACTAATTCATTATGCAAAATGTTACCACACTCAAGCACCATGAGTAGTGAGTTGGACTACCTTGCTAAAACACATTTTCAGTGATATTTCTAGGAAAGCATTTTAGTTGCATTAGACAGTAACTGATAAATCCTTGTAATGGATGTCTGACAGTTGTACTACTAACCAACCATTTTAACTTACTGTTTTTTGATCAGTTAGAAGGGGGTTGGGGGAGAGTCTCCAAAATTACTTACTTGACTGCAGGTAAAGAAGTAAATCAATAGTGAGTCATATAATAACTTAAAACTTCAACAGAAGGTAGGGTGAGTAGAAGCAGCTCAAGTGTCCCTGTTTATGAGTGGTAAGCTGGCAATTCATGATGTTGGTGATAATTTGAAAGAAACAATTAGTGTGTCATTCAAACTAGGTACTAGAATTACAGAAATAACATTGGAAGAAAAAATACAAAACTAATTACAGTTATGCAGTCTTTTAGAACAAATGTAAGTACAGAACCCATGAAAGTGGGGAAAACAAGCATTACTTTCAAAGAAAAAAAACATAAGAGCCATACACAGGTTATGCTTTTTCCATGAAGAATCAAGATATACAGTTGTTTTTTGGCCTAAGGAAAACTTTTTTGTGTACTCTTTTTATTTACCATTAACAGTGGGATCATTGGGTTTACTGGTCCTTTTATTCTCTGGAACTGCAGAACGCTTAATTTTGTCAGAGCTTTTGTTCAAATTATGAATTATGTGTCAAAGAAGAGACAAGTGAGTCACAAAAAGAGTTGGAGCAGTCACCCATATATTGTTTCCTGGCTGCAAATTGTTGTGTACATTTGAGTGCAGATTTGAGTCCAGAACAGAACTGTCTTGATGTGGTAAAGAAGGTGGTTTTAAAGGAGAGGACAAGAAGTGATGTCATCAGGGCCAGAAATGAAAGTGGTGTCCTCAGAACCAGGAGCAATTTGCCGTAATCAGTCTGCAGTGGAAAGAGAGGAAATGTCACTGCACTCTGCCACCCCCTGGTCTGGTGTGGAATCACACTCATTTAGGCCCTATAACTGCCTCCCATGCGCACGTATGTGACATAGGCAATTTCCATAGGGCTTTCAAATTACTCTTCTGCTGCACAGAGCCTATGACTGCAATTTATCTGTTAACAGGTGCCTTTTTGCCTAAAAATAAAATGTATGCATTGATGCAGCTGTTGTCTAAAGCCTTATATGAATATATTAAAGAAAACATCAATAATGTTTTTTAACCCGTCCACTAGTTCTGTTGGTGCTGGGTTTTTCTTCATTGAAAAGAAAGACGGTCCTTACATCCATGCAACCTCAAGGTGAACTAAATTATAGTAAAAAGTAATTATTAACTTTCATTAATCTCAGCATTATTAAATCAGATAACAGGGTGTATAGTCTTCACTAAATTGGATTTGAGAAGTGCATTCAACTTAACTTGTATAAGAGTGCTAGACAAATGAAAAACTGCATTTAGCATGACTTGTGGACACTATGAATATGTTGTTTTGCCTTGTGGTTTAGCCAATGCACCAGCACTTTTTCAATCCTGCATCAGTGACATTTTTGCAAATAGATTAGTACATATTACCACAGACTATTTAATTTAAAAAAAAAAAAATTTACTGACCATGTCTAAAATGTTAGAGTTGGCCTTTTATGACTTAGAGCAGAACTTTATACTTAAACTTCACGTTTGTTTTTCAGGTGTCTGTTTTCTCATAGTGGACTTAGTATTATTAGGCATTGCTACTAGAGGTAGCTGAACAATCCCTTCATGAACTATGTGGACCACAAAAAATCTGATGTATTTAAAATCTTCTAAAAGAGTTAATGTATGCCAAGCCAGATGGCCACTGTTTTTCAGCAGATTTAATTTTATAATCTTCTAGAGAGCTGAAAGCTGAAATCTTAAAACTGATGACTCAGAACATCCATTAGAACATTCTGACCAAGGAGTGTTTTTTATTCAGTTACCTGCTAGAACCCTGTAGATTTTATCACTAAGCTTGAACCCACTCCAAATAATGTCTGTCACTAAAGAATTTTAATTTGTCCCTAAATCAGCCAGGAAAAAAAAGTTTTATTTTGAGGCGATAGAACCTTTATAGCAGGGATCTTAAAAACCATGGAATTAATGAAAATAGTATTATTGTTGGTCATTTTTGATTAATGGCAGTAGGGCTGATGTTCATGCTTGTGAAGTCTGCAGTAGAGCTACAGTAGGTGAAATTTGGGAAAAAGTTTGGCTTACATCAGCCCATTCAGTAGCAATTTTGATATTAAGAAAAGGTCATAATGGACTTTTTTTGCAGTCTTCATCCTTCCCAATAAATACCACTATTTTGGTTGTAGTTAAAAGGTTTGCCAGGAGCACACACCCCAAGGAAACTTCCTTTCTCCAAAGACTTACTAGATATTTTTATTAAAGATTATTTTTCAAGTACATGAAATTCTTTAAGTCTAACATTACTGACCGATGATCTCAATTCATATCAAAGTTCCGGAGATACACTTTTGTAAAAGGATAGGCATAATGGATTAACCTTACTTCTGGCAATCAACCCCAGGGTAAATGTCATACTGAGAGGGTAAATCAAGACCTCAAACTATTTCTTAGATGTGCCGTTGTTTTGTGTCATGTGATTTACTTACTCTGACTGAACTTTAGAAGAATATTTTTGTTTAAAATTCGGCCCTGGTAATGTCTCCCTTTGAATGTTTGAACATTTATTAACCCTGCTCTTCACATACTGGTTCAAGTAGTTCTTCCATTCCCAGTTTCACTGAATACCTTGATGCTCTGTAATGTAAATTGTAGACTGAGGATCCCTCCTGAGTTCAACTGGAACAGAAGGTGTGGCTTGAAATACAAAAGATCTGTCTGAAGGTTCTATCTCAGAAATTAGCCCTTTATACAATTTTGAAATATGTTTCTTTAACATTATATAAATGGGCCCCTTCCGAGTCATTTTAGATTATACCTGGCTTTTCATGTGTCATGTCCCGCAGGAGGAATTGAGACTGGGTGCAGTGTTACCTTGTTGGCAGTCGAAGGCAGAGGCCTTGGCAGACTGGAGCCCAGACACATAAACTGAGTCTTGGGATGTGGATAGTCACCTCTCTTGGGGGAAAGGAGTTTGAGTTGGTGGGTGAGGCGGAGGGATACCAATTAGATTTAGTTGGGCTCACATTCACACACTCACTTCATTCTAGAACCAAATCCCTCAAAGGAGCCCATACTCTCCTGTACTCTGGAGTTGTCCTGGTGGGAGCGGGATTCTTGTTGAGACACCCTGCCTCTGATTACTATGTTGGAGCTTGTCCCGGAGAATGAGAGGGCTGCATCTGTGCGGCTGAATGTCACGGAGGGGAGCAATCTGACTGCCATATGTGCCTATGCTCCAAATGTCAGTTCGGAGTACTAGGCCTTCTTGGAGTTGTTAAAGGGGATGCTGGAAAAGGTCCCATCCTGGGATTCCATAGTTCTGCTGGGAGACTTCAATGCCCATGTGGGTAATGATGGAGACACCTGGGGAGGCATGATTGGGAGGAATGACTTCCCTAATCTAAACCCGAGTGGTGTTTTTTCTTATTGTCCTTAATGAACACCATATTCGAACGTAAGGTGGCTCATAAGTGTACCTGGTACCAGAGCATCAGGGCAAACATCTATAATAGATTTCATAATTGTATCATCAGATTTGTGGCCGTAATTTCTAGACGCTTGGGTGAAGAGAGGGCAGAACTGTCAACTGACAACCATCTTTTGATGAGTTGGGTCAGATGGTGGGGAGATAACTGGACAAACCAGGAAAACCCAAGTGAGTAGTGAGGTTGGCCTGGGAACATTTTGGAGAGGCCAGAAGACTTTGAACTCCAACCTCTGAAATAGATTTTCCCACACCAGGCTGAAAAATGAGGCCTTCTGTGTATGGTTAGCTCAAGAGAATCCCGAAGCAGCAGAGTGGCACTGACAGGCCAATGGAGCCTGAGGCCTGGGTCATCAGGGAAGCAAAAACATTGTTGCGCATGGAGTTCAGAGATACCATGGAGAGCAACTATTGATTGGGCCCAAAGAGGTTCTGGCAAACCATCAAACAACTCAGAAAGGAAAGACAGGGATTCAACAAGGCCTGTCTCAGCAAGGCTGGAGAAGTGCTGACCCGGACTGAGCATGTTGTCTGGTAGAGAAAAGAACACTTTGAGGAGCTCCTAAACCCGATGGACATGCCCTCTGTGGAGGACACAAAGCCAGAAACTGATGAGGAATCAATGCCCATCTTCCTGAGGGACGTCACTGAGGTAGTTAAGCAACTCTGCAGTTCGCAAGGCCCTGGGGGTAGATGAGACCTGCCCAGAAATGCTGAAGGCTTTGGACATTGTTGGACTGCCATGGCTGACGTGCCTTTTGTGACGAATGGCTGGGGTCCATGCCCAGCCGGGATGCCCCTTCTCTATATGTTTCAGGGGAGCAAGCATGGGCTGCGCAGTACCTCATTTGGACCACGTGGTGGCAGCCCCCCTGGGTAACTGTGGTTCCTCAGATACCCACAGGGCGTCATGGGAGATGGAGTTTTCCTCAGCCCTGTTGGGATCCAGGGTGGCCACGAGGAGGCGCTGCAGGGGTTTCTGGGCCCGTCTGGACCGTAGTTCGGCCACACCTGGAGGTATAGTCGGAGGCAGGTGGTCAAGCACCTGACACACTTCTGGGTGAACTGTAAAAGGGGCCAGCAGCCACCACTCCAGGAGCCGAAGTCGGGAGGGGGAGGACAACGCTTGCCAGGAGGAGTGGTGGTAAAGAGAGCAGTGTGTCTTTTGTTTTGGTTTTGTGCTTTTGGGACTATGCTGTGGCTGAGGGGCACGGAGAAGACATGTCCCCCAGCTGAACAAAAGTAAATCCTTTTGGTTTTATTTTAACGTGCCTCTGTTGTCAGTCTTTGTCAGGTAGGGCACATATATAGCGCCTTTCTTACACTATTCAATGTTGCATGGTCATCAATAGCTGTGCCACTGGAGTGGCAGCACAGGGTGGTGGTCCCCATTTTTAAAAAGGGGGACAAGAGGGTGTGCCCCAGCTATTGAGGAATCACTCTCCTCGGCCTCCCCTGGGAAAGTGTAAGGTTGCTAGAAACTAGAAAGAGACTCATCCCAATCAAGGAACCACAGATCCAGGAGGAACAATGTGGATTTCATCCAGGCCATGGAAAGCTGGACCAGCTCTTCACCTTCATGAGGATTCTGGAGGTGACATGGGAGTACAACACTAGAAGGTGTATGACTGTGTTCCTCAAGGGATGCTGTTGGGATTGCTCAGAATGTATGGGGTTCAAGGCCCCTAATAATGGCTATTCAGTCCCTATATAATCACAGTGAGAGCTGTGTGCACTTACATGGAATAACATCAGCACAGTTTTCAGTGGCTGGGTGACTCCACCAGGGCGGTGCTTTGTCTCCTGTCCTGTTTGTATTTTTCATGGATGGAATTTCAAGGTGTAGTTGGGAAAAGTGAGGTCAAGTTTGGTGACCTTAAAATCACATCACTGCTTTTTGCACATAACGTGTTTCTGATGGCTTCATCGGGCTGTGTACTCCAGCACACATTGGGACAGTTTGTGACAAATGTGAAGCAGCAGGTATGAGGAGCAGCACCTCCAAATTTGAGGGCATGTTCCTCGGTAGGAAAATCGCATCGATGAGCGCAGTTACAGTATATACTCACTATACCGATCTGTAGTGGGGAAGAAGGAGCTCTCGATTTACCAGTCATTGTACAGCCCTATCCTCACCTATGGTCATGAGCTTTGAGTAATAACAGAAAAGGTGAGATTGCAGGTACAAGTGGCAAAAATGAGCTTTCTCTGTAGAGTGGATGGGTTCTCTCTTAGAGATAGGCATCTCATATGAATGCCTTTCTGTGGAGGTTTTACAGACACAACCAGCTGGGAGGAGACCCCATGGAACACCCAAAGCTTGCTGGAAGGATTATATCTCCCACATGGCCAGAGAACTGCTTGGGATCCCACACAATGAGTTGGCAAAGGTGGCTAGAGAAAAGGACATTTGGACCTCACTGCTCCTACGACCTGCTCATAAGCGGTGGAAAAATAAATTAATGGATTAACGTCTGAAACCTGTTCTTTACAGTCGCTTATCTTTTCCACTAGTGGAGGTTAAGGTGAAACAGGAGTCTGAAGTTCAAATAATAGATTTAAAACATTGTGGTGCCAAAGTTTTTCATATTGTCTATTAGAAAGGTTATTACCCTGAGGAATATACTTGTCATGGAAGTGATTTTTGTGCACTGCATTTCTTATATCAGCTTCAATTGTGTCATCCGTGTAAGCCAGATGCATGTGTTCGGAGCCCACGCTTCAGGAAGGAGACTCTTGTGAATCTTATTTTTATGCAGAAAGGATTTCTGGCTCAAAAATCAGTAGGCATGATTTTTGCTCGCTGATTTTTTTTACTACATTATCAGTATTTTTGTGCTTCAGGTTTTAGTGAATTTTCTCTAGGCATTCTCTTATTTTACCACTTTTCAACTTTAGTTTCCTGAGTCAATTTTGTGTTTTTACATCAGCTTACAACATCATGTATCTAAGCAAACACATTCAAAACACTTGAAAAATACAATATGATATAGACAAACACTAATTTTAAAAGCAGGTGATATGAATATGGATAATAAATATAAGGCAGATTCTAATGAGCTGCAAGAAGCATTTTCAATGAAGCACGGCAGTATTAAAGCTGAGTATGTTAAAAAGCAGCTGAAAGAATGTAGAAAGTGTCAGTCTTTGTGAAAGCAATGTGACACCAAAAGCAGATTCTGTGCTCAGAAACTGCATTTCGAATAATGTGTACTGGTCTGATTACTTTGCTACAGTGTAGATAAATTAAAACTAGAATCTGTGAGGACAATGTTGTTAAGAAAATGTCGTTCTTGACATGGTAAGGCAGCTCGATCTCTTTGGTCTTGAGCAAATGTGGTATTATGACCCAGACCAAGCCTGTTGGTTTCAGAAACATCCAGAACATTTCAATGAGCTGAACACATTAGATCACTTAAAAACAATGATGGAAAAATAGATTCAGCAAAATAATTAATACCAATGTGTATTTGTTCCAGCTTAAAGTAAGCTGTTCATTTTTAAAATCCAACAGGATTATATTAGTAAAAGTAACTTACAATGTGAGGCTGAGTGAACTTCCCTGTATTACAAGTTACCACAATAATACAGGTTTTGACATTTTTCACATTTTACACACTTTGCACCTGTGATATACATTAACATAAGCCCAGAAGACAACCAGTAATTCCATCAGGCATTCAAGTGAAGATTGTAATGGGCCCCTGGCTAACAGAGTTTTCAGTAAAAACCTAAAACTAATGTAGCTGTCCAGGATCAATCCTACGACCAAGTTCCCAGAGTTCAGAACTCATCCAAGACATTCATTGGCTAGTGCGGCTGTAATCAGCTTTAGGCAAATACATACTTGCGACAGTTAATAAGGCGATCTTCAGCCTAAACTCAGAAGTTCATGACAAAAATTTAAAAAAAATTTGAAAACTTTTATAGTTTTGTTTATGCTTTTTTCCAGACATCCCTTCAGTCATAGTAAACATTTACAATTTTAAAAATACTGCAAGATTTTACCTGATTATGCTTCTCTGAGTAGCATAAAGTATATGTACACCCTTGCTGCATCATTAGACACACAACACCATCTGGTGTCTGCAAGCCATATGTCAGGACTACCACTTTTCATTGTGTGAAGTGCATCTTTACTTGAAAATAAGGTTATGTGACTCTGAAAGCAACCTTTGACCTTTCTGTGAGACAGCTGACAAGCACCATTCACCACTTGAATGCTGCTTATCACCAATACACTGTAGGTATCTGAAGTTTTCTCGCAAATAGTCCTCTTTGATTTGAGGGGAACACTTAAATGAAATATCTTGGCCTTGTTGTTTCTCTATACATTTCAAGTTGACCAGCCAGTATAGGATGACAACAACATGTATTTCTATAGCATATCTCTTGTGGTCCCCGGCCGGGACGCCCAGGAGGACCGGAGGAGGGTACCACACGGGATATTCTGGCACCGGGACGCCGCCCGGCGGTGGCCACGGGTCCCTACAGGGCTGGGCGCCCAAGCCCTTCACCTGAGGCCCCGAACATAACCAGGACGGACGCCACCTCGTGGTCTGGAAGAGGCACAAGCCCTCCTCCAGTCCTCCTGGGCGTCGGGACCTCACTCTCTATTATATAAAAAAAATCCTGGGATGAGATGAGACATGACTTTTTCAGAGAGATACTTTCAAGTCTCGCAAGACAAGAATTTGTACCAAGAGATTTAACCTGGCCTGGGGCCGGAAATAAAAGAGAAAGAGTAGATTACAAAGTAGAACGTCATAAAGAGGTTCCAAAACGTTGGTGCGATACACATGCAGAGCAGGTTAGAGATAATGAAAGTACTAAAATTCAAAAGTCTCAAAAAAATGACAGTAAAGATCGCATTAGCGCAAACAAATGAAAATTATTACTCAATCAAATAATGGAACAGCGAAAAGAGATCAAATATATTGTTCAGATTTAAACTTTAAGTCTGTTGCCATCAGGGAAAAGTAGTGTTCCTTCCCAATGAAAAGGTGTATCCTCAAGAATTAAAAGATTTGTTGTTTGTTGAAAGTGAAATCCACATACGCGAGCGGCAGAGACGCAAAGTGGCCTGGGGGTTGGCGAGCAAAGCGAGCAGAGGGCAAAGCCCCCTAGTTTCTATAAAACATTTTCATATATAGCATGTAGATCAAAGTGCTTTACAAGATGTCAAAGAAATAGGTACAAGAAAAGAGTAACAAATTAAATTATGCAATAATAATAATGAATAAGTAGTAAAAAATACATCAGTATGAGATTACACAACATAAATTAGTAGAAAAGTAGATTCTAATATGTACTGTAATATATTCTAAGTCTCTAAAGATGAGTCTAATGGTAACATCAGATGGGCAAGAGAACAGAAAAACATAAACAAATCTCCAGTTAAGCTGGAGAACAAAAACAAAAAAATGCAGGGGTTCCAAAGCCAAAAGACCACCCAGACCCACTTAGAATTCTAACTATACTGATGTGCTTAAGTCATTCCTCTTTGTTTACAGGCTTTGTCCAAGAGGATTCGCCACATTAGGTCTTGCCTTCATATTAGCAGGTGACTGCACAGTGCCTCAATCAGGTGGTGGCACTTTAAAAACTGCAAAAGAAAGCAGAGAAAGGTGGAGATTAGTAATGATTTTAAATTTCTATAGAATATGATAATTCAATGCATAAATCTATTCTAGTCTGGCATATCCCTAGTGGTAAAATATTCCAGAGTTTTGGTGCATAACAGCAAAAGTCCTCATGACTACTTCTTTTTTCCTTGGCTGTTATAAGCAGGCCACTATTAAAAGATCTAAGGCTACAAATTGGAATGGCAGGGGGACAGATACTCTAAAATACAGGAAGGAGCAAGGATTTTTAAAGCTTTATATACCATTATTAGTATTTTCAACTCCGTTTTAAAGAACACAGGCAACCAATGTAACAATATTAAAACTGGCAAGATGTGCTCAGATTTGTTATTCTGGTTATGATTCTTGCTGCTTCATTCTGAACTAACTGCAACCAATTGATGTCTTTCTTAGGTAGTCCTGTTAGAAGTACAATACAGTAATCTACTCGACTGAAAACAAAAGTGTGAATAAATTTCTCAGCATCTGGCAGTGTTATAAGAGGTCTGCAATTTGCAATGTTCCTTAAGTGAAAAATGCAGTCCTAGTAATCTGGTGAGTGTGCGATTTAAAGTTTAGGTCTGAGCCCACTATTACACCTAAATTCTTTACCTCCACCTTGTTTTTTAATGCTAAGGAATCAGGTTTTCTTCAATTATCCTCATTATTTCCATTTTTGTGACAGCTACGATTTCTGTTTTTTTTCCTTATTTAGTTTGAGAAAGTTACTACTCACCCAATTATCAATACATTATCAGCCCCTCTCCAATCCAAAGCAACTCTCATAGGATAAAGTCATGGTTCTAATGTGCAGTAGCACTGTAAATTAACTTGCACAGCATGTTATAGTGAGAGATCTGCTTCTACATGAATACTACATCGACACATGGCAGTCTAAGAAAACTGCAACAGCCGTTTTACACCATATTGAGCTTCCTGTCTCTAAAGTGGAAATCACCTGTTAGGCACAGATGGAAGTAAGGAGATGGTGTTATAATGAAAAGGAATATAAACAACCTTGTTAAAGCAGTATAGTCTATTTAGACATATTTTTTGTGGCCATGTGCTAGGTAGGGGGACACTATTACTTACATGTTTCCACCTCAGTAATTTGTTCATTTTGTCTAAAGTTGTAACACTATGAACTTCCAACTTTCCAGTTAATTTAAACTAAAAGGTGGCTCATAAAGTTCTGAAAATCATTTTATTTAGTCATCCACATTGCTGCCTGTGGCTGTTGCTGTTTTCCAAGTAAGCCTACCTGGGAATCAGCCCATTAAAAGTTTTTACAGGTCTTTATTTGGCTTTATTTTTAGTATTCACATCAAAATGAAAATCAGTGATGCCAATCATCTCATTCTGTTTTTCTTTCTACATGTATTGCTTAGGAAAAAATATTACAATGTGATTGAAATTCTCGAGTTTTCAACAGAATTTTAGTCATCATTGAACACAAATGGGCCTTTCTGCCATAATATCAGTATGTGTGTCTGTTTATAAGAGGCATGCATGATCTGCCATGAAATTGAGCACTCTTCCTACAATCTTGATATTCTAACAAGTTTGCTTCTTGGCATCTTCTGTAAAAGTGAATATGAATTTCATAAAAAATGTTTCTTTTTTGAAAGAAGGTTTCAAGTAAATGTATGTGAAAAATGAAAAGTTCTTTTGAAAACTCAACTTAAGTGTGCTAAGACAAAGTTTGAGGAAATGACAGACTTAAAAGAGCAAACAGAAGCCTCACTCGGTGGATCAGCTGAGGTCAAAACTACTTGGAGAATCACTTTAGAACTAAACACAAAAAACATAAATGCTAAAATGCCAAATCATAGTTAAACATAGCAGAAAGTCCTAACTGAAGCACAATATTTTTAGCCCTCACTCTAACTAAAAAATAAGTAAATCAGCCATGAATTCATGCTTGGATGCCTGAAGCTATGCTCTGCCCTCTTAAATATTTAGGGTGTGATGACATCAAATGCCATGTGACTTCCATGTTACGTAACAAGACAAAGCCCCAGTGCTTGTTTTGTTATACAGAAATTTTAACCATAGAGTATAGAGGTGCCCCTAATGAGGTGATAAGAGTATGCAGAAAATGCCAAACTACCCAATTCAGATTGTTGTGCACTAGTCGATATAGTCTTTCAAACACTTTCTCATTCAGTGTTTGCACAAGAAAAAAGTAGGGTCAAATGACACCTTTTATTGGCTAACTAAATAGATTACAAATGCAAGCTTTCAAGGCAGCAATGGGTACATCTTGCCTGATGAAGGGGCCTTAGCTGCCTCGAAAGCTTGCATTTGTAATCTATTTAGTTAGCCAATAAAAGGTGCCATTTTACCCTACTTTCTCGTGTATCAATCTATGGCTAACACAGTACAACACTCCACTGCTATAGTGTTTGCTCAAGTAAGATTAACTTCTCTGTACCATCTGGGTTGGTGAGTCAGGAAGCGTTTTGAGAGCAAAAATACTATATTGCAGAGCTTTGAGTACACAAACATAGTGTAGTTATAAGACAACTGCTTTGAACAATGGATAGAATAGCAGATATCCAGATTGAGCAGCCAATCCTGGGTTGGACACAAGAATTTCACTATACACTGTACATGTGTGGTCAATGTATGGAGAAGTGACATCACCCAAGAAGTGAGGACCAGCAGTCAATTAATCGGTAGAAATAGCAGTCTTGTCTTAAGGGATATACAGGTATCAGAATGCACATCTCATTATATTGTGTTGATAATGGAACTAAGAGGCCTGATGATGTGACTGAGTCCTACTATGAGCAAAATTGTACAAGATATTGGAGAAATATTGGCTGGTGTTATGAATTCCACCTTCTGCTGATTTACACTGTCAGAAAGGCTAGGATTTGGCCAAACTCCATGAGTCAATGGTTTCTGGTCTGTGTCATTAATACAGTTTGGCGGTAGCAGTGTCATGATGTAGGTTTGTTTCTTTGTTGTTGCTTTTCTTGATAATGTCAGAGAAAAAAATTAAGTGTCACAGGATACAGTGCCTATGAGAAAGCATATTTGTAATTATTCGGGACCACTTTGCAGAGATCCATTTTCACATTGATATTAAACAGTGTTTTTCTGTTGATTAAAGTAAACAAAAGCCAAGTTAAACCCACTGGGATTCAATGTTATAAAACAGTAAAATATGCAAACTTCTAAGGAAGTGAATACTTTTTATCGTTAGTGTAATATTAGTGAATACTTTTTGTAGCTAGTCATTGCATTGTGGAAGCAGTCCAAAAATCTGTGAATGGATAGTTTCAGCAAGATAATCATCTGTGTGCCAAGGCTGTGAAACTCCAATAAAGGTTCCAGGAATATGACAGTGAAATCACTTTGAAGCACTGGCCTCGCTAATAATCATCTGTGACCTAGGATGGAATGAGCAATTCAGAGCAGGTATCCTAAGCCAGATAATTTGCATCAAATATGGAATGCATTGGAATTGACGTGTGCCGGGAACCCTGTGCCACAGTCTTATAATTTACCTTTATCAGAGAATGCTTTTCCACACAATATTTTAATCATTTATTAATTTAAATGTATTTAAATAAATAAATAATAAAAAATTACTAAACACCAAAATATAATTCAATGTTCAGAACAAAAGAAAAGCAACAAAAGAAATTGTTACAAAACCAAAATGGAATCCAAAGTCCAGTAAGCCAAGGTCTAAACAGCAAATTAAAAAAAAAAAAACAAAGAATGTAAACTAAAAATTGTTAAAAGAATAACACACCAAATTTCAAAATAACAAAGTACAAATGGGGGCCTGAGGAACACAGTAGTAAACCTCCAATGCCACTGAGGCTGAAGCAGCAATATCTTATAGAGGACTGTGAAGTAACTGCAGACTACAGCACCTGAGACCCCGTTACCACTTTTTTCTCAACTGTAGCTTTGCAGACACCATTAAGCAGCTGAATATGCAATGAAAATGGCATGTCATTTTCCAACTCGCTTAATCCAGACCAGGGTCATTGCTGGATCCTATCCAAGTTAGCATAGAACACAAGGCAAGAACAAACCCTGGACAGGTTGCCAATTCATCACAGGGTGGACAGATACACCCCAATACACCAAACACACACACATACCAAGGCCACTTTAGCATCGCCAGTTCAGCTAACATGCCTGTTTTTGGACAATGGGAGAAAACTGGAGCTCCTGGAGAAAAACAACACAGACATAGGGAGAACATGCAAACTCCATGCAGGGTGGACCTAAGATGTGAACCTGGGTCTCTTTACTTCAAAGCAGCAGTGCTACTACCATTGAGCCACTATGCTACCTGCAATGAAGATTAGAATAATAAATTACCAGGACATAAAGATACACAAAGGAAGCAGGTTAAATCTGCGGTCAGAGAGCAGGCTAAAGTCAGAAAACAGTATAGGACTGGAGGAACCAATCATCAAAAGCAAAATCTCTAACCAAAATCAACCATTAAAAAAGAAGGTGGTTACCTAAGGTTATTCACTACCCTCACTGTGCTTTTTAGTTTTATTTGCTTAGCTTAGAGATCCAAAGCTAGAATGTTTGAATATCCACTTTGCCAAATTAAATAAGGAAAATGAGATGACATCACATGTCACAAAGCCAAGCAACATGTAGCTGCAAACAGCTGTCAAAGTTGTAACTAGTATGGCCAACCCCCTGAGAAACAAACAGCATACAATAGGGCCAAGATGACATAATAAAAAATTAACAATAGCCAAAAATCTTAAAGAAAATAGAAAAAAATAAGACAGAAATGAACTCCTTTGGTAATAAAAACCCAGATTTATTCCAAGCAACAAAGGAGTGAGAAACACAAGAAAAAACTCAAAGAGGTTACAAAACATTATATACATCATAACATTAACACATTGTTTGTTCTGAGGGCAAATAAATGACCGTCGTTTTATTAGGTCAACGTCCTTACAAAAGTGAGCACTCAAATTAAAGCTCAATGTATAAAAAATAGCCACTTGTATCACTGTGAGATTCAGCCAGTAATAATGAAGCATTAATGGAACAATGTAGCATTCCTTTGCTCTGTTGTTGGAATAAATTCTTATTTACTTATTACGTTTTTTGTAAGCAGGTTTTGTGCAGATTTCACCTCTACTTCAGGGTGCAATTATTTTATTGTTTCAGAGTTTTGTTATCAGAAGCACAGTTTTGCACTAAATTGCTGTAATGACTAATTTAATAATGACATGTTCTCAGTTGGAATAGTATGCATGCTACGGCACCTTGTGCAGGTACTCTACTCATTTTCTTTGTTCTTCGTTTTCACAAGAATTTGTTGTACACTTCAAATGTCTTTTACATATGTAAATTAATTTGGTTTTGTGAAATTGTCTTATTAATAATTAGAAAGAATTTAAAATGGATATGTATGTATTTTATAAAATATAAACTTATTTACACATGCATTGTTTGTGTGTAACTCAAAAAGAAGCTCAGTAGACAAAACTAGTATAACAGGAAACTGCGAAAGTCAGATGGCAGGTGTCTGATGCTCCCATTTGTTTCCCCATCATGTGTTCCATGGCTACAGCTTTCCTATATTAATCAGTTTTTGTTTTTTTTGTTTTTACTGTTTGCTGGACTGAAGTTCCATAAGATTTTGGTCATACAGTAGTTTGCATTTAGAGGCATTCTAAATCCTTTGGACAAGGTAAAGATGTAAGGCTTGTCTTCCGTTTTGGAAAACTGATAAATGTGGCAACTTAATAAATGCCTCCATAGTCAAAGCTGATAAGCTTCCTTTGTGCTTCTGTCTCTGAGGAGAATGCTTCACAGCGCTTCAGCAATGAATTCAGTCATCCTGGATTTGCCTGAGTCACATGCGTTTAGATTGAATTATATCAGTCTCTGTGCTTCTTTTGAGTCAAGGCTGTCAAATTATGTTCTTTGTGACAAGGCCTTCAGTCAAGTAAGGCCTGATCTGCGATTACCAGACCAGTTTCATTGGACGTCTGTGAGACTTTGGAAGCTGGCTTACTAGAAAAGACAGGAATTTACACCACACAACATTCTTTTCTGTTGTGACTGATTGCCTTTTAACCATTTTAGAGGCTTTTGCATGTGGAGTTAAAATCTGAGCTAATGTGATTTCTCCTGTTAAGTCAGCACATGGTTTAGCTTAAATTAAACTAATGGTGCTTGAGTCATTTCTGATGAAGTACTGTTCTTAACCTAGTGATATGGAAAAATGATTTGTCAAGATTTTCGCTATATCACATATGTACCCATTGATTATGGGTTATTTACTGTTGCATTGCGCAACTCTAAAAGGATTTTGTAAGGGTTTTGATTTGTTTTGTTTCAATACACAAAAGTCTTTGACCTGCAGTGATCTAACCAAAAGCATTCAAAAACAGTCTGCATCATACGTTCACTTTATTTCTTTCAGTGGATTCAAAAAGTATTCAGACCCCTTCATTTTCTACACAATTTATTGTGTTGTAGATTTATTTTTAAATGGATAAACCTGAGATTTTACCCATGTATTCAGAAGGGTTTGCAATTTTAATAAAAATCAAAAAACTGAAATCTGTCTTTCTTAATTCAGTACTTTCTAGAAGCCCGTTTGGCAGCAGTTACAGCTTCAGGTGTTCTTGGGGTAAGTCTCTATAAGCTTTTCACACCTGGATTTGTGCATTTTATTCCCATTCTTCCTGGCAGATCCACTCAAGCTTCATTAGATCAAATTGGAAGTGTTTGTAAAATGCTGTCTTCATGTCTCCCCAGACATGGTCTATGGGTTTTAAAGGCTGAACTTTGGCTTGGCCTCTCAAGGACAGTTGGAGACGTCCCCTGAAGCCACTCCAGCATGGTCTTGGCTGTATACTTCAGGTCATTGTCATGCTAAATGGTGAACTGTTGCATCAGTTTGAGGTTGTGTTCATTCTGGTGGAGATCTTCTTCAGAGAGCTCTTTGTATTTGGTTGAATTCATTCATCCCTGAATCCTGAAAAGTGTTTTTGTCCCTGCTGCTGAGAAGCACAGCCATAGCAGATTGTGGCCACCACCATGCTTCATGGTAGGGATGGTATTAGACAAGTGATGAGTAGTCCCTGGTCTTTCCCAGGCATAGGGCTTGCAGTTCTGCCCAGAGACTTCAAATTTTGTCTCATCAAACAAGATAATTTTTTTCTCATGCTCTCAGAGTTCTTTAAGTGTTGTTTGTCAAATTTCAAGCAGAGTTTAGCTATTCTTCCATTAATGACTGATTAATGGAATGCTGGTGAGATGATCATCTTTTCGACAGGTTTCCATGTCAGTAGAGGATTTCTGAAGCTCTGTTAGAGTAACCATGGTGTCCTTGGTCACCTCCCTGATCAAGACCCTTCTTGCCCTTCCATATTACACAATCTGGAACTTTGCAAGAAACCTTATCCAAACTTTAAATTATTACTCTATACAAAATGAAGTTTATTCATCACTGTACTAACATGGCTTTCAATGGGTACACCGACCAATTGTAAAGTTGTGAAGGTCAGGCTAAATGTTGCGTCACGTTTCACCAAACGTGCCTGAATGTGAGGCTATGTGTAAGATTTCCTACCCTGTATCTAGTGCTCCTGACATAATCTTCAAATGGTTGCAGCCCTGTTCAAGAAAAAGCAAATTTGGAAAATAGACTAAAATTTAAAAAAATGATTTAAATGTCAACAATTTAGCCATGTAATTGAAAACTTGTATTTTTCAAGTTTATGTATACAAATTTAGGGATATCTCAAGAATTAAAGTTTATCATTAAGCTTTAATTCCAATAATCCTTAGTAAATCACTGAAAATTCTGTATTTTATATTTTCTCCAGCATTACGTAATTAAAAAGAAAGGTTTCATAAATCATAAAAGGATCACAAAATTTACTAGGAATTTACTAGGAATTTAGCAAATAAACACAGATCAGCTTCATTTGAAACATTTGTTTCTGTATGTAAGCATCTTTTTATGGCTGGGGAATTTGAATTACATTATTAACTGAACAAATAATATTTTGAGCGTTTGTTTTATTTTTCCTGCTCGCTAAGTTAGCCACATTGTAATGTTTATAAAACATACTAATACATTTTTTTAAATCTAAGACTGGATTATATCAGAACCTTTCAGAAAAGATGAGGAGCTGTCATCATGACAAAAAACAGAGCTAAAGAAGTAAGTGTGCTTGGGATTTTGGAGGGCCTGGATGTGAGTTCTTGACAACTTGGTGTGAGGCCATTGCAGTGCTGAATCTCCTGCCTGCTTCTGCCTTAATAAGCAAAATTAAATACTGTACATGTTTTATATTGCCATGTTCACGTTCCTTTTTTTTCATGTACATTATTAGTGTGAAATTTTAAAGTTTAATGCAAAAATAAGTAATTTTAAAATTAACAATTGAAATCAAGATGTGTTTTGTTTTATGATTGCACATTCATTTAGAACAAAAAAACTCAACATTATCTAAAACTATGCCAGGGTTTAGTGCTGTCAGAGGGCAACAGAAACAAACGTATTCAGTTGTAGGCTTCTATAATAGTGAGCGCTAGCTATGGGTTAAAGGAGTATGGCAAGACTCTTTTCTTATTTCTGTACTTCTGTGAACAATAACTCACAACACCAAACAAGTTAGAAAATGTACACATGGCATAACTGCAGGTGGGCTCAGGACTAACTGAACTGATATGAAAGTTGGAGCATTTTACATTTTTTAGTTACTCTGTCGAAGAGTCAGTTATCACATTTTTGTTTAATAAATATTTTTGTAACAATAAGTCATATTCAAAAATAAAAGTGATAATGGACTGCAATTACCTGCATTAGTAAACCCAATTTAATACTTGCCTTTTAACAGTATCTTACAATGTCACATTGTTAAATAAGGAGTACAAGTAGGATTGTGGTGGCTTAATACAGTACTTTCATCTGGGCTGAATGTGTATATATTTTAACAAATAAAAAAAAAAACACACTTCATCTTGAGCACTGCGAAATTACAAATTTAAAAATGATCTTGATTGCTACATTTTGTACATTTCCACTGCACATAAATAACAGCACAATGATTTCATCATTTCCCTTATGTAAAATGCCAGTTATATAGAAAGGTTTAATGCCTTTAAGTAGTTGCAAGTATTTTATCAGTAAAGTCTTACAAAATCATTGTCATTGAGGATAAAAGTTATGTTGTGATGCTACATTTACTGATCCTAAACAAGGGCATATTATCAATGATGTTACCTGGGGCCATCGACTATTTCGGGTCTTTCAAATATCAGACACTCATCCAGGCAACCCAGCTGAAGCTGACCAAGTCTCAGCTTATGCCCTAAAAGGAATCTCCCACGGATGTATTCTCCCGAACCAGAGCCACCTGGATGCTTACTCTGCAGCATCTGTGGTGTTGTAGATGGCTCTCCTTCTTTCCCAGAGTTGCAGAGTATAGAGTATGCACTGTAGAGAGACTGACCTGCAAAGAGTCTGCACCTTATCTGCATGAGCTTGCACGTTGCCCTATAGCATTGGCTGTGGCAGTCACTTACTAGGCTTTCGTACTTGCACTTCTTCTGCTCAAAGGCCTCCTCCAGACACTTCTCCCATGGCACAGTAAGCTCCAAAATGTGCAGGCTTTTTGTACTTCCTGATATCAGAACTATGTCTGGTCACAGTGCTGCAGGAATGTACTACAGGAACTTAAGATGCCTGTCCAAATCTATCATTAACTGCAAGTCTTGTGCACTGTTTAGCAGTCCAAATGGTGCTTTTTCTCCTGACTTTGACTTCTCTAATTAAGTATATTAATGGCCTTGTGGGTTTTGACCTTTTCCATGCAGTGATGGCACTACTGCTGTTCTCTACAATGGTCTTAATGACCTGATCATAATCAATAATATTGGCCTTCCCTCAAAGCCTTTGGACAGTAACTCAAAATATGCTCCAGAGTCCCATGTCCATGGCAGTATGGGTAAACTTGTTTCTCCACTATGCCCCAATGGTACAAGTTGGATGGACTTTGAAGGGTATCATTCACTAAAGGGACCAAGAAGTTGATGTTGTGTGGTTCTGCCATCCAGAAGTCAGTCCATGAGTTGTTTTCTCTCAACAACTTGCTCCCAACTGATCCAGACATCTTGTTGTCTCATCCCTACTGTGCTGCCAGATGGTTCCTTCTCAATTTCTGCCCTCCTTCTGGATCAGATGCTGCAATACCTTTTTACGTGCTTTGTCATAACGGGGAGTTGAATGGATTCCAAGACCCATTCTTCCTCTGGTCACTTTTCCCACGAAGTCCCTATGTGTCAGTGCATACGCCGCTGCTGTCTCCACTCTCCACTTTCTGCTGGTCTTGACTGCTACCCCTGCCCCCAAGACTTTAGGGTCACTTGATTCTTGATACTGCAGCATTTTCCTTGCATGTACTACCCTGAACTCCTCCACATAGTATTGCAAGGAGAGTCTCAGTTTGCAGGTGTTGTCATAGAGAGTGATGCTGATTAAACTCCTCTGAAGACCTAACTATCTCCTCTTCTCAAGGACTATGGTGGTGGATATAGGACGCTCATTTAAAATAAGTGGTCACAAGATCCTCTGCAATATGTTGGTATAAATGTTGGTGTATCCATGCCTTGTATTTTCCTGGGAGGCATAACTTAGTGTAATCTTTCTGCCTCCTGTACCTCAAAGTTGTTTTTTTTTTATTGATGCCACATCTCTGAGGCTGCTATCAAAGAACATTTTAAGGCTTTTCACAGGCCTCTCAGGGATGGCAGGGATCGGTACGCCATAGATGAAGAAACAAATTTTTCCTATAACTCTGCCTTTCTTCAGGACTAGGGACCATGATTTTTTTGGGCGTAAACATCATCCTGCCCATTTCATCAGTCTCTCCAACCCTTTCATGGTCCTCCTAGCTCCAGCTATTGAGTCAGTGGCCACAGGAGGAAGGGATTGGTGGTTGGTGGATCCCAGATTTGGTGCTGGGGCCTCTACACTCTGGTTTGGGTGATTTTACTAGCATGTTTATAGCCAGCAGAAGCAAACTCACTGAAATGGTGCAATCTGTGGTGATTCCCTCCTCCAATCTCTGCCTCTCTGATGTTATTGGTTCTGCTGAGACTCTCAATCTGAAATCAATGTAGTAATCCAGAATTAGGTTTCTTACACTAGCTGGGGCATGGTATCTCTCCAGTGTTTCAACCACCAACTTGTAGCTCATCAAATCATTGGTATTGTGATCTAGACAACTTTTCACCCCAGGGAAACCACCTTTCTCTATTTATGTGTCTATCTAATCTTCCTATCAACACTGGGCAAGGTGATGAGTCGGGACTTCTTTAGGAACACAACCCTACTGCATACCACCATGTTTGTGTCACGTTGTCTATTCTACAGATGACTCTGTGGATCTTCCAGAATCAGTGTAACAGTAATCCGGAAGAACATTATATATATGCAGCAACAATGAATAAGGAACACGAGGGCTTTGGACAACATAAACAGAAGAGAAGCTTGTCTATCTGATGTCTTGTATTTTATGTACCATGACAGAACATAAACAGAAGAGAAGCTCGTCTATCTGATGTCTTGTATTTTATGTACCATGACAGAATGGAAAAAGGGTGTAGATTGTGGCTGAAATAATTTATCTGTTAATCCTTTATACGCTATGGGCTTCATTAGGCAAATGGGAGGGCACAACAGTGCTGGAAGGTTGGCATGCAGTTGGTAATTGTGACATATCTAGCGATTCTCATTCGTGTAAACCGACAAGGTCCAGTGACAAGATCAGCAACGGTGTTTGGCAAATCTGACATACCCCATGGCTAGAAGTTGCATAATGTGTATTTGAAGTCAGTGACAGCTGTCTTAGTTACTTCTGTCTTGGCCATGTGGTTTCAGTTGAAAAGCTTGCTGTCAAACCAGTATTCAGTGTCAACTGTACAGGAACAATGTCGGGGATCAGATTCAGATTTAATTGGTTAGTGTGACAACATAATTCTGTTTGACCTCATTTAAAATATGAATGCATCTGCTTCTGTAGGGAAATGATAAATTTGGTAGGACATCTAAATCTAGAGAGGTTCTTCCAGAGAGCATCTACATTGATGGGTATTAAACAAATTTAAGCTATACTGAATTAGTTCTAAGGAAACCAGTTAGCTCCTTCTGCTGGTTCTGTAAGGTGCTTTTTAGGTATGCAACAAAGTCAGTTGATTCAAATGACTAAGGCCATAAATCAAATTGTGTGAAGGTTCAAGAATATGTAGCTTATTTATCAAAGGCCCAACCACTGTCTTACCATACATTGTATTTCTTGTGCAAGAATCTTATGCAGAAATTCAGAGAGAGCCATACATTTGAAACAGCTAACCATTTTGAAGGTAGTGTGTCTAGGTCAGGTCTCTGAACAAGACAACATTCACACCAATCAATGTACCACCATGCCACCTTAAGCACAAAATAAAAATCTGTTTATCTATTAAATAGTGCAGGTGCCACTAAAACTGGGTTGCTGCAGTATCTGTGATTTCCCTGTGCAACCTTTTTAATACTGAAGGATCAACTGTGACATCCCTTATCACTTCCTTAATTCAGCTACTCTGTATATTGGACTAAACAACAAGTGATGTAACATCTTAAAAATCTGGAATTCAAATAAACAAGAATGTTATATAGCATATATTTTTAGGCACAAATTCATTGAATGTACCTTTGAAAAAGTACATGTTCAAGACAAATCTGAACCTTACCAAAAACCTCTTGCTTAACGACAGTCAGAAAAGTGTTTCAACTTTAAAGCAAGTAGTATATTAATGAGAAATTAAGGTTTATTGTATTTATCCTCAATAAGCAGGTGCTTCTTAGAGAGAAAATACTGAGAACATAACAGTATATTTCAGAAACTATAAAAAGAGACATTGGGTCAAACGAAAATAAATAGTCCAAGAAGTACAATTTAAATATGTTCATTAATAGAGGGTTTTTGATCAGATCACAGAAGGTTGGCAGCATCTACTGTATAATGAATATTTATGAAAGGTTAGTAAAATAAGAGTATCATCAGCTTTCCAGCAGTGATATTTTCTGCTACAGAAATGCAATATTATGCACTATTCTTTTTTACGTTGTTCTTGATTTAAAAAAAGAAAAAAAATTACTCGCCAGGGGACCTTTCTGACCCTTTGTTTATTTCATAGTTTTGAAGCCGTGCTTGTACCTGTCAGAGTTTTAATGCACACCCTATAAAGTTAAAAGAAGGTAGTCTCCCGTCTTTTCTCTTGGTCTGTGTGCCCTGGAGAGAAGCCTGTGAGAGTGCTAGAAGGGTGATAAATAATTCAGGCTGGCGAAGTCACTCACATGTTTGGAGCAGAAAATGTCTTTCTCAGCCGTTTGCTAACTGAATCTGTACACTGATGGCTGCACTTGATTTAGGACGAGTGCCGACGTGAAATGCTGAAAGTATGTGGCATTAGCAGTTGTCTATTTTAAGATTATGACGAGACAAGGCTTTTGCAGCAGGTCCAATACGAAAGTGAAATGTGTTTGTACGTAGTGTCTTGATAGTCTACTTTTGGATTCTTAGTGGGAAAATAAGCATATGCAAAATATATTGCATGTCTGTTAAAAATAATTCAAAAAGTTTGCAACTTTCTCATTAATGTTAATTTCAGGAATGGCCTCTTCAGCATTTCTTCAGTGTTGTAGAGAAACTATATTCATTCAGTTAAATTTTTAGCGCTTGTTAGTTGTAAAAAATCAAAGAAGTTTTGTCTAAATCACTTTTGAGCCACAGTTGTTTTCTCTGTTGGTTTTTAGTGCTATTTTAATTTGTGATAAAAAAAAAATCTCTCGATATATTCAGAACAGGAAGTCTATCCATCTGTTGAGAGGTCAAAAAGCTAATTTTCTATATTATCAAAACTGAAACATGTGCAAGCAACTACTACTGCCTGGAAGATGCTTCTTTTGTTTCAGAATCTCATACACACAGTCTGGATTTAAAATAATGTTTTTTGTCAAACAGTAATAGAAGTAACTGTGCTGTTGTTTTTCAAGTACTCTTCTTTAGGTCATATGAAGATATTAAAACAACATTTTTTGTATAACTAACCTATTTTTTCAATAATAATGTACGTTTTACTTTGTAATGAATACATATAGGCAAAATAACACAAGTATATACTCTGTATGCCCTCCATTTACAATCAATTACTTCAATATTTCTTCTGTACGTGCTTTAATGATATACTGTTAAAAAAATTAAAAAATGGGGCAGAATAAAGTGGTCTTTTTATATAGTGTCTTTTTTGTCAAAATAATGCAAAGTGAAATAATGCAAAGAGGTAAAATGCTATCCAAATAATAACATACAGTGAGACCTAGAGAAAAGACCTCAAATATTCTGGCAGCATGTCAGAATTTTAAACAAAGAACTGCCTGTACATAGAAAATGATTGATGGCAAAAATTGATAGAAAGCATCAGACAATTTAAAAACAAGTTAATGTAAGTATATTAGCTATACAATGCAAAAGAGTTTTAAGTTTACATTAAACTTGTATGACTGGGAAAATCTCATGTGTACACCCATATGAAGAATTCTAAGACAAGACTAAATGAACTTTCACCAGAAGTTTTGCAGAGTCTTTAGGATACGGAGAAACCCAGCACCAGAAGCTGATATTAATAATAGTTTTGATCAAAGTTTGAAGATGATTCAGAACGGGACAGAATTCCAGTGTAAATGATCTAGATGAGGAATAATACCATCCAAATGCTGTGCAGCTAGACAACATGAAAAAAAAAAACATTTTTCAGAGACAGTATCATATTGGGCAGCTGGACAAGAATAAATTGTTCTAGAAACCTCATTCATGATGTCATGGTCTACAACTGTTGTCAATCTCTGGAAAATGGCATCTTCTGCAATATATCATAGCATTCTCAAACCTACTTACTCTAGTTCAAGGTCAGAGGAAGCACTGGCCCAAAACAGGAAACAGCTTTGACCATAGTGCCAGTCCATCACAGGGCCATTCCATGCACTTACCCGCATTCACACTTGTACAGACACCAACATGGAATCCCCTGTCAGCCTGACCAATACGAACCTATGAAGACATGGGAAGAACATGCAAACTCCACAGAGAAAATCGCCAATCATGACGTAGTTCCTAATTTGAAGTGAAAAACTATAGAAAAGAACAGAGTACATATGCATGACAGTATGAATTGGCATTTTTACAACATGAATTTGACGTAAGAATGATCAACTACTGTTTTTCTTAGCAAAAGTTTCCACAAACTGCATTTAGACAATAAACATTTAGCTAGCTATTAAGCTATGTTTGCTTATTGTTCATTCTTATTATTCTATAACATTAAAAAGTTGTAAATGTGACAGCAGCTGATTGACATTTCTCTAGTTCTTTTAGTACTGTAATTGTACATTTTGCAGTTGCACAACACTTTGCACACTGTACGTTTTCTTTCAGAAATTTCAAGCATGTCACAAAATGTTGGCACTGAATATTTATGTGGTAAAGAAGTCATAAAACTGTAGAAGCCATTCAGGTGGATTAAACCACCTCTTACACTGTTATTGCTATTATTGTCATATGCACAAAGTGCAATGAACTCATACTTGCATGTGATAATCAACCTGCAACACACCTAAACTCTGCAGAGCCATGATAAGTGAGGATAAAAACTTCTGTCTCCCTTACCTGAAAAATCTTAGAATAATATCAGCAGAATATTAGAGAAGTCCAAAATAGTTTGAGAGACAAGGCAACCATATTATTTTGGGTATGTAAAATTAAATACAATATATAGAAAGATGTCCTCCTAGTTTTTGTACTGCCTCTGTTCACTTAAGAGATTCATTACAACTTAAGCATTGGCCAAAGTGTCCAAACTCTTACACACTTCTCTCTTTCACTAAAATTTGGAAGCAGTATAAAAGATCCTGAAACCAATTACTGTACTCCTCTTGTCATGTGAAGAAACCAAGCATGGACCTCTGGCATTTGTTGAATTCATCTTGTGTTGACATTAAACTGATTTCCATGCTCAGTCAGTATTTCAGAAACCAGCTGTAGTCAACCATGATTAGATTGGCTTTTTTAAATAATTATCATTTTTTTTGTGCGTTTTAGCAAAGGTCTTCCCCCTTCTTTATAAGTGATGTACCTTGCACAGCTCTTGTTTGCATGTGTGTGTGTGTGTGTGTTTCTTTTATGGTACAGGCAGTTTTCTTCCTCCTTTGGAATGGGAATAGTATTTAAAAGCCTGTCAGTGTGTGATGTGCTGTCTCCCATGCACTGCAGCCCCAGCACAGGCTGCCTTCAAGCCCTTCCAGCCCTTTGAATAATGAATGTGTTGCTGTGGGGCTGATCTTTCACTCTCCCAAGGCCAACACGTGGCTCCTAATTGGAGGAGCGCTTCTGTGCACATGTGGACTTGTTTATTGCACATTGGGCGAGATGTTCAAATACACCTGGAAATAAAAAACTTGGAAATCCCTTGAGTTTGCTTTAAAGTCCAATGTGTGATTTTTATAGTTTATGCAACCTCATTTTACTGTTTGTTGGGGTCATAATGTACTGAAGCCATAATTTATGCAGAGAAATATGTGCTATGCATTATGATTTAATTTATTATGGATGTGTAAGGATCTGATTGTATCTTCATGACCATGCGCTTTTAGGTTCCTTAATTTAGTGCTACTTTGTACTTACATGTAGTGTTCCAAAAATAAGTACACTAATTTGAGCACAAGAATTTGCTGTCTGGAGAAAATGTTTTATACTGTTAGGAAAAGTAATAAGATTATGATATTTCTCTTTTCAGGCATTGTTAGTGCAAGAGATCAAACCACTGAAGTGGTACCCTTCGGTGTACTTGCTGGTGTCCCTGTTTCCTCTCATTAACAGGTAAGACTGTAGCTTCATACACACATCTGGCCATATACAGTAGGTGTACATACTAATCTGCTCCACATTTTTTTGTTTTGCATTATTAGATAAGCTATTTTTAATTTAGCACTTGTAGTTATGAACTTATTTTATTATTCTTGTGTTAAAAATACTGCTTTATTAACTTCCTCTCTGCTCAGTGTTACTAATTGTTAAATTGTGACATTTGTATGAGGGTGTCACTTGGATTTATCATCTGTTATATATGTGTGTATTATTGCCTGTGGTATATGCAAATGCTCCACTTTATAATACATACAGAGGTTTATCAGATTTTGTTCAATATTTGAAAGCCAAGATGAAAAAAGTGGATATTGTTAGTAACATTGTTTTTACAATTATGTAAAAAGTGATCTTTGCAAATATGAATTTGGACTGTAAAGTCAATGTCGTTATTTGTGCAGTTATTCTCAGGCAAATATAAAAATTATTGATTATCATCTTTTATTTCTAGTTACTTCCTTAAAGGCATCAGTTACTAAACAACGTTTTGTGTTTCTACGGTTCATTTCAGGTATACACTTAAAATAAATGATGGTGACTTTAAACTTAGTACATGTTTACCCACCCAGAATGCATTATGGGATAGTGGTATCAGCATACTCTTGGTTTGTTCTTTGGAGCTGTTTTAGTAAGGCTTTGCAGAAAATTTTCAGTTGCTTTTTATTTTATAGAATTTTTTGATTGAAATCAAGAGGTTGACTTTAACAGTGTAAGAAATTTTACTTTTTCACTGGTGAACATCTCATTTGTGTGGATAAAGTGTGTCAGGTCAGTGTCATATTTCAAGAGCTAGCATTGAGGGAGCATACATTTTCTTGTGCTTAGGAAAACAGGTGTTTTCTGTACTCTTAATTGTTCACTATTAAGTGATACAAGCAATTAAACTAAAGTTCTCTGGATATGAATTTCTCTTTATTAAATGTCATTAAATATGACAGAGGAGAACACTGAACAGCATTGCTATCTCACACAGCGTATTCCTGTTTTCATATCAACCTCGGGTGCATTCTGTGAGATTTTTTTTGTGTTCTCCCAGTGTTTACATGGGTTTCCTCACCAGTCTATAGATTTTCATTTGATTCAGTTAGTGATTATGAACAGTCATTACAGATGACACTGCATTTGTGACCCACTGGGCTAGCTACTTTGAGTACCTGTTCAAAGCTGATCCTCCAGATAGGATATTGGATATCTCCGGGTCCATGATTCTTGATGCTGATCCTCCAATTATTTGTGAACCACCCAATCTCACTGAGACTGCACAGGTGGTGAACTAGCTGAGGGGAGCCAAGGCTGCAGAAATCTGTGGTATCCAGGGTGAACTTCTCCAGGCTGGTGGTAAGGCGGTCGTCCTGGCATTGTAAGCAATCTTTGCTTCCATTTGGGAGACTGGCATCATCCCAACTGACTGGAAAACATGACTCATCTTCCCTATTTGGAAAGGGAAGGGTGACTATCTGGTTTGTGGTGACTACAGGGGAAAAACACTGCTCTCGGTGCCAGGTAAAGTCCTTACTAGAGTCGTCCTCAATAGGATCCATGATCACTTGCTCACCTACCAGCGACCGGAGCAGTCTGGTTTTACACCTAAGAAGTCGACCGCATCCTGGCACTGAAGGTTCTCATGGAGCGCAAATAGGAATATTGGCAGAGTTTCTTTGCAGCCTTTGTCGATTTTCGTAAAGCTTTCGACTCATTAATCGAGCTGCCCTGTAGGACATCCTGAGGATTCGCAGGATCCCCTCGAGGTTGCTGGATATCATTAACGGCCTGAACACTGGTACTGTGAGTGCTGTGCAGAGTGGAGGCAGAACTTCTGTGTTTTTCCCAGTTGATTCTGGGGTTCGTCAGGGGTGTGTTCTTGCTCCTACTCTGTTCAATGTTGGTATGGACATGGTGTTGGGCAAGGTAATGGGGTCCAGCTGCTATGGGGCATCTGTTGGTGAATAAAGATTCACTGATCTTGACTTTGCTAATGATGCTGTGAACTTCGTGGAGTCAATGGAGGCTCTGATTGGGGCACTCGAGAGACTGAGCAAGGAGTCTGAGTATCTGGGCTTGTGAATGTCCTGGATAAAATCCAAGATCCAGGCCTTTAATGACCTCTTCGGCACAGCCATCAGCAGTGTGTCTGTCAGCGGAGAGAGTGTGAACCTTGTTGAGAGGTTTACGTACCTTGGCAGTGACATTCATGTCCCTGGTGACTTTTCCTATGAAGTCAGTAGATGGATTGGGAGAGCATGGAGAGTTATGAGGTCACTGGAAAGTGGTGTGTGGCGCTCCTGATATCTATGCAGTCTTTAGAGTCCTGGTGCTTCCTGTCTTGTTATATGGTTGCGAGACATGGACGCTATCTAGTGGCCTGAAATGAAGACTGGACTCCGGAAAATCCTTGGGTACCGTTGGTTTGACTTTGTGTCAAATGAGCGGTTGCTCATGGAGTCCCAAATGAGGCATATTACCTGTATTGTGAGGGAGCTTCCGTTACGGCACTATGGCCATGTGGCGCAATTCCCCAAGGGTGATCCAGCTCATAGGATCCTCACTGACGGGGACCCGAGTTGCTGGACCAGGCCAAGGGGTCACCCACATAACACCTGGCTGTGGCAGATAGAAGGTCATTTCTGGAGTGTGGGACTGGACCGTGTGTCTGCCTGAGGGGTTGCCAACCGGGATCACGAGCTGTTTCGTTGTGTGGTGGGTGCAGCAACGCACTGTACCAGTGCCTGCTCCCCAACTTGAAACCCGTTTGAACAACATTTACATCCACAGACACTATGTATTACTGACTTGCGATAAGATGCATAATTCTTCTTTTACTTTTCAGGTATATAATCACGTATTTTTTACTATTTTAGTAAAAGTACATGTGATTTGGGATTTTCTGAGTATACGACTAGGTGACTTGACATATGGATTATATGACAATTGTAGCATAAGATTTTTTTTGTTAAATTTTTGATATTGTTTACTGTTGTCCAGCATTAGTCACCTTAGACACTCCATCCTGCACAAAAACATGTCATTAAAAAAATTTCTTGGCCAACACTACAAACTACATGGGGTAAGTAACATATACAAAATACAATTTTTGAATGGAATGCTCATTTTAACTCTTTCTCTCCTTTATCCACACACTTCCATGATGACTACAAAAGGTCTGATAACTTATATAGCTGTTTAATAGAGCTCTGCCTTCTAAGCTACAGGTACATGGTACTGAATACAGTTCGAGAATAAAATAAGAGCACATTTCTCTCCTGCATGTACTGTAATATGTAGAGATAAGGGATGGATCAGTGTAATTGTGTATTTATTTTATTTAAGACCCTTTTGTGCCAGAAAAACCTTTTTCAGAAGAATTTTGTCACCTATATTTTATTTAAAAACATTTTTAGTTCACTTTGTTTTTAAAGTGTGACACTACAACAATGAAGTTAGCAGAATATATTTTGATTACACTTGGAATAGGAAATATCTAGTATGATTATTCATAATGTTGGGATTAACGAGTAAGAGAAAAATGAATGTCAACAGAAGCAACATTTAAAATGAGTTTAAAGATGCAGAGTAGGCAGGAAGTCAGATCGAGCAAACAAGAGAGAAGGAGAGCAGATAACATCTGGTGTCTATGCCCATGAGTGTCTTTCAGTCTTTACAGTACATGGACTTTATAATTTGCCTATCCATTTCTCAGCCAATGTTTTCTCCAAAAATTAAAATTTCCAAGACCACTTTTGTGGTTACGTTTATTTCTAGTATATTTCTTATTGGTATTTTAATATTGTTAACATTATAATATAACATAATAGATCATTCTCAAATCCACTGATTCAGTTCAAGGTTGTTGATCATTGGTTGCAAGGTAGGAACAAATGTTTGCCTATTGCAGAGGCCACACATGTACTTGCAGTATTATTATCCATTTAAATTAGGAAGTTGGCTAATACAAAAAATAACTTGGGTGCTTGACATGTTATTTTTCAAAAAGTCATGAGTCACGTGGTTTCACTTGGACAGTGCTACTCATCTTCTTTTTGTTGTAATTACAGTATATGTAGACAAAAGATCTTCAAAAGTATTGACCTTTACAAGTACTGTTTTTTCTTATCTTTGTTAGTTTTGTAAGAATGCATTACAATAAGTATTGTATAGAGCAACTGAGTATCTCATAATTAATGCAGTATTTCATATCAAGATTAAATTCATCTTCAACATCATTACCAACTCTTCTAAGAGCTGTGAAATCAGAAAACGCATTGTGTAGTTGTCGGCCCAAGATGCTAATGCATCTAGAGTGTTACAGAGGCCCAGCATGCTTACTTTTAACAAAACATTAGTAATATTGTGCCAAGTTCTAAATCAGCTTTGGACAGTTCCTTGAATGGAAAACTTATTTTTTTTTTTTGTCTAATTTTAAAAAGAATACAGCATCTCTTTTCTACTGTGTCATAGTATGTGGATAGAGAGTTTTTTTTTAACTAAATAATAAGACAATGAATGATTAATGTATTTGAAGAAATCACAAGAGATTTTTAATTGGTCCCGTCTGGTGATGCTTTGAACTCTGCGACAGTATAAATGGATTAGATGTTATAGTGGTTCTAATACTGCCTCACAGATAGGCACAGATTTTTTCCCCAGTATGGTCTGAGTGTGGGACATTTCCAGCACATACTGTATGTATAAGACATGTTCGTGCCTGATGACATTGTTCACAGTATACAGTCTAAGCCTGGGTACATTTTAGATCATTTAAGTTGAGACAGGTGTGTGTGATGTAAAATGTTTTTAATAGAATTACATTTTGCTTTGCACAAATCAATGAGGGAGATATCTTGTCAAAGGCTGTTTTCCGTTCTCTATCTGAAATGTGTTTTGAAAAATCCATCTTCTGATGTTGTCTCAAGTGATCTGAGAAGGAACATTTTTGAATTGTAGAAATATTGCATATACTAATCATTACTCTTCAGACGGAATAGTCTTGATCTCTAATGTTAAAGGAAGATTTGGGAACCCTGGCAACAAGTATTCTTTTCTGTGTAGGTGAACTTTTAAGTGAGTGCTGGAATTATCCATTTAAATCACTGTTACATGGCAGAGAATTTTTTTCAGTCTGGCAATAGAGTTGCCCAGCAACAATAGAAATGCAGCAATAGAAAAGAAGTTTGTAACTACTGTAGTTTTAGGATGACCGAGAGAAACCTTGATGGTAAGATGGAAATTTATGAAAGATTAATTATGTCAAAGGGATTTTTTTGTATAATAATGAAATAATAGGTAACATGGATAGTTCAATATGTACGGCATTAGGCCACCATGGTTCTTCAAGGATGGAATATTTCATGTTTAGGACTGCCTTTTAAAAAAGCAAAACTTTACAATGCATATGCCTTCAGACATTTAAGCTTTGCTCAGTTGCTTTTAACAAGCTGGCATGTATAGGGTAACCTCTGTTACTAGAGTCCTAGCAGTGTAAAGAGAAGACTAGCATTGCATAGTGAATCTGAAACATATCTCATATGAGTCATAAGTGTGTTTAAGTCAAACTGTTCAACACAATATGTGCTACTTTAAAAAATACCAAAGTATATATCTTGTTTTATTTTAATATATTGAAAAAAAAATCCTCTCTATCATGTCTCACTAACTGTATGACTCAGGCAGGTTTCATGTACACTGCTCTTCTCTTCTCCACAAAGCTTGGACTCAAATAACAGAGATATCTGTATATAAGCCAGTTTGTTAAAAGCAATAGAACAAAGTTTAAAATGTGTCAATATTTTGCAGGGAAGTATTCCCAATGTTCTTACTGAGATACTGATATACTCATATGTTAAAATCAGTCTTATTTTGTTGCTTTTAACAAACTAACATTCATAGTGCCATAAAGAAAAGAGTTAACCATGTGAAAGTGCATCTCAATGTGAATTCACTGTTGCAGCCAACTTATTTATAGCACTTTAGTAGAACAGACAGAGAAAAGTAAAGTTAACCTAACAGAAGGACAGACAGCGGGCTGTTGAGAGAGACAATATTACAGGAGCTTAAGGGGCCAGAAGGTGTAAAATAGCTGCAGCAGTTCTATAATCTAATTTCTTTGGCTTAATTTTTTTTAGTTTTACCATTTAAGTTAAATTATTTTAAAGAAAAAGTTAAGGCAGTTGTGGCAATCCTAAATCAATCTTTAATAATGAGGCCAGTGCAATGCTAGTCCTGTTGGATGTTGGGCGCTTTAGATAACAGCTTGGAGGAGATGCCAGTTGATCCAGGACCACGAGCTCAGGGTCACTGAACTGAAGGGGGGGTTAGCTAGTCAACATTGTAATAGAGAATTGGCAGACCTGGCCCAGGAGTCCTTTAGTGAGATAGTGTGAACCCCTAAGGTGGCAAGGGAGGAGATTCCAGACCAGAGAGGTAGAGATAGTTGGGTCACAGTCACAAGGCACAAGGTAAATGGTGCACACTGTCTGGGGACATCAACCCCAGAATCAGAAGTGTCAAACTGTTTTGAGGTCCTTGTGGAGCTGGATGGTGTCTGAAGATTCAGAGGTGGTAGGCAGGGATGAGGAACCCCAACAGGCCACCTCAAAACTAGAAAGAGAGAGGTAGTCATAGTTGGGGACTCAATCATTAGGGGGATTGAAGCACATGTTTGCTCCAGAGACAGAGAGTCTCATATGGTGTGTAGCCTTCTGGGTGCACAGAAGGGAGACCTCCGTGGAAGGGTGGATTGGCTCATGGCCAGAGTGGGGGTGGATCCAGTTGTCATTGTCCATGTTGGAACAAATGACATACATAAGGGTAGTAAGTTCTGCAATCCAAATTCAAAGAGTTAGGTACCAGGCTGAGGAGCAGAACTGACAAAGTAGTCTTCTCTGAAAGTCTACCTGTGCCACACACCAGTCCAGGTGAGACCTGGCTAAAAATCTTGGTGCAAGTTAGAAGGGAATAGGTTTATATGGCATTGGGATTCCTTTTGGAACAGCCTGTTCAGCCACAACAGGTTACATCTGAACCGGAGGGTCACCAATGTATTGGGGAGGAGGTGTATGAGTTGGTTAGTCTAGGATTGTTTAAACTAGGGAATGGGGGGACTGCAGGGAGTTTAGAACAGACCAGGTTTAGAACTATATACATGGAGGAAGAAACAATAGTGCAAAAATAAAAATGCATAGTAATGTAAATTTTAACCCAATGTTTAAATATAAAAGGAGTAATACAAATATCTTGCCTTAATGCTAGGATGTTATAAGTATCAAAAATAAGGCAAGTGAGTTGGAGTTGTATGTAGCAGAGCATAATTATTATATTATAGTAATAACAGAAACCTGGCTAAATAACAAAGATGGGGATGAGTATAACACAGAGGAATACACATTTTTAGGAAGGATAAACAAAACAGAAAATGAGGTGGGGTTATTGTTTATGTCAAACAGAATTTAAATGCAACTCTTGTTCAGTTGGATGATGAGCCCCATCTTAGTAAGGAAACGTGGTTTCGCCTGGAAAGCATTAGGGAAAGAGGCCTTATTTTAGGAGTGCGTTATAGACCACCCAATGCAGACAGTAATTTCAACACACATCTTTTTACTAATATTAAAAAAGCAAGTTTACAGGAGGATATCATAGTCATGGGGACTTTAACTATCCAAATATTAACTGGGATAATCTTGCAAATGACAGAATACAAGAGCAGGAGTTTTTAGACGTAATCAGTGACTGTTTTTTAAGACAGTATGTTAAAGCAGCAACGCGGGGTGAAGCCTGTCAAGGTTTAGTATTTTGTAATAATCAGAATAATAATTAGAATTGAGGTTGTAGAGGTGATTGAACCACTAGGGTCAAGAAACCGTAATATAATTCAGTTCTCAGTGTTTTGAAAGAGTGCAGATGCAAAGACTAAAATTATTAAGTTTAAGTTTGGTAGGGCATATTTTGAGCAGATGCTGCAAAGTCTAAAGGGGATCGACTGGGTTAAGCTTTTAAGTGTGGAGACAGTCGAGGAGCAGTGGAACAGGTTTAAAAATGTTTTACATGTAATGCAGGACAGATACATACCTAAATTTGGAATTAATAGGAAACTAAAAAAAACTCTGCAATAGGTTAATAATGATTTAAAAAAGAAGCTGCAAAGGAAAAAAACTTCTGTATAAGGTGTATAAGACTAATAACTCCAAAGTGAATCGTAGGGCATATGAGTACATGAGGGCAACCATTAAGAAGGATATCAGGGAGGTTGAAAGACAGTTGGAGAGGAATATAGCAGATAAGGCAAAAGAAGACAAGATGAGATTCTTTCAGTATTTGAGTAGTAAAAGAACAGTCAAAGAATAGTAAAGGGGAATTAATAGATATAGACAGTGAAATAGCAGATGCTCTAAAGTTGCATTTTTCTGAGGTCTTCACAAGTGAGGAAGTGGATAACCTCTCAGTGGTAAACAGGACTTTTAAGGAGGTGCTGAGTGACTTGGAAAAGGTTGAGGGAGAAGTACTGCTCAGATTAAATAGGCTGAAATCATACAAATCATCAGGACCAGAGAATATTTGTCCTACAGTTCTTAAAGAGGCTAGCAAGTACATATATAAACCCTTGACACATATTTTTAGGAAATCACTGCACACTGGGTACATTCCGAAAGACTGGAAACTGGCAAATATTATCCCATTATATAAAACGGTGACCAGGCAGATCCAAGCAACTATAGGCCAGTAAGCCAGTAAGTAAAGTGCATCACTGGAAAATTAATCAAAGGCATTATTAAGGATAAGATTAAGGAGCACATAGCAAGTACAGGAGTTTTTTTCTGAACAGTCAGCATGGGTTCAGAAGAGGGAGGTCATGTTTTACTAGCAAGCTGGAATTATATGAGGAAGCAAATAAAAAGGATATAAGTGGAGCATATGGTATGGTATTTAACTGGACTTTCAAAAAGCATTTGATAAGGTCCACATCTTTTAGTTTGATATCCAACCTTTCATCAAAGAAGTGGGAGTTCAGGGTGAAGTTTTTGTGGATGGGTGTAGAATTGGCTTAGGCACAGGAAGCAGAGGATTATGGTGCAAAGAACCTTATCAGATTTGGCTGATGTTAAGAGAGGTGTTCCACAGGGGTCAGTGCTAGGGCTGCTCCTATTTTTAATATATATATAAATGACTTGGAGAGGAATATAAGTAACAAGCTGGTTATGTTTACAGATGATGCCAAGATAGGTGGATTGGCAGATAATTTGGAAAACATTAAATCATTATAGGAGGACTTAGACAGCATATAGGCTTGGGCAGATTTGTGGCAGATGAAATTTAATGTCAGTAAATGTAAGATATTACAAATAGAAATTAAAATTGTTAGGTTTGAATACACAATGGAAGGTCTGAAAATCGAGAGTTCACCTTATGAGAAGGATTTAGAAGTTGTAGTGAACTCTGCTCTATCATCTTATAGACAATGTTCAAAAGCCATTAAGAAGTCAGGTTATATAGCACAATGTGTGGAGTACAAGTCCAATGAGGTTGTGCTCAAGTTTTATAATGCACTGGTGAGGACTCATCTGGAGTACTGTGTGCAACAAAAAGGACATAGTAGTGCTAGAAGAGGTCCAGAGAAGAGTGACTAGGCTGATTCCAGGGATATATAGGATGAATTATGAAAAAAGATTAAAAGAGCTGAGCCTTTTCAGTTTAAGCAAAAGAAAGAGGTGACATGATTGAAGTGTTTAAAATTATGAAGGAAATTAATACATTGGATCAAGACTATTATTTTCAAACTAGACATTAAGCCCGTTACAATAATGGGCACTAGAACAGTATTACATAAACATTAGTAGGAACAGTCTATATTAAATGGCAAGGGACCTTGACCTCATTCTGTTTATTGTCTTAATTTTTTTTGTTAAAAATATTTTTGCAAGAAGCCTAAAGTAAAATAATATTAAAAGTAAAATAGAAACGTATATGGCAATACAGTAAGTATAATTAATATTGCCTTAGTGTAAAACTTTGTAACAATCTGTAATACACAATATCTGAAGAAGATATTTAGGAAAAGTTTTTATTTTTTTACCTCATGAAATTTTTCAATAAAATTTCATTATAGACAACATTTTTTTGTAAATACTCTGTCTGAGTTTGGCAACAGTTTGCCTTGTTCAGGACCATCTACAACGTTGACAACAACATCTGTAAAACTTTTAACTCTTGATAATGCAACATATAACTGACCGTGGCTGAATACTGGTTCTGGCAAGTAAATGCCAACTTTTTCTAAGGTTTGCCCTTCAGCTTTATTAATTGTTATGGCAAAGGCTAATGTAACTGGAAATTGTCGCCTTCTTAAGGTAAAGGGTAAATTAGTAGAGGATGGAGCCAAATCAATACGGGGAATATTCTGACGCTTATTTTCTTTTTCTTCAATCGATCTATTTGCTCGTATTTTTCTTTGTCTTTCAGCCTTTCTTTTGTTGATGTTTACTTGCTGACGTGACCGTTCTTCCGTGAGACGTTGCTTATATACGATTTGACTGTCTGTGTCTTTTGTCCTACTTGACGTGTCCTTTTTTTTGGGTGACATGTTGTTAGTAGATAGTTAGTTAGTAAACATACGCGGGGCAGTATGTGTGGCGTCTCCCCAGCAATGGATTTTATGTGCGTGGCCGCAACTACCCAATCAGCACGCACCCCAGCAATGCTATCCTTTATTTGCTTATCATGCGTGGCCGCGGCTACGCCATTCACTGTGTGCCCAGCTTCCAGTGTGTGTGCGTCCATGGTCTCCCCAGCAATGATGTCCTTTATTTGTTAATCATGTGCGGCCACGGCTATGCGATTCACTGTGTGCCCAGCTCCCAGTGTGTGCGTCCACGGTGCCGTGCAGATCGCACCAAGCCCCGCGCATGCGCACTTCACCAGAAGATACACACACACGGACACCTGGACACACACATGGGTTTTATTAAAGAGGATGAGTTCATCAAGAGCACAGAGATACAGTTGGAAACTTGTTAAGCATTAACTTCACACAAATATTAGGAAGTTTTTCTTTACACAAAGAACCATAGACACTTGGAATAAGCTACCAAGTAGTGTGGTAGACAGTAAGAGAGGTTGGGAGCAAGACTTTAGGAAATTTCAACTAGACTTGATGTTTTTTTAGAAGAATTAAGTGGATAGGACTAACAGGCTTTGTTGGGCTGAATGGCCTATTCTCATCTAGATTGTTCTAATGTTCTACTTTGCAGTTTTTAAATGTAATCCTTTTTATGAAATAATACTTTTCTAAAGTATAACAATTTGTTGCTGTGTTCGCTACATTGGGGTTTGTATAACTATTAAATAAAAAAACCCTCAATCTGCATTTGATGAATTCTTAACCAGAAGAACCTGAAATCCATTTTACAAAAATGGTACAGTGGTTAGGCTTTCTGTGTCATGGGCCCAAATTACTGGTACTCTTTTGATATCCTAAAGATATGCATGTCTTTATAAATGAGCATTTGTAAGTGGACTCCATGGAACCTGATCAAGGAGTACTTTCCTGCCTTGAACTTAGATAGACTTCAGTTTGTAACCCTGAATTGGATTAAGTGGGATTAAAAATCTTGTATTATGAGTTTTTAAAGATTTATCGGAAGAAAAATACTAATAGACAATTTGCACAAAGATCAATCAACTGACTTTCCGTTGTGCTTTGCATGAAGACAAATAATTAGATGGCAAAACTGTGAATTAGACAGTAAACCAACTGCTCAAATGCCTTATTTTAAGACAACAAATAAGCTTTAATGACATGGGTGAGCATATTGTCAGGTGGTGCCAATAGCATGTAGATTGGTACTATTTTAATTCATCATAATTCTCCCAGTAAGGCAGTGGTTCCCAACCTTTTCTATGCCCAACACGTCTAAGAAGTGTTTGATTTATATTCGTACCCCCTGCAAAAGTAATATCACATTTGAAGATGAAGTTAAATTGCTGATTTTTGAACCATATACAGTACTGCTGGTGAACAAATTGAACAAAAAAAATATGTTTTAACTCATTGCATAAAAGTTAAATATAAATTAAGAGATTAACCTTTATAAATCGCAGCAATTTTGTAAATGTGTCGCCCATGAAGCTAAAACACTTGATTGATGGTCCTGGAGTTGGGCATACTGTGAAGCATCAAGTGCCATGAGGAATTAACAAACAATCAATGATCAAGTAGTTTTTGGGATTGGAGACTCCTATGGAGCGCACTAAGCACTGAAACAGTCAACAAGCTTTGTCTCCCAACAGCACCTGTATTGAAGTTCAAAAACAGTGCCACACAGTTAAAATTGCCACACTACTGCCAGGACCACGGCAGAAGAGATGGGTTGAGTGTAAGCAGCAGGTGTTGCATCCAATTCAGTCCCCCATTTCTCCCCCTGGCAAAAATGCCAATCAAACCTGGAAATAGTGATGTTTCACCATCAGGGTTTGCATAGAATTCAATGCTAGACCTCACCCTTCTCTATGGATCATTGCAAGGTTCAAATTCCATTCTCTTAAAAAATGTATTTGACTTTACGAATACTCTGCCCGCAGCAAGGAACCCGCAAGAATATCACATTTCTGCAGCTCATTCACAGGTGACATTTGCACATGCAATGATTGATTCTTTTCCTATTATAGAACAGGACCACTAACTAATTAAAGATCTGCATATGATGGCACACTGCAAAAGACTGATTGCACCATGATAAAGTCAGACAATGCACCTCACCAAAATTTGGCAAATTACAGGCACAGCCTTCCTCTTTGTTGCTCCCCCTGAAAGACCAAGATAATTTAATAGTAAGCCATTTATCCAGTATTGTTTGAATAATTCAAAAATATTTTCAAATGAAAGACAAAAATTGACTTCTTTAGTGTCTGGAACGTCCTCCATGTCTAGTATTAATTATAATATACAATCTGCAGCCCACTTTATATAATTCAGGGTCACAGGAGGTCACAGCCTATTCTGGCAGCATTTGTAAGTAACCAACCCATGGGCAGGGTAACAGTCCTTTGCATGGATTAAAGCTATACAAAAAATGAAATAATTTTGTTGCCAATTTAGAGTGGTTCAAGTGATTCAAGATTTATCAGACATAAATTTAACTATTTGTATTATAGTGTGACAAGTTGTTAACTTATCACTATACTACACATTTTCTTTGTAGTATTTATTTGATTTTTTTAAAATCAAATTGTACTTAATACTGTTTATTAATGGAAAAGGTATAGACAATTAGAAAAAGTCAAAAGCAAGAGAATAAGAATAAAGAAAGGCATTCTGACATAACTGGGCTTTCTAAGAACATTTATATTCCAACTTTAAAGAATTTTAGCTTATCCAAGTGTCTACCTACAAATTTTGGATTGTGACACTCCTTCAGATGTCTAATTCCAGACACAAACACACTTGCTCTGCCACTGATATTCCATATGTTACAGACAGATTAGCTGACTGGCTTAGGGTCACATGAAGACCCTAATTGATGAATGGAGCCAACAGCACTGAACTCCCGAGTAAGTCTTTTGTCTTATTATGCCATACTTTCAGTTTTTGATATACAGAAACTGCTAGTTGCTGTTCATAAGTCAACTAGGTGGCTGGGTACCACATACATCTGAAAGCATTGTTTTTAGTTCAACAGGACCCTACTGGGTGCATTCATGGATTCTCAGCTGCACCCAAGTGTCTGGAGTGAATAAATCTCCTCCTTTGCAGTACATCCTCTGTGCTTTCTTTAACACAGGATCCTCAAACTCTTCTCCACCAGAGACCCAGCCGTACATGATGGTTATATTTCTGCATGCTGGTACCCTGTTACATACCAATACCATTCATAGTGGTCTGTTACTAGTTTGAGTTGCTCTCCAATGTACATTTTCACAGACCCTTAGTCTGCCCCATGCTATTAAGTTGACCTTTTGTTTCTTAACAGCTGCTAAATCCATCACAGTATGCACAGTCTTTCAGACTTTGTACACATTAAAGTCAATTTTGGCATCATGAATAAACTTTAGACAATGCACAATATGATCAGCGTTAATAGCAAACAAATCAGTTCTACCAAAGATGACAGGATAAATTTATAGTTTGTCTTAATCCAATCAAGATGTTTGTAGAGAATTCAGTATCACACAGGCTCCCAGAGCCTTAACCGCACCAAACCAGAAACAAGCTATACATGGAAATAACTGTGCATATGTTTAAGGTAGCAAAACATTCTCAAACTTGCCTAATCCTATTTAAGGTTGCAGGAGACTGGAGATCATCCCAGCAACAAAAACCCACCCTGGACAGAGCGTCAGTTCATCACTGGGTACATCAGCATTAGGCACAAGATTGCTTTTAGATATGGCAGTTACTGAGTTGAGACACCCAAGTGCCACCAGCACTCCATTTAAATGCACCTAAGCTGTGGGCCGATTAGTTGAGCTACCTTAGGTATGTATTGCTGTTTGTTCAGACTGCCACAGGGCATTCAAGGCTGGATCTCATTGTCGCAAAACACATTACAGACTGCTTCTGCAAATATAAATCATGCTAAAAAGTACTCTTAAATGAAAATTATGTCTTTTCTCCCCAATAATGATTGTTTACTCTAAAATGTTATTAATTAAAAAAGATTTGAACACATCCTCTAAGTGAGAGTTTGATTTTTTTCTATTTCAAATAGTATACTAAAAGGTGGCCTGGGATTCTTCCAGTTAAGCAAGATAAATATATGTGCTATTAGAGTGGTGTAGGCAATTACAATCAATTTGTCCTTCACTTTGAACCCATTTGGGAGTCCACCAAATGGCTGTTAATGGGTTATGAGTGATTGTAACACCAAGGGTGTCCTATAAGCATTCTACAATTTTTGATAAAAAAGTCTTCTAAAACATGTTGGCCAGTGAGGCTGGAGCTTGATTGCAACGCTTACAGGCTGGATCTTGCCCTGCATTTATTTTGGAAAATTTTAAACAAGATTAAGTGTGATCAATAAAAGATTTTAAGTTGAATTATTGAATTTTTTGCATACAGTGCATCTGGAAAGTATTCACAGCGCATCACTTTTTCCACAATTTGTTATGTTACAGCCTTATTCCAAAATGGATTAAATTAATTTTTTTCCTCAGAATTCTACATACAACACCCCATAATGACAACGTGAAAAAAGTTTACTTGAGGTTTTTGCAAATTTATTAAAAATAAAAAAAACTGAGAAATCACATGTACATAAGTAATCACAGCCTTTGCTCAATACTTTGTCAATGCATCTTTGGCAGGAATTACAGTCTCAAGACTTTTTGAATATGATGCCACAAGCTTGGCACACCTATCCTTGGCCAGTTTAGCCCATTCCTGTTTGCAGCACCTCTCAAGCTCCATCAGGTTGGATGGGAAGCATCGGTGCACAGCCATTTTAAGATCTCTCCAGAGATGTTCAATCGGATTCAAGTCTGGGCTCTGGCTGGGCCACTCAAGGACATTCACAGAGTTGTCCTGAAGCCACTCCTTTGATATCTTGGCTGTGTGCTTAGGGTCGTTGTCCTGCTGAAAGATGAACCGTCGCCCCAGTGTGAGGTCAAGAGCGCTCTGGAGCGGGTTTTCATCCAGGATGTCTCTGTACATTGATGCAGTCATCTTTCCCTTTATCCTGACTAGTCTTCCAGTTCCTGCCACTGAAAAACATCCCCACATCATGATGCTGCCACCACCATGCTTCACTGTAGGGATGGTATTGGCCTGGTGATGCACGGTGTCTGATTTCCTCCAAATGTGACGCCTGGCATTCACACCAAAGAGTTCAATCTTTGTCTCATCAGACCAGAGAATTTTGTTTCTCATGATCTGAGAGTCCTTCAGGTGCCTTTTGGCAAACTTCAGGCGGGCTGCCATGTGCCTTTTACTAAGGAGTGGCTTCCGTCTGGCCGCTCTACCATACAGGCCTGATTGGTGGATTGCTGCAGAGATGGTTGTCCTTCTAGAAGGTTCTCCTCTCTCCACAGAGGACCTCTGGAGCTCTGACAGAGTGACCATCGGGTTCTTGGTCACCTCCCTGACTAAGACCCTTCTCCTCCGATCACTCAGTTTAGATGGCCGGCCAGCTCTAGGAAGAGTCCTGGTGGTTTCGAACTTCTTCCACTTATGGATAATGGAGGCCACTGTGCTCATTGGGACCTTCAAAGCAGCAGAAATTTTTCTGTAACCTTCCCCAGATTTGTGCCTCAACACAATCCTGTCTCGGAAGGCTACAGACAATTCCTTTTACTTCATGCTTGGTTTGTGCTCTGACATGAACTGTCAACTGTGGGACCTTATATACAGGTGTGTGCCTTTCCAAATCATGTCCAATCAACTGAATTTACCACAGGTGGACTCCAATTAAGCTGCAGAAACATATCAAGGATGATCAGGGGAAACAGGATGCACCTGAGCTCAATTTTGAGCTTCATGGCAAAGGCTGTGAATACTTATGTACATGTGATTTCTCAGTTTTTTTATTTTTAATAAATTTGCAAAAACGACAAGTAAACTTTTTTCACATTGTCATTATGGGGTGTTGCGTGTAGAATTCTGAGGAAAAAATGAATTTAATCCATTTTGGAATAAGGCTGTAACATAACAAAATGTGAAAAAAGTGATGCGCTGTGAATGCTTTCCGGATGCACTGTATATAGAGCTAGAGTGTCTTCTATGCATGGCTGCATGAGATGTTAATTGCAATATCCTTTTCACACTTTCCCCTTGGATCTTTAACAGAAATATTTTTGAGCTTTTATGTATTGTAGAAATGCTGTCTGAGTCTTCAAGACTGATCAGTATTACTTCTAGTATAAAAATGTGTAGGAGGTGTAGAAATTTGGTTTTAGCAAAATTTCTAATTTGAAAATATTGGAAAATTTGTGTTGTTAGGAAGTTACATTTGAAGTGTAATTATTCATAAAGTGCAAAAACATTATATTTAGTTCTCTAAGTGTTTTAATGCCAGATGTTTTCCAACGATTAAATACTGTGTAGGTTTCAGAGGGTTGAAAGTGGTGATTATTGTTGAGAGGACCAACAGATAAAAGCTTCTCTGCCTTGAAGTGCATCTTGCATTGGTTCCATATTTTGAGTGATTGGTGGACAACTGGATTTTTTTTATCTGTATTTTACAGATAAAAAATGTTTGGTTTCTGTTTCTAGACAAATACTTTTAAGTTCAATGGATGCCCTACTAAAATTGCTACCGGGTCGGTCAGCTTTTATTTTCTCTCCTCCACATATCAATAAATATAATTCACTACGGGCATGCAAGACAGTGAGCGCAAACCAGAGAGCCACGCCTGCCAACTCACAGTGTCCCGCCCACCAACTCTAAAACCATAGGATACACACGACAGAGCCCCACCCGCCAACTTTAACCCTCCTCCCGCATCATGGGATACGCACAACAGAGCCCCGCCCGCCAACTCCAACTCTCCTGCCGTGTCGACCCCCGCTCTCGAGGCATGCGTACTGCCTGCTAATGTGCCCGCACGGAACACCACACCAAACACAGCCTCAGTCGATTTCTTCTCTGCTATTGTCCATATGAACCTCAGAGCCACGTTGACCTTTCATTGTTCTTTTCGATACCGGCTGCTTTTCTATATACTGTACTGTATATAATCAACCAAGTCACCTGACCATGAGGTACGCATGACAGAGCCCCGCCCGCCCACTCTAACCATCCTCTCGCGTCATGTGGAACGCACGACAGAGCCCCGCCCGCCATCTCTAATCCTCCTTCTGCGTCCACCGTCGCTCTCAAAGGTAAAGAGAAGGCTAAATCAAACAGCAATAATTAGCAAACTAAGAAAGATAACTGACAGTAACAGTGCAAAATTCACAATTGGTATGCCAGTTAGAAAACTTAAGTTTTGAGGGTAGTTTTAAAATGTGTTTTGAATCGAGCTGATGTATATGAGAGAGAAGAGAATTCCCGAGTTGAGGAGCACTATGAGAGACGCTTGAGCTCCCATAGCACAGAGTTTGATGTGTGGTACAGAAAATACAGCTGCAGATAAGAATCTGAGTGAGCGAGAGGAGTTTCAGTCTGTAGGAGATCAGTGAGATTGTGGAGAGCTTTAAATGTTAAGAGCGGTATTTAGTATTGTATTCTGTAGTTAAGAGGGAGCCAGTGAAGTTGAGAGAGAATAGGTGTAGTATGTTCAGTGGATTTAGAACAGCAGGTTACTATCCTGGCAGCAGAATTTTGAATGAATTGTGTTTATGGATATGTTTTGTGGGATGACAGATAGAATAGCATTACAGTAATCTATACGTGAGGTGACTCGGGCATTAACCAATACTTTAGTACTGTGTTGAGTAAGAACAGGACGAAGTCTAGAAATGTTTCGGAGATGGAAGAAAGGAGTCCGAGAAATGTTACTTATACAGGAGGAATTATTTAATAATAATAATTATTATTATTATTATAATTAATTAATAATTGCCATTATAGTAATCCCTCCTCGATTGCGGGGGTTGCATTCCAGACCCCCCAAGCGATAGGTGAAATTTCACTAACTAGAAACCATATGTTTGTATGGTTATTTTTATATATTTTAAGCCCTTATAAACTCTCCCACACTGTTTATAAATATTCCCCGCAGAGTTATACAGCATAATCCCTTTGTATTCTCTTAGATATTAGGTAAGATTCATTGAAATTATGTATATAAACACAGTGTTTATATACAATAAAACCTAAATATTATTTTAAAGATATTGAGTGTCTCTAATATCACATATGTTACAGCCATTACGATAGACAGACCACCAGCAATAAATACGTACAATGCATGAAAAATAGTATACAGTAAATGTGTGTACAGTGACACTAAACGTACGTACATGTACTAAGTACTGTAAGTAGAAAATTATTTATGGTTACTCACCAACAATGACACGATGACTTGTCCGATAACAATGAGTTTAATTTTACTGCACAACAAAGGAGAGTGTTACAGCTCTTCCAAAGGAGCCACTTCAGGCGATTGTGTAGCACTGCCGTTGTTCTTCTTCTGGCAGTCTTCAATCCAAATCCCTAAAGCAGATTCCATCTAGACTACTGCCTTATTACATCCACTTACAACTCGTTTTGCACCCTGGTTAAAAGGACACTGCGGCCGTAGATCTTATATTCCTTTCCTACTTTTTAAATAAAAAGAATCGTAGACTTCAACAAATCCAAAACGTTTACCTTTTCGGCAATCGTTAACATCTTCCGTTTGCGCTTGGGCACAGCCTCTGAAGCAGTAGCAGATCTTTGGAGCCATAATGAAGGGCTTGACTATGCACAAAGATAAACACAAAAGAGCACAACTCTTTACACAGCGAAACACGTTGATGCTGAATGAGCGAGACGAGACTTCCTGGTTAACACTGCATTCAGCACGCAGGAACTTAACTGCGTGCTCTGATTGGTTAGCTTCTCAGTCATCCGCCAATAGCGTCCCTTGTATGAAATCAACTGGGCAAACCAACTGAGGAAGCATGTACAGGAAGTAAAAAGACACATTGTCTGCAGAACCCGCGAAGCAGCGAAAAATCTGCGTTATATACAAACCGGATTCCAAAAAAGTTGGGACACTATACAAATCGTGAATAAAAACTGAATGCAATGATGTGGAGGTGCCAACTTCTAATATTTTATTCAGAATAGAACATAAATCACGGAACAAAAGTTTAAACTGAGAAAATGTATCATTTTAAGGGAAAAATATGTTGATTCAGAATTTCATGGTGTCAACAAATCCCAAAAAAGTTGGGACAAGGCCATTTTCACCACTGTGTGGCATCTCCCCTTCTTCTTACAACACTCAACAGACGCCTGGGGACCGAGGAGACCAGTTTCTCAAGTTTAGAAATAGGAATGCTCTCCCATTCTTGTCTAATACAGGCCTCTAACTGTTCAATCGTCTTGGGCCTTCTTTGTCCCACCTTCCTCTTTATGATGCGCCAAATGTTCTCTATAGGTGAAAGATCTGGACTGCAGACTGGCCATTTCAGTACCCGGATCCTTCTCCTACGCAGCCATGATGTTGTGATTGATGCAGAATGTGGTCTGGCATTATCTTGTTGAAAAATGCAGGGTCTTCCCTGAAAGAGATGACGCCTGGATGGGAGCATATGTTGTTCTAGAACCTGAATATATTTTTCTGCATTGATGGTGCCTTTCCAGACATGCAAGCTGCCCATGCCACACACACTCATGCAACCCCATACCATCAGAGATGCAGGCTTCTGAACTGAGCGTTGATAACAACTTGGGTTGTCCTTGTCCTCTTTGGTCCGGATGACATGGCGCCCCAGATTTCCAAAAGAACTTGAATCGTGACTCGCCTGACCACAGAACAGTCTTCCATTTTGCCACACTCCATTTTAAATGATCCCTGGCCCAGTGACAACGCCTGAGCTTGTGGATCTTGCTTAGAAATGGCTTCTTCTTTGCACTGTAGAGTTTCAGCTGGCAACGGCGGATGGCACGGTGGATTGTGTTCACTGACAATGGTTTCTGGAAGTATTCCTGAGCCCATTCTGTGATTTCCTTTTCAGTAGCATTCCTGTTTGTGGTGCAGTGTCGTTTAAGGGCCCGGAGATCACGGGCATCCAGTATGGTTTTACGGCCTTGACCCTTATGCACAGAGATTGTTCCAGATTCTCTGAATCTTCGGATGATGTTATGCACAGTTGATGATGATAGATGCAAAGTCTTTGCAATTTTTCGCTGGGTAACACCTTTCTGATATTGCTCCACTATCTTTCTGCGCAACATTGTGGGAATTGGTGATCCTCTACCCATCTTCACTTCTGAGAGACACTGCCACTCTGAGAAGCTCTTTTTATACCCAATCATGTTGCCAATTGACCTAATTAGTTTTTATTGGTCTTCCAGCTCTTCGTTATGCTCAAATTTACTTTTTCCAGCCAACTTTTTTGGGATTTGTTGACACCGTGAAATTTTGAATCAACATATTTTTCCTTTAAAATGATACATTTACTCGGATTAAACGTTTGATCTGTCATCTACGTTCTATTACAAATAAAATATTGACATTTGCCATCTCCACATCATTGCATTCAGTTTTTATTCACAATTTGTTTAGTGTCCCAACTTTTTTGGAATCCGGTTTGTATTTAGTTATGCTTTCATATAAAATCCGCGATAGAGTGAAGCCGCGAAAGTCGAAGCGCGATATAGCGAGGGATTACTGTATTAGTGTATAAATGGATTTAAATAATTGCATGTAAACGATTTGACAAAATCTGTTGTATGTAAATGATACTGTTTAAAACATTATTGTTTTTTCATCAGAAAACCCAGTTTCCACGTCTACCTGCATTAGTTTAAATGGCACTTTTACCACTCGCAATAGTGCGGATGCACTGACTTATCGTGTCGACAGGGCAACACAGTGAATGCAGCGTCTATCTATATATGTCTATGTTTTCCATAGCCTGCTACAGGAAGGTACTCTCTTGACCATTGGCATTGGTTTCGCTCCTTGCTATTTTCGTTATACTGCGATGGTGGTTTCCTAAGCCTTTGTTATACTGAATTCCTTTCTCACTGTTTTCCGTTCCTTTTCTTACACCGCCGTATGCTACAGCGGGCTCCGGCTAGTTTTTAATATATGCATAGCCAACCAATAAGATGATCATTTATCCACCCATCTTCAGACCCCCTTAAAGCTAATTAAAGATTGTGCTTCCAGTAGCATTGGGCACAAGGCATGACCCAAAACAACGTGCCACTTAATGGCCTTCCATAGTGCTTCTTTGTTATCATTGCAGTGATATTCTCTGTCACTAATGTCACTTTTTGTGCATCACTGCAGCACACTGTCTTTTCCTCATTGCCTCACCTATTTTTTTTAAATAGCTGTCACTGGTATAAGACGTCAGAAGGAATCTTTAACTCGCATTAGAACCTGTAGAAGATCAGCCCGGCTACAGACAGACAAACAGACCAACAATGTCTAGAGCATAGACGTTATTTCTTTTTGGCACAAAAACCATGCACAAACCCCAATAAACTCAGTCCTTTCTTCTGCCACCTCCACTCCTCACTTGCAAGCGCCGCCTTACTTCTCCCGACTCTGGCTCCCCAAGTTGAGTGAGACAGCCTCCTTTATACTGCACCCGGAAGTGCTCCAGGTGCTTCCTAATTGACATCTGGCAGCACTTCCAGGTGTGGCGGAAGGCCCTGATTTAAACCAAGGGGGCTGCCCTCTCGTGTCCCGGGAGAGGTACTGTTGTTGACATGTCCACTCCCTCAGTCCTCTCCTCAAAAGGGCATCCCAACCGGGCAAGGTCCCTAGCCGTGTATCACAAACCATTTAGACCCGACTGTCTTTGGAGTAAAATTAATCTGAACACTCAAAAGCACATTGAAACTGCACACAAATTGGCTTTGAACTTAGCACAAAGACCTATAAAATCGATGGCACGTTACATGACCTCTAGTTGGAGGGGATATCAGCCTTGATGACTGCAGTTCCTGATCATCTCTGCAGTATATCAATTTAAATAACTAGAAATCACAGGGCATGTGACATGTTGGTGTGACAACACAGTTTCACATTTACAAAGTTCCAAACTTCATTAGATGCACACCTCAACAAGCACACTTACCCTACTCCACTCTAACCTACTATTACAGTTCAGGTCACTGGTATCATAATACTGACATATTGTGCAGGTTTGGCAGTGCTCAGCACCTGACTTGCCAGAGGCAAGAAGGCCTAATCACAGGTGTTATAGTTACGTAGTTTGCTCATTTTGCATGCAGCTGGAAATTTCAGATGTCTAACTGGCAATCTGAGGAGTAGCTGACAGCATGCAGCAGATGCTCTTTTCTCATTGCTGATTAGAAATAGGTGCTGCACTATTGCCATTTAATATTAATAACTTTCAGCAAATGCAATTCCTTTCCGGTTCCCTTCAGGCAGTCTGAATATTGGGAGAATCGGAAGCTGAATAATAAGCTTTAGCACCTCACTGTTTATAGGCCCATGCAGTAGGTCAACCGTAGATTCAATGGCTAAAGACACGCAGCTGGGAGATAGCAATTTAGCAATTTGTCTGCCATACCCAGCTGTTACACTAGACAAATAGAAAGTTCAAAGCATCCAGTACCATTTTGAAGGTAAAGTGCAGAGATGTACAACAATCAGTAACTAATATCATAAGGACCACCTGAAAGGATTTTTAATTTATTATAACATCTGACATAAGGTAACTTAAAATTTTCATAGAGTGCATGTACTAGAAGACTTTGTCTCTTATACAAAATGTACACATTTTGCACCAATTGTCAACCAGAAGGTTGGGCGTACTGTATGTGCATCCCAGAAGGCCAATGACAAAATGTCAACTCCTACATTTATATCCATTAGCAAGCACTAAATCTTTGCTTTATATATGTTCTCCCAGCTTTCGGCTTGCCCGTAACTTCTGCTCCATAGCAGGGCACCTAGGATGTGTCAATAACAAAGGCTGAAGCAAATTTAGATACAGTGAAACTGCTGCTGGACAAAAAAGTGAAAGGCTGTCTACATCGAGGGCGCCATGAGTTTAATCCTTGCAAAAGTGAAGCAAGTGCATAAGCAAGAGAGAGAGAGACCATACGTAAAGCCATACATTCTTATTGCTAAGGGTGGGAGTCAACTCTTTACTGATTAACCAGTAGACGTAAATTTTATGCTAGTAAACAAGGCCACTGTGTATAAACCTTCAGAAAAAATGGCAGTACCATCCCACAACCCAAGGCTGCCACCAAGGTGAAGAAGGAGAAGAATTCCTGAACAAAGAATGGAAAAGAGTGCTGAATATTCTTCCACATGTGCCTATGAAACCTGACCAGAATGTTTGGAACAAAGTACCCAGAGCAAACAGGAACCAGACTATAAGTACACCCACTTTGTTTCCGAAAACTGTTGGTTATAACTTAGTAGTTAAAATAAAGCACAGTTAATGTATTCTGGTTATTGGTATTACTGTAAATGAAAAATAACCTTTGTGAAGGATATAGTTTTTGGCTGTTACATAGTGAGTTTTTCTTCCAAAATTCAGTAAAAAAAGTCAAGAGCGGCTTCTTACACACACATGCACACACACACACAGAGGACCTGTGTGTGGATGGGTAAAGCAGCGCAGGCAAGTTGTGAGCCAATTAATAAATGCCACCATCACAGTGCAGGTGCTAGAAACTTAATAACTACCTAATCAGAATCAGATCAGAATTTATAAGTCATGTGACCTTTTTCATAAAAGAAAAAAAGATCAAACTAAGCTGAGAAATATCATTCATAAGTTATGTGCCTTTTTATATATAAGAGAAAAAGTTCAAACTAAGCTAGCACAACTATATTGTTTGTGTTGTTTTATTGTCCTGCCTCTGTATCTATTTAAACATGTGTATATCTATACAATATATACTTGCATATATCCATCTTCCATTTTCCTTGTGTTATGAGCGTATTTGGTTTATTGCAGCAGGCTTCTTTGGGTTTTTTGTTGAAAACTAGTCTATCACCACATCCAAACAACAAACAGAGAAAGTGAAAGTGGTTTAATATAGACTTTCACCAACTTATGAACTTTGTTCATAAATTTCATAGATCTCTTCATAATTCAAGTGTCTCGTCTGCTAGCCTGTCTCTGGGTTCCTTGGAGAGGCCTTCCCACTCGCCTCATCATGCCTTTGCTCCTGCATGTGCAATTGAAACCTGAACTTTTCAGTTTAACCTTGGAGCTTGAAGGTTAGAGCTCTTTTTAGGTTAGCCATTGGTTGATTTTTTGTGAAGCAATTTAAAGGGTATATGAACTTGTACATCTCACAATTTTGGAGTAGTTTATTGTCATTACAATTTACCACTTTACCCACTGAATAAAAATTGGAAATCATTAATTATTATTATTTATGTAGCAGACACCTTTATCCAAGGTGACTTACAGAGCAAGTTATAAGACATACAAGAATGAAAGTGCAACCATCAAAGCAAAAGAAAACAAAAAAAGCAACCCTGAGGGAGCAGAACTACTAAATAATTATAGCGATAACTGCATTAAGACAAAAATCAGTATCCTAAACTCTCTGCCAGTATTCTGTAGGAGAGAATCTAAGCAGATCCATGATATTTAATGAAATGGTGTGTTGTCATAAGACACTTGAACACAAGTAAAATAGGGGTCAGTTTGAATATCTAAAGGGAGATCATTCTACAACTTTGGAGCAACAATGGAGAAATATTGCCCAATCTTGGCGTGTATGGCGTGAGGAGGTGCAGTCAGCAGACAGACAGAGGCAGAATGGAGACTTTTTAAAGGGACATATGGTAAAACAACTTATTAGGAATACTGAGGAGCAGAACCCATCTAAGAATTTAATGGCAGGACAAGAGTTTTAAACTGGATCCAACAGCAAGCCATTCGGGAGACTGAAGCAGAGGAGTACTAAAAAGTGAAACAATAAACAGAAAACACCAGTCGAGCAGCTGCATTTTGGAGAAGCCTTTGAGGTCTGATAGCATCTGAAGGAAGTCCCACCAGAACAAAGTTACAATAGTCCAGCCAAGAAACAATCAGTGCCCGAAGAAGGAGTTGTATGATTAGCGAGGAAAGGTCAAAACTTCTGAACATTATATAGAAAGAAACAACAGAACTTGGTTATTGAAGGTATATGTTTGGTGAATGAAAGCGATGAGACTGATTGTGAAAGGGTGACATCCTCAAGGGCAATGCACAGAGACAATATAAGTAGTACCAATCAGTTTCATCTTGCACTGTGTCTCTGTAGTTTATTTTTACACTCTTTTGCTTATGAGACTGAGGAAGGAGAATCAGAGGGAAAGTGCAAGATATTTGGCTTTGAAAGGTTAATTTTAAGGTGATGTCCATTAATCCATTGTTGGAGATCTGGACTGAAACCTGTGAGTTAAAAGAGGGAGATGAGAGGAAGATCTTTACTTTATCAGCACAGAGGTAGCAGGAAAAGCTGTGAGAAGAAATGGCATTGCCTAAAGAAAACAGAAGAGGACCTAACACTGATTTTTGAGGTACACCTGTAGAATGAGTCTATGTAGAAGGCAAGGAGTTAGATCAGAAGACACAAGAGGGTCGGATGCAGGGAGTAGTTAAAAGTATTGAAAGCTGATGAAGGGTCAAGAAGGATAAGAACAGGTAATAATCAGTAATATTCAATTTGCATTTCTGCTTTTTGTATTAAATATTTGATGTTAATTTGACATATCTTTTAATACTGTAATTTTGTGATTGTACTATATGACAATATATTGACAGACCTTTATTTTGTGTGATCTTTACGGCATTATTTGGCTGACATTTTATCATCACTGGTATTGGCAGCCTAATACATTAAGAAATGTGTTGTCCTCCATTACTTCTCACTTGACGTTTACTGGAGGACATCTCTTTCCTCAGCTGCCCTCCCATGGCACTGCCACTGCTGTAGTCTTCCATATTTTCTTTCATGTGGCCCCAGTGATCTTTTTTGATATGTCACATGTCAACACATTCATGTTGCTGGCTCTGCCTCACACCGGGTATCATTTCTAGGTTTTATCTACAAATTATAAGTAATTTACCACTAAATGATCTTGGGGTACAATGCAAAAAGGATCCTTCAATTATAATTTCAGAGTGGGAAAGGCACATATATCTAATTTAAACTGCCTGAAACTTGTACAAGACAAGATCTGAATTGTGACCATGGTCAACAGATGCCTACCCCACTATGTCTGATATTTTGAGAGTGCTCTATACTCAGGCTATTTTGGACAAACAGTTTTGCATATCTTTCAGAGAGCATGAGATCTAAAATCAACCCCCAACCTCTTAACAGTAATATTTGGAGAAATTATCATTATTATCAGAATAAAAGTTAAACATTTTAATATAAATTTTTATCTATATAATTAACGTTGAAATGTGTTCCCCTAGTCTAAAATGATGCATAGTTGTATAAAGAAAACAATTCAGATTAGCAAACTTTTTATTTTCATGTTTTGCTTATGACTGATTAGGAATAATACATTTTTGCCCATTTTCATTGTACTTTGTCACTAACTTGAAGTTTGTGGTGAATGCTTTCTATTGAAATTTCCATGTGTAGTTTTGGCTTCACATCATCTATTTCCTGTGACGACTGCTTGATAAGTAGTACCAATCAGTTTCATCTTGCACTGTGTCTCTGTAGTTTATTTTTACACTTTTTTGCTTATGAGACTGTGTTCCTTTTAAACCTTTGTGCCAGTTCTCATTTGGAAATCTTGAGTCGTATCATTCAGACTGTTCATTGGCCTCTCTAGTTCTGCTTCACTGTCATTAACCATTTGCAGATACAACATTCTGGTGAATGACTTTATAGATATCTGTTAACCTTAACTCTTTCCTGTAATCCTTCTGCAGCCTTAGGTTTTATAATCGGGACATTGATTTTGCAAAGAATATTATGATGCCATGCTGTTGGCTGTATCTTTATTAACCCATTTGTTAAGTTCTATCAGAATCTATCACTCTTTTAGTTTTTTTTTCTTTCTAAAGTCCCTATCTTGCTTTGCCAATTTTTCTGTTTATGCTCAAAAATATTCTGACCTTCACCTATTCCAGTCAAGCTGTGTGCTGCCTGTCTTCTAGTTTCAGACGATCCACTTTAAACAAGTTCACGGGCTAATATTTATCTTGACATGTTTCTACATGCTTTCATAATAACTGAGAAAGTGAAACAGTAGGACAGTTTATGAAAGTCGCCCAAAACCAATTCATGTCAACATTTTTTCCACAGTGATTTGAGAGAGTGAATGAGTCATTCGTCAATATGCAAGGCGACTTCAACCCACAGGTTCAGTTCCAGTTTGTTTTCTAGTGTCAATAACTACACTGGAATGCTTATTTTTATTTTGTTTTGTCAGCACACTGTCAGATAAACTTTTCTGGCATAACCAGAAGATGCGAAATAGGAAAATAAGAAAGGTATGAGAGGAAAAGGAAACCAAAGCCAAAATGAGAGATGAAATTCAATGTCAAGAGAACAACCAAGAGCTCAAAACCGAATGTTAACAAGTGAAAATTTTTGTACGTCTTTTTTAAGAGTTAAAATTACTTCCCAGTCATCCTTTTATCCTATTTTGTTGATTAAGCACAGTTCATCTCCTCAGAGGTCATGACTCTAGGAACGTGGGAAAGCTGACCTAACAACGGGATTACAAAATGGCAGTAATTGAGGACCTAAGGTGGCTTCCAAGACATTGCAAAACAAAGCACAACATCGAAATTATTGCAAAATTCAAGCAAATAACTCCAGCCACTGTGAAAAACCTCACACTGTTCCATTCCATTTGAACTAGTGTGGAGCTGATTTGGTATCCTGAGGTGTTCATCATGTGGTGGGTTCTGCAGTGCTCTGTATCAGTGCATGCTTCTTATTTCTATCTTTCTCTCAAGCAAATAATGAAATTAACAGTATCCTTGACCTCAATATCCCCTAATACAGGTACAAAACTATACTAAATCTATACTAATAAAAGGCAAAGCCCTCACTGACTCACTTACTCACTCATCACTAATTCTCCAACTTCCCGTGTAGGTAGAAGGCTGAAATTTGGCAGGCTCATTCCTTACAGGTTACTTACAAAAGTTAAGCAGGTTTCATTTCGAAATTCTATGCATAACGATCATAATTGAATCCTACTTACGTACATATATACGTCCATAGCCTGCAGCTCGGTTGCCGTGTGAGGCGGCGTTGCGTCCCCCATCCCCACGCCTCCCACGTAATTGACTGCCTGCCCATACAAAGCCGTCCATCACTCCGGTCTCTTCTTTCCCTTCTTTGCTTCGCCACGGTATTCACGTCTCCCTGCTGATAACTGCAGCCTTTTTATTTAATGCACGGCTTCTCCGCTGTTTTATTGTTCGTTTATTATGATGCGAAGTTATCGATGAAGATGGTTGTGTGCTTACAACGCTTAACAGATGCCAAATGTCACTTCAACACAAGTCCTGCAAATACTAACGTAATTGAAACAAACCATGAAACTCAACCCGATTATGACAGCAGCTATCCAAGCTGTGAGAAAACGGTAAAAAGGAGGCATGTCAGACATCGTGGTACATTTTCTGATGCAGCTAGACGGAAACAACTTTGTGACGCTGCCGCCAAATACTCGCAGAAAAATCCACAAGTTAATAGACATGCTGTCGCTAAATGCTCGCTGGCAAATCCACAACTTAATAGAGACGCTGCCGCTAAATACTCGCAGGCAAATCCACAAGTTCATAAAGATGCTGTCGCTAAATACTCGCAGGCAATTCCACAACTTAATACCGGGAATGCCTGTTAAACATCTTAGATTCACGAGTAGCGATTTGGGTAGTGAACACTTCGATGAATGAAACCTGTTATCTTTACAACGGTTGACAGACACGGAATGTAACTTGAACACAACACGTCCTCCAAATACGAACCTGATTAAAAGAAATAATGATAATCAAATCCTTGATGACAGCAACTCTCATAACAGTGACAAAGCAATTACATTGACAATCATGTTACATTATTTTTAAAATGTTTCCTTTTCTTTTTCATAACTTATTTAACACACTTCTTTTCCGCTGCAAAGCGTGGGTATTTTGTTAGTAATAGCATAAAGCCCAATCATAAAAGATTTATTCTCTTTGTAACTAAATGGTTATCAGAAACATGCCATTTATATTATGTAAAAGAATTTAGTTCCTTAATATAGTAACATTTAGGACAATGACCAAAACATGTAACTGTGTCCAAGGTTTGAATCTACTGCTTTGCTTCCTCCTTAGTCGGATGTTAATAGCTCCAAGTGTAGTCAGTAATCCAAGGAACCCAAAGCAGGCAAGACTCTCCATTTGATGCACCATCAGTGTGAAGTGGTGTAAATTCCCTTACTGACTTTTACAGTGGGTTTCTCTGTCAGGGGATGTTTAGTGGCAAGAACAATCTAAGGAGGACGTTACTGCCAGATCAGTAAGCACCTCTCCTTTCACCTTTTACAGTTTTACACACTAGACACATCAGATTACCACAAAGTTGTAAACTTAGGCAATGTGGTGAGCTAAGAACATAAATAAAAAGTGTAGTAAGTCTGTGATACTCTTTGTTAGTGTTAGCCTGTATAGTTTCACTTGTTTTGTCAAAGTTTAATAATGGCAAAGTTACTTGTTAAATTATTGCAGTTGCAACTCTGGATCTGGGAGGTTCAGATTTGTTCAGAGAAAAGTTGAGGGCAATCCTCATTGCTGTATATTGTATTGGAGCTGCAAGGATCAAGATCATTTACATCATTTCTCGTTTAACAGAAAGGGCTCTCACTGTATTTTTTGCTGTCTAAAATAGTAGACATTCATGCTGTTTTGAGTATCTTTTCTAATTTATAGCAATAGTAATGAAAAATAATGATTCCATCCATTTTAGTATTAGGTTTCAGTCTTAGGAAAAAGAATATGCCACATATTTCAAATCTTTAGACACTGAAAGAATAAAAGTTTGACTTCCAGCTTTTAAAAAGATTTTCTGATGAAATTTAAAGTGGATTAACATGTTGTGACCCAGGTTCAGACATAAATGATCTTACTGAACTACCAATATAACTGGAATGTTGAATTTCTAAGAGGCATTACGATAACCACAAACAGAAGGATTTTATGAGCTATGTGTTTCAAGATTCAGTGAGGTTCCCATAGTGCAGCTTCTGGAAGAACTGATGAAACCTGGAAAATTGGAACATCACAACTAATGCTGGATTGTGTGAGATTTACAGCAGCCATACCACATATGACTCTCTGTGTTCATTAAATATCACTGGGCATCCTTCATGTAAAGAATATAGTGTATCCCAAACTCCTGGGTAAACTGCCCATCACAACCTGGGCATTCTGCCCCCCTAATCTTCCCCTGTCTCTAATTAGCTATCACCCCTTCATGTAAAGTGCTTTGAGTAATGAGAAAAGCACTATATAATTGTAAAGAATTATTATTATTAAGTGGAATGTCAGAAATTACTATGCAGTTGCCAAAAATGTATGCACTTAACCTCTATCACTGGGCGAAAATGACAGATTTGCATTATAGTCAACGATATTCACATTGTAAACATTTAAATTGAAACACATATTTTAATATTTCAAATATGTAACGCAACTATTCTTGTTTATTATGTACTACTACCTCATGAAGTAAATCTTATATTACTCATGAACACCCTGAATTATGGCAGTTAATGCTAATTTAGGATTTTTTTCATTGCTGCCACATTGCTTTCCACTTTGCCTGCCATGGAGCTTACACTTGGGGTTAGTTTCATCGATCAGCCAAGTATTTAAACAAGCCTCTTTGTCTCAAGTCACTTGTTCATAGAGTATCAACTCGAATCTCTCATAGAGGTGTTTTTTCTAGTCTTATCTCATTGTACTCCTAACCTCTTTCGCCTTTTGACTCAGTGTTTTTTTTTCTTATTTATTTTGCTTACTTGTATTTATTATTTTGTTTGCTTTATTTTGCATAGGTACTCCTGATCAGTACCCTCATTTGTTCCCTGTTACAATTCTGGAAGCATTATGAATTTTTCCTGCTCTGAATAATTTTTTATTGGGAGAATATTATTTATTTATGGGTATTTTAAGCATTAAGGACTCCCACTTACTATTTTTGCTAAATGTGTTCTTTGAAAGGGTAATGATATTTTGGTTGTTAAGTTTTCACTTTCATTGTGGTCATCAGTGTTTGTACCATGTGATGTCACTGGTGCAGTGGTTTCAAAAGCTGGTGCCAAATGCTGTTAGTGTTTGTAATTAAGAAGTACTAAGAAAAAACAGTGTTATTGGTAATAGTTTAAAGTTATGAATCTAACAGAGATTTACACAGTTTTGTGATTTGGTTTAGGTATTGGTTTCTGATTTATACTTCAACCCACTTGCATCCTTGCATGTATTTTATCATTGATTTAGATGAGTCCTGCAACATTCAAAATAAGCCACAGTTGGCAGTATTTGTGTGTTTTGTGTCAGAAGACTGCACAATTAAGGAAAGGTTGCTTGACATTATACTGTTAAAAGACAGGAGCTGTGGCATCAACCTGAAAGAGACACTCATGACTGTAGTTGAGAAGGGAAATTCGCACAAAAAAAGGAACAGCAATAGCTATAGAAGGTGTACCATCTGTGTTGGTATCTGCAAATGGACTTTTGGGGCCATGTAAAGCTGAAAACCATTTCCTAGATTTTTTGAAAATTTCAATGCATCATCCATCAAAAGCACCTGGGGTCTCATGAATAAATGGTGCCTACACACAAAAATGTTGCGCACAATCATTTCTTCACTCATTTTGATATATATAAAAACTAAACTTGCCGTAAAGCCACGCACGTTTTTGCGGTAGCCTCCCTATTTGCCTACATAATTTTCTGCTTGGTTTTGCAAACTGGCTGCACCCAGCATCAAAACAGTGCTACTGGTTCTGTGGTCTCCATTTCTTTTTTAGATTCACATCTATGATGTGGGTTTTATCAAATACACCAAAATTAATTGCATACAGTTTACAAATTTAGTTCATTCAATTGTAATCATTCTGCAACAATATAATGGTGAACAGAATGGCCAAACTATTCCGACTACCATGGGTGCTTTAACGTTGTAAGAAGACATCGCAAATGGAAGAATTAGAAGAATGCACTTATTTATAGATGATGATGACTGGCTTCTGAGTTGATTTTGATTTCCAAGAGCTATCCCCTTGGGGCTTTGTGCTGAACTGGTGCAGACTTTAAGGATTTGTGCTCTACCTGCTCCTTTGCAAGTTCTATCCACTCTTGGGTTTTTAGCCACAGGAGCTTTTTGTCATGAACTTGCTGAATGATTGGGTATTTCTCAGTCATCACTTCGTCACTTCATGCAAGCTGTATAGGATGGTATTATCCGCTTGTCTTTCAGATACATAAGATTTCCTTACACTGTAGTTGAACTGGAGTAATTTGCAGCAATGTCCATTTTTTCAGATGTAATTGTAGCAATCAACTGCTGCACATCGCTATTGCAACAACGCCGGACAAGTTACATCAGCCAGGGATGAATCACCAACACAATGAGATGGCATTACATCATCTATAGCAGGGGAGCTTATAAAAAAAAAAATGGCAATGCCACATAGCCGCAGTTGCATTTTCCAACTAGTGCAGCAAAAGGCAAGCAGTCCTTTTAAGGATAACGGGCAGAGAATCGATCCGTTGTGGCGCTCGGTACCAACGCTACACTATAAAGGCGATTTCAGACAATTCATTTGCTTATGTAAATAGAAAGCATTTCTGCTCTATTAATGTGCTGCTCTATAGTGCTCTTGTGTTGCACTGTGTAAGCATGTAGAGTGGTGTATATATAATTTGGCACACAATCGTGGCTTGCCTGTACCTTAAGAGACGCTGTATGATGAAGCTGACCCTGACCCACCAAATGATCAGTCAAACTGGACAGCATTACAACTTCGTTTGAATGTAATTAGAATGTAAAAACAGGTAATCAGATGCAACATTTATTTTCAACCAGTTCATTTAATTTGTGGTCAATATCACATAGTACAGCCCTTATATTCCTTAGTTCATTGGTCACATCTTTTACAGCATTCAATATTGTATTTTGTGACGCAGAACAGCATTCATCTGCAGACAGCCAGAGGGTCACCCAGAAATTTATGAGGCACAGGTGTATGCACAGCCAGATCCCGAAAACGAGTTTGGCACAACAGCACAATGACCACCTGACTATCGCACAGGAGTCAGCTTTTGTATACTGTCTGAAACAGAATAAACAAATGGCAGGCTGCAACTTGCATTTACGCGTCAACTGTGATATCTGACCACTTCTTTTTTTATTTCAGGCACGGTGCAACTTTCTGAACTTAAATTTTTCCAGTGTCTCTGCCACACTTTTGTTCCTTATACCACTGCTTAAGCCAGCAAATAGCATGTTTTACCTTGCCTCCATTTTACATTGGCTGAAATTCTTGATTTTTTCATGTGCTTTTGCCATTGTCTTTTAACTAAACACTGAACGGAAGGTGATATTTATATTTATTTGCATATTAATATTTGCAAAATTGTGGGAGTGTGCCCTCATACTGACCAGGATTTATGGAGCAGAAGTGCATGATCTCCACCTTTGTCCATATGCCATGTTTTAATGCGAATTTTACGCACTCCTAAATGAGGTCCCTGGTGTCTAAAAAGCTCAACTTGGACCACATCATGAAACCCATGCTAGAAATTGTGAATTTTATTTGGACTCATGCGCTCAATCACAGACAATTCAAAATCTGATAGCAGAACTGAAGACTTTCCCAGTAATCTGCATCCCCACTGCACTTTGAGATGACTTTAAAGAGGAAACATGCTTTCCCATTTTTTGAATTTTTGAACCCAGTAAAGCTGTTTCTGGAAGAGAAAAATAAGGACTATCGTGAGCTAGATGAAGTGGATTTCATATTTTTGGTGGACATGCTGCATCATCTGAATAAACAATGTAGATCTGCAACAAAAATTTTAAAATACTGCTTCATCGGGTTCTTAACAATGAGGATCCTGTGAGCCAGATCAACCTCGAGGAATTGGGCCACACGGCCATAGTGCTGTAACTGACGCTTCCTCACAATGCAGGTAATGTGCTTCATTTGGGACTCCATAAGCAACCGCCTGTTTGACACAAAGTCAAACCAGTGGTACCCAAGGATTCTCCAAACAGACACAGTACTGAAGGAGTCCAGTCTTCATCTCAGGTCACTGCATAGCATCCGTGTCTCGCAGCCATATAACAAAACAGGAAACAACAGGACTCTAAAGACTTGGACCTTTGTCCTTTTGCATAGACATCGGGAGCGCCACACACCCCTTTCCAGCGACTTCATGACCCTCCATACTCTCCCAATTCGTCTAGTAACTTTAAAGGAAGAGTCACCAGAGATATAAATGTCACTGCCAGGGTAAGTAAACCTCACGACAAGGTCAACACTCTCTCCGCAAACAGACACACTCATTAAAGGCCTGGATCTTGGTTTTTATCCAGAGCACTCGCAAGCCCAGACGCTCAGAATCTCATTAAGCATTTCCAGAGCCCCAATCACAGCATCGTTCGCAGAGTCAAGATCAGTGAATCTTTCTTTACCGATAGATGCCCAGCTTCTGGACCCCACAACCCTTCCCAACACCCAGTTCATGAAAGCAGTGAATAAAGTAAATCTGCTGCCCTGTCTACTACAAACAGAACATTTCCACCATGACTTAGATCTAAAGTCTGTGGTCTTTAATTAGTGACCCACTTGAAAAAATGCTGCTTCTGGCTTTTGTTTTCCCAGTTACCTAACTTAGGTCCGGTTTCTCACATAGTGGCTGGAAGAATAAATTAAAGTGAAATGTGAAGTTTATCCATGAAAATCTCTAGAAGCTTATCAGGGTAGTTTTAGGTAGAGGCTGGTGACAAACATCTTTACCAAGTAGCATTAAATTATTACCTCTCTCTATCTTTAAATATATTGTTCCATATATAACATAGGAGTTAATATTTGTTTTTATGGAATGCTTCCACTTATATTTTTTTCAGAATTTAATTTGAGCTCTTTGGCCTGGGGTGAGTGTCTGTATGTGAAGATGCCACACTACAGATTGGCTACTCATCTTAGGCTGGTTCCAGTTTTGCACCAGATTCTGCTGAATTTGGTTCTGACTTCCCATAACACTCAATCAGAGTGAACTGATTTAAAAAAAATGGATGGACTGATATGCAGTAGATTAACACAACTACACTTGAGTCAGTATTTTTTTCAGTTTTGGGTTTTCTCCTCCAGACAGGTTTGTGCTCTGGTAGCGAACAACTTATTTGTTTTAAATTAGCATAGCATGTGTCGTGTTTTGATTGGAGAACATTTTAAATGCTCTGAGTTAAAATACTATATACCAAAATAAAAAAATATTTAAAGCAATATAAAGGTAAAAAAATGAACAAATTCCATATTGTCTTTGAGAGCAATAGAGTAATGATCAGTTTTTAGTGTACTCTATTGAGTTTCCTTTTTTGAAAATATATTCACATTTTAAATATATATCTTTTATTATAGTCAAGCAGTTGCAAATACTAAAGGACTATGGTGTGAATGATTTATAAACCCAGTGCCATACCAGGCCAACACACATGCAAGTGTTCTTGTTACAGCTGCGCATGCTACAAGACAGGTGACTTGCATGACAGGGCAGACAGGCTCCATCATTCTTCTCTATGCCTTTTTTGCTTGAAAAGCTGTCACTATTGCTCCAGCTGGCAAAAGCTGCCGTAAGCAGGCATGGGTTGATAATGACTGCGTGCACACACAGCATAGTGTGCTCACTGTTCAGTGAGCCAGTGTGCCTTTGCAAGGTGAACAAGCAGAATGGCTTGTGGGATGATGCTGCCTACTGAATTATCTGGTCAGGAGAATAGAGATAAATAGCTTAACGTCTCATTCAAACTGCTGTGAAGATTGAGAGCTGTACGGGTTATACCGAATGAGCATGACCACAATAAATGCTTATCTAGCCCATTAGAGTTGCTCTTCTCACCACCCAGAAAGAGATTTTAGTGAATTATTTTTTTTAGCTTTGAATAATCATTGCTTCTATTCATTCACTGATCAAAAATAAGAAATATATTTCTTGCTAAAATAATTAGCAAAAAGAATTAGTGTGTGTCATCAAAATAATTTATTCCTCTTGTTTTTTTGCATGCATTACTGAATACATTAACTGAGCTAAAGATTCAGTGAAACTGTATACATTTCATAACATTTAGATCTATATTTTTACAAAATGTAAGATTATACTTTATACAATACATCAATTGATGATGATATTGTTAAAGAGTAAAATCAAACAAATGTGCCTCAGAGCAAGTGAAAGTGCAATGAATTGTATGCTAAGGGGAAGACTTGTCTTTGAGAAAGAAACAAAGCCTGTGTATGACAATTCAAGCTAAAACATTACATTTCCTTTATATTTTTATACATTCTTTAGTAAGGTTTCAGATTTAAGTGCTGCAGCTAATGTTTTTCAAAGACTTGGCAGAATCCAAATAATTTCTGTACAGAATGCACAGTTCATCACATATAGTAGATCCTAGAGTCTATTTAAGGAACATAGGTAAGGGGGGATGGATGCCAAATTTATTGTGCTATACCGATACCAAGATAAGAATCTGTATGCGTTTTTGAATAAATAATTTTCTAGTAAACAAATTATTGGCTAGGATTAAACAATTATGAGTTTCTGATTATATTTTTGTGGTGACAAAAGATCAATATGACCTGCTCTTAATGAGCTAGCCTGGTATTTAGACTTTGTTTCATCTTCCTTGCTTGCTCTGTCCAAGCTTACCTAACATGTGAAACTGGATTGATGAACTGCACTATGAGAATGCAACTCGCTTCAAAACAGTTTAGTTTTATATGTGCCCTCACCAGATTTTCTGCAGGACAGTATAGTTTCTGTCTGTGGTGTCCTGTTGCATATAAATAAATGTGCCCTTTCAGATACACATGAAAGGATGTGGGTCTATGTCAGCAGCGAAGGAATGATGTGTCTTTGGAGGATTTTGGTTGCCATTGTAGATGTCTCCTCGAAGGGCACAAAGCTTGTTTTGCTGCATGAGATGTTCTGGAATTCTGTTGTAACAAAAGGCTTAGTGACCCTCTGAGCCTTAGTGAGAGGGATGTCAAAACAAAACTAAAGGCTGAATTAAGAGAAAGCTTGTTCGGACTGCGTATGCTCTGATGTAAATGCCCAAAATGGAAGTGTGTGCTTTTTTCACAATTTTATTTGAGATATTTATTGTGCATTTTTATAGCATGTTTTACCAGCTGTTTATTGTTTTCACATTTTTAGAAAGTGTTTTTTATCTATTGATTGAAGTATCTATTGCCGAATAAATTGCACTTTTTTTTCTTCTTTTTCCAAATTCCACCTCTTTGTCTCCCTCTCTTACTGTTCCACTGGTCTTGGTCCCTCTAAGCCCTGGGGTCTAAAGTTGTTAACTATTTCAGATTTCTTTAGTTACAGATATCATTGAAATGACTTGAACCCACAACAGTGAGATCATGCTAATAATGCCATTACTTTTAAAAAGCTTGATGAAATTCAGAATGACTAAGATGTTACTTGTATACAGTACATGTTTTACTTTAATACTATAAATATTATAATTTGTGCTATCACTCTCTGCTTTGGTAACACTACGATGCAGAATGGAAAACCCATTCAAACATTTCAGATAATCTCTGAACGAAATGAATAAATAAAATTACAGAATCCAAATTCTACAGTTTGTTTGTATTAATTGCCACCATGATAAAACTTGTGCCATGATACATGAGATTAAACTTTTCATATCCCAGCTGTAGCATAATAACTGAAGTTGCTTGGTTTCGATTCAATTTTAAACCCAAACTTGAATAACCGTTAATAATTTAAAACACTTCATCTTGTACAGTGTTCTGTTATTTGATGTAGATTTTTTTCAGTACTGTATGGTGCATAATTACACTATATATTGTATTATCGTACTATCTGTAAGCACTTATTTATTTTTAATACTTTATACTTTTTTTGGTATATTTTTCACCTTGTATAAATGGAACATATTTAAATAAGTATAGCGTTGGTGTATGTTACACCTCCTATAGTTCAAACAGCATTAAATGAAATGAGTGTGAAGCAACAGTACATAAAAGGTAAGGTCATAGAATGCAAAACTGACAAGACAGAAAACAACATGCAGCATAAACTGGGAGCACAACTGAACAAGTGCTATGGAAATAGGGGTGAGGATTACATCAGGTAAGATGGTTTGAGTTTTCAAATAAATAAAATTAGGTCTTGTATTTTAATTTATTCTTGTTTATCTTTGTGTCAGAGGGTGGCAATTTGTTGCATGGTAGGGCATTAAAGTAGTAATATCTCTGTACTCTAACTGGCAATACTATTGCTATCACTATGTTTCAGATAAGTAGAAATGAAACTTGAACTGTAATCAACATACAACAAACGAAGAAGCTTAGAGTTCCCTTCCTTTTTGTTGTAAAAGGTGCAATTACCGTGCTTACAAAGAAGAACGTGATTAATAGTGTTGATCTGTGAAATTTGGCAAATCAGTTTTTGTAGCTAATATGCTGTGTTCACCAGTCACTTTCCTGAAAATTTGCTTTGTGACTGGAGAGCAAACATTTTTTTTTCCAAACACCACACGATGCTTTGCATGGCCAACATGAAGCACAGAGCTGTAACACCCAAGCACAGAACGTTCACATAAGCCTACTGTAAGGTCATTGCCAACTTAGCCATCGCTATGTCGCAAGCACACGAGGAAAACAAAAAATGTGATTTCAGCTTCTGAGATTCGTTGAAAAACCATTCTCTCCCACTCTATCCACCAAACAGTGCTGCTCAATATTTTTCTCCATTTCTAACCGCACACATTTCTCATTTCTTTCACTCGCAGTTGATTCAACTGCCCGGGCTTTTCAGTTCTCATATGTGGTGTCATCAGTGAATGTAAAAAGGCAATAATGTGTCCCAAAGCCACAAAAGTTGAGAAAATCTGCCAGGTTTTTTAAAAAAAAGTAAATAAAAAACTTGCAGTACAGATACGTATAACACTGATCACTGGGCGCTAAAAACACAACAATGCATGACTAAGTTATGCATGCAAATTAGCCATGTGTTCAACAACCATCTTGAACCAAACCTTAAAGGTACTCTCCCCTTCTCCTTATCAGAAAACACATGACATGCTGTGAAACAATAAAAACAGAAGATTTATGACTGTTTACAAGCCATTTCTTTATTTCTGATAGAAGAAGAAAGTGTGAAGCATCTGCTCAGAAGCATGGGAAACAAAAAAGATATTTCCGCTGTGCCTGGAGCCATAACTTTAAACAATGGAATAAACCAGTCCCCCAGCTTTGGAGCATGGCTAATGTGTGCCCCAAGATTGGCACTCTCTTAGTGTAATGATCTATATTCTATTTACTTATTGCTAGTTTGTGGCCATTTGTTGTATTTTATTAGTGGTATTCTTTTCATCTGTGTCTTTTGTTGTTTGATGTAGGGTGGCGCAGTGGTTATCACAACTCATATGACATATTTGGCCATAAGGATCAGTTCAGAATTGTTGACAGACTTTGCCCAAGCCCTCGGGACAATTAAAACACCATTGCACCATTATAATCTACTCAAAGCTACTTTAGTTCCTCCTTCCCCATTGAATCCAATGCATTTCACAGAATTCAGCGAAGTTCCTGAACATTTCTGTGATTTTGCTGAACTCAAGGTGAAGTGAATTCAGCGGAGTTCGGTCATCATTAGTGATCAATGTGATGAAAGCGTAAAAAGAAATTTAATGAAGTATAAGTTGAAAATATCTGCTGTTAGAAGAAATAAAATTTATAGCTTTGACTTAAAATTGCCTTGGGGGTTACAGCGTCATCATATATCTATCTAATCTTTGTTGATTATTAATGTTTAGCATTAATTATTGTCACCCTCATATGTAACAGAAGTCTGATTTTAGTCTTTCTGTGACTTTTTCCTGTGGTTATTTTTTTTTACTTTTGCATTAATAAAGCCACATTGGACAGCAGTCAGGATGCTAGGTTTGCATTGTCACATCCTGAAATTCTTTGAAAAGCGGCCTTAGCACAACAACTGTGTACTGTACACTCCAAGATATTCTAACATACCTGTGCTTACAGACTCTACAAACACCTTCCAAGATATACAGCAAATGTAGGAGATGAATTGGCATATATAAAAAAAGCTTTTATTCTTGGCATAAAATCACCATGGCAACACCACCACTGGGACATGCAATGTACATAAAACCTTTCAGACTTCTGTAAGTTATTGTATTAGTTAATTTATTTCAAGTGGAACTAATAATGTATAGATATTATGCTTTTTAATAATCTATGATGGCAATAAGAACAGATGACATAAATTCCATGCCAATATTTTTTTTAAATAAACAAAAGAGTACAACTGTACTAATCAGAAATCCTGATGTTAAAAGCAAACTATCTGTAACTTTAATAATGTAAGTTCTACTACATGTTACACAAAAACATTAGATTCTGTAGTCACCACAGTTCTGTACCAAACTGACTTGGTATACAACCCTGTGTTGACTGGTTCCACTAAAAGATATGTTTTATTTCCTTTATATGCACAGATATTAAAATCTATATTTTTAGCATGCTCACTGAAGCAGGCGTGCACACAGTATGGCCAACTGGTACCAACAACAAGAACAAGACCATTTTTTTTTCTAGCACATTTTCATACAAAAGGTAAATATAAAATGTCAAAGAAGTAGTTAAATTCAAAGAAAAATAAATTAAAATTAGATAAGAATATTAATGCATAAATAGTATAAAAAATAAATTATGTACACATACATACAGTATGTTTCATAAAAAATTAACAGAAATAGAGTCTTTAAGTATGGAATTATTTTTATAAGTCTCTAAATGACAGTTAGTGATTTGGCCAGCCAGGGTGGACTGAAAAAGTAAAAAAAAAAAATGTGGTAAAGCTAAAGTAAAAACTAAATCTTTAGGGTTTCCAGATCAAAAGACCCCAAGCCCCCACTGGGCATGCTACCAAACATAAATGTTCTTAAGTATTTGTTTATTTATTTATTTATTTTTTTTTTGTTTGTTTGTTTTCATCTTAGAGGATTCAGTGTTGTGGAACTCATGACAGTTTGGGTTTTGTGCTTTCATTCAAACATCACACGAGCCTGAACTGGACATTGATTATGTGGTGGTGGCTCAAAATGCCACCACAGATGAACCAGAAAGGAAGACAGAGAAGAATAATAATGATCGCAGGTTCACCAAAGAGTATGATAATTCTATGCATATCTAGTTTATAAAAGGTAGAATTAAAATGTAGCTATAAAATGCTCCAGGGGCGCTGTATAATGTCTGACTCTGCGCTCTGACCTCCAAGGTGATGTGAAAAGACAGTTTCCCCTCGGGGATTAATAAAGTATATCAAATCAAATTCAAAGAGCCAAATTAAAAAAAAGGGTTTTTAGAAGTTTTTCAAAATGATCTAGTGTTAGCCTGGCATATCACTAATGACAAAGTATTTCAGATTTTTAGTGTTCAGAGGAAAAAGGCTGCCTCTCCACTTCTTTTATGCTTGGCTCTTGGAATAATAAGCAGACATCTATTTGAAGATCTAAGGTTGCGACTTGGAATGTAGTGGAACAGGCAATCCAAAACATAGGAAGGAGCAAGATTATTTAAAGCTTAATAAATACCATTGGTAGTAGTTCTAAAGGACATGGGCAGCCAATATAATGATGCCAAAACTGGTGACACATGCTGAGAATTTATTTTTCTGGCCAAGAATCTTGCTACTACATTTTGGCCCAGTTGCAACCAATTGATGTGTTTCTTAGGTAGACCAGTTAGGTGTATGTTACAGTAATCTAGCCGACTAAAAACAAAAGCGTGAACTAATTTCTTAGTATCTTGCAGTGTTATGGAAGGTCTAATTTATGCAATGTTCCATCTGAACTAGTGTAGTGGTGAGGTATCACCCGTTGCATGGCTGCACTCAGGTCCTAATCTGGGATCCTGAGTTGGTTTGTCGTGTGGAGGGTGCGGCAATGCAAACTGTATCAGCGCGTGCTCCTAAACTCCTTAAATGGAAAAATACAGACTTAGTAATATGATTAATATGTAATTTAAAGTTTAGGTCAGAGTCCATGTTTACACCTAAAGTATTTACTTCCACCTTGACTTTAATACTAAGGAATCAAGGTTTTTTTCTAATACCCTCATTATTTCCCTTTTTACTAACAATTATGATGTATTTTTCCCTTATGTAGTGTGAATAAATTATTACTCATCCATTCAGAAATACAGGTCAGGGTCATCACAGCAACAATATCATTTATTTATATAGCACATTTTCATACAACAATGTATCTCAAAGTTCTACAAGAAACGATAAAAGAAAAGAAAACCAATTCAGGAAAGGCAATAATATATATATATATATATATATATATATATATATATATATATATATATATCTTGTCACACACGTGCGCATGGGAGGCAGCTAAAGGGCTTGAGTGAAGGCAGTTCGGAGGCATGCCGGGGTGTGGCAGAGTGCACTGACTCTTTTCTCCCTTGCCTGTAGACCATCCCGGGATTTCACCTGGATCACCTGACATCACTTCGGGACTGAGCCAATGGAAGTCGGCCACACCAGCTCCAGTCCCTCTGATGTCACCTCCGCTCGAGCCAATGGTGGAAGACCACGTGCGGATCCATACGACCTCACTTCCTGTCTCCCCCTTTAAAACCTGCCCCTTTTCCTTTGTTTCTTTAGTCTTGTTTTGGACTCGGTTGTGTGCACTTCAGTGCTCTGTATTGTGCTGAAAGAAAACGACTTTTGCAGCCAGGATACCACAATATACGGGTGGCTGCCCCAACTCTTTATCTGTCAATGTCTCGTTCTTGTGACAATATATATATATATATATATACACAAAAAAAAGTACAAAAAAGTAAAGGTCAGGTCAGATGGCCGGGAAGATAGAAATAAAAAAAAGAGAGAGACTGGGACAGGTGGGGAGCATGAACACCCACTGCGTGACAAACCACCTGGGTTGTTACCCAAGTGCAGCGGGAGACACCTCAGTATCAAAAGAAACAGTGCAAGGTTTTTTACGGTGGCCAATCCTGCCACCAACTCCCAAGTTTTCCCTGTAAATTGGATGGTTGGATGCAGATTAACATCATACCCATGATTAAGCAATTACAAGTTAGGGTGGGGAAAAATAAAAAAAAACTAAATCTATAGGGGTTCCAAGGTCAAAAGACTGCCCAGCCTGCATTGAGAACTCTATCTAACATCAGTGTTTCTAACAAAGTCCTCTTAGTTTTTATGCTTCACATGATGAAGTTGATCTTGTGGACAGCTGAGATACCCGCCTTCATTATGTTATCACAGGCGGCTGCATAGTACCTTGATCAGGTGGTGGAACCAAAAAAGACAGCAGAGAAAACTGGAGATTAGTACAGATTACAGATCCCTGAAGAATATCATAGTTCTATGATCATGTAGTTTCTTAGGAAGTGAATTTTGAAGATCTAAAGATACTTGGGGGTGTAGGGGGACCGGCATTCCAAAATATAGGAAGGGACAAGATTATTTAATGCTTTATAAACCATTAATAGTATTTTAAAGTTCTAAATGACACGAGTAACTGACAACGCTAAAACTAGTTAGATGCGCTTCTTTTCCTAGTTAATATGCTTGCTGCTGCATTCTGCACTAATTGCAACAAATTGATATCTTTCTTAGATAGTACTGTTAGGAGTGCATTACAGTAATCCAATCGACTAAGAACAAAAGTGTAAATTAATTTTTCAACATCTTGTAAAGTTATAAGAAGTTTAACTTTTATTATATTCCTTAAGTGAAAAAATGCAGATCTAGTAATCTGGTTAATTTGTGATTTAAAGTTTAGTTTAGAGTCAAATATTACCACTAAATTCTTTATTGCCGCCTTCACTTTTAAACATGAGGGATCAAGTTTATTTCTAAAATCCTCACTATATCCATGTTTGCATATCACTACAATTTTTTCTCCTTATTTAGTTTGAGAAAGTTAATACTCATCCAATCAGAAATACTGCTAAGACATTGTACCAGCAAGGCATGAGCATCAGGGTCATCAGGTACTAAAGATAAATAGAGTTGTGTATAGTCTGCATAGCTGCAGTAGCTCACCTTGTGCTTTGAGATAATCTGACCTAATGGAAGCATGTAAATTGAAAAAAGAAGTGGAACCAGAATGGGTCCTTGTGGTATAACACATACAATGTCATGGGTCTTCGAAGTACAATTACTACAACAAACAAAGAGTTTTGTACTTGTTAAATATGACTGAAACTAAGTTAAGTCATAGCAATTTATAAGAATACTATCTTATGTCTATGGTGTCAAATGCTGCACTCAAGTCTAAGAGAATAAGTATATGGCCTCTGCCCACTTTAACCCACAGATCATTTACTACTTTAACCAGTGCAGTTTCTGTACTATGGTTTGTTCTAAAACCTGACTGAAACTTCTCAAGAATAGACTGCCTATTCAAGTAATCACTTAGCGGCTTAATTACTACCTTTTCTACAATTTTATTTAAGAATGGCAACTTAGAAATTGATCTAAAGTTATCAAAGACAGAGGAGTCAAGATTATGTTTCTTGAGCAAGGGTTTAAAACCTGCAGTCTTTAGACAGTCAGGGAAGACCCCCATACCTAATAAGGAGTTTACTTTGTCAAGTACACTATCATTAAGGACATTGGAGACTTTTTTTAAAAACACTAGTTAGTACTGGGTCAAAGAGGCTTGTGGAGGGCTTCAGCTAAGAAATTACTCTACATAGTTTGGGTAGATCTGTTCTATTGAAAGAATCTAATTCGTATAAAGGGGCATGCTTGGATTCAATTACATCAATTTCAGAGGGATGTCCTGTATTATTTTTAATATTTATTTTTTGTTTAAAAATATAGCAAAGCCTCACAAGTTTCATTAGTAGTTTTTAGGAAGCATTTCATTGAGTGAGCTGGGTATAGAAGATGTTCAATAGTTAAGAATAAATGTCTTAGATTTCCATCATTATCATTTATACATTTAGAGAAATAGGACTGCTTCTCAAGATGGACTGTGTTGTTTTATTCAGTTATATTTGCCTTCTGTATTTCATAGTGGACTATCAGTTTATTTTTTCTCCATTTGTGTTAAGCTCTCCAACATGTTCTCTTTGAATCAGACACTCTTTGTGTCTTCCAAGGTATAATGCTATATATAGGTAAAGTTGTTTGTCATCTGCATAGCTGTGGTAGTTCTTCTTGTGTTTTGAGATAATCTGGCCTAAGGGAGAATATAGTAGATTGAATTTAAGAATGGGCCCAGAATAGATCTTTGTGATACGCAATGTACAATATCATAAACCTCTGAACTACAATCACCACAACTAACAAAGCATTTTCCACATGTTTAAAAAACTAAAGCACATTTTAGAAACTGCCTGAGAAGCCCACCTATTGACTAAGGCACTTTATTGGAATACTATGGTCTATGGTGTCAAATGCTGCAATCAGATCTAAAAGAACAAAACAGACAATGTGGCCTCTATCTGCATTAACCTGTAATTTATTTACTATTTTTAAACAGTACAGTTTCTGTTCTATGATTTGTTCTAAGGGGCGGCACGGTGGCGCAGTGGTAGCGCTGCTGCCTCGCAGTTAGGAGACCTGGGTTCGCTTCCAGGGTCCTCCCTGCGTGGAGTTTGCATGTTCTCCCCGTGTCTGTGTGGGTTTCCTCCGGGCGCTCCGGTTTCCTCCCACTGTCCAAAGACATGCAGGCTAGGTGAATTGGCGATTCTAAATTGGCCCTAGTGTGTGCTTGGTGTGTTTGTGTGTGTCCTGCGGTGGGTTGGCACCCTGCCCGGGATTGGTTCCTGCCTTGTGCCCTGTGTTGGCTGGGATTGGCTCCAGCAGACCCCCGTGACCCTGTGTTCGGATTCAGCGGGTTGGGAAATGGATGGATGGATGGATTTGTTCTAAAGCCTGACTGAAACTTATCAAGAACAGAATGTTTTCTAGAATTTTACTTAAAAAGGGAGGATTGAAAAAGGTCTAAAGTTGTCAAGTACAAGGGAGTTGAGATTATTACATATGCAGGGGTTTAACTACTGCAGTCTTTAGTCAAACTGGGAAGACCCTGGTATCTAATGTTCAGTTCACAATGTCAAGTACTGTATCAATTAGCATATCCAGGACATCTTTGAAAAATCTTTTAGGGACTGGGTTAAGGACACAAGTGGAGGGTTTTAGTTGAGAGATTATTCAATGGGCTTCAGGAAAACATTTCAGTGAAGGAATTTAATTGTCTGAAAAGAGCATGCTGAGGTTCAACAGGATTCATTTTGGAAGGAAGTATTATATTATTTCTAAGGGATATATTATGTCTATACTGTTTCTTTATTTTGTGTTTAAAAATGTAGCACAAGCCTCACATGTTTCACTAGAAGTTTCCAGGAGGCATTCCACTGAATGAGCTAGGTGTAGATGTCAATCAATCTTTGAGAATAAAACTCCTGGATTTCCAGCATTATCATTTATAATTTTAGAAAAGTAGGATTGCCTCTCAAGACAGACTACTTTGTTATATTCAGCAATACTGTATGTGCCTTTAATATTTCACAGTGGACTGTTTATTTAGTTTTCTTCCATTTATGCTCAGCCCTGTGGCATTTTCTCTTAAGATCCAACAATCTACAAGTTTTCCAAGATATTTTAGTGCTAGATGATTTCTTAACAGGGGTCACTATGTTGACTGTAGCTCTCACCTTTGAAAAGAAATATTCCACTATACTGGTAATACTGCTTGCTGTTCTAGGACAAGTACTAAATTCGTACAGATTATTAGAAAACGTAGATGCTGAAGATGTGTTAAAATAAGGTTTTTTAACAATATGGTACTCTTTAGTTCTAGTTATGAATATTTCTGCATTAAATACAATGCAGAAATGGCCAGATATACCGATATCCACAACCTGCCTCTCGTCAATTTTTAATCCTTTTGACATTACTAAGTCCAGCATGTGACCTCCATTATCCATAAGCTGACTGACGTGCTAGCTATGATAAATTGAGTGCAACAAGTTAATAAATTCTGTTGGTTTAGGATTTCAGTGAATATCCAAATGAAAACTAAAATCCCCTATAAATAAGAACCTATCGTAATTATTTATTACTAGCCAACCCGCGGCGTACCATACGCCGCATAATCAGGCCAGTTTTTTAATGATTTTTAAGCACAGGGAGAAAATTAACATTTGAAAAATCGGTAATGTAATAAATCAGCAAGAAAAGCAACATTGTAACAATGCACGGAACAAACCAACACACAATCGTCCGTGACTGAAAACTGGTGGACCGCCATTGCGCCTTCTCCTGCCAGAAGGAGGGATGGGGGTGGACGGCGCTTAGGTGCGGAGGGTGGAACGGGAGGAGAGGAGAAGGACGTCCATTCCGCTCCCTCCGTCATGCTAGTCTGCTGATTTCTCATTCAGTATGCACTGCCTGCTCATGTGCCCACCTCCAACTCATCACTTGAGTCGTTGTCATCTTTGCACAGTCCAGATGCACCTGCGACTCACGTAGACTTTTCATTGCTCTGTGCGGTTTTGGCTGCTTTTCTATATATAAAAATATGGAACTCTGGAGAGAGCAACATATAATTGTCCGTGAGTGAAGAAGACGCATGTTTGTCGCGGATGTGAATTGTTGTATGTAGTGTGTAAAACAGTTTGCTACGGTGCATGCGGTCGTGCGTCGTAACCGAAAACTCGGTTTTTAAAGACTGCTTACTTTATTGTGTTTTAACCTCAGTTGTAAAGGATTGTTTTAAGAATCCCATGGGATACCCCTCGCAAACCGTTTTACACGCTGCATATGGCGATTCACCTCCGCGAGAAACATGCCTCTATGGACAGTCAACGTAGTTTGGAGGTGCATGTGGCCTCTACGACAGACGAATATAAATGATGCCGTTTTTTCTGTGTCGTCGCATCCGAGTTGGTGGGCGTGGCTCTGCGAGTTGTCGTCGTATCCAATGGTCTTGGAGTTGGTGGCCGTGGCTCCTTCCTGAGTGCGCCATAGGTGTCTTACTTGTTGGCGGCTTAGTGAATCCACGCCATTTCCGGCGTGCTTTTCATGGGTGTTTTGCCTTAGTGAATTATATATATATAGATTATGGATAACAATTGTGAGAATTCCTCAATAAACGATGCAGTATATTTTGGACACCTATAAACAGTCAATATGAAAGACTGCATCATTCCTTGAATAATTCTGAAATCTTTACATTATAGTATCTTTACAGTTTAATCACCTCAAGAAAATACTCACTAAACTGCTGCCTTATTTACCTTGTCAAATCAAATAAACAAAATTGTAATTTGGAGGTGCTGCTTCAATTAACACTGCTGCACCGTCACCGTCAATGTAGAAATGTCTATTTTACTAATAACACTGTTAATGTGAAAACTCTTACACTTTAAAACACTAATGTTTAGTAAAGCCACATTTAAAGTCTCAGAAGAACACAGCCATATCGGAGTATTGGGGCATCTTGAAATAGCAATTAAATTATTTGCATTTATCACGCTTAGACCATGGTGTGTTTCTGCAGTGCTGATCTAGCGCAGATCTATAGGTGAAGCCACTGCAGAATGATCTTATCATAACAAGGGTTTATAGTTAACAATACTAGAGCTATGTAGATATTTTAAATCAGCACCATTATTATCATTATTCTTTGCATAGAATAATTTACTAGTTAGAGCACTGCTATGTAAGGTCATTTTATAATTCATGGTTTGGCATGATTTCATCAAACAACTAATAACAGGCATGTTTATTAAATTCTGGACATTAATCCTTCATTGTATACTGTTTTAAATGTGTTCATGACTGATTAAATGTGACTTGATATAAAACATTTGTTTAGATAATTCAACAACTGGCTTGACTAGGTTCAAAATATAACGTACATTTATTATTAAGATTTATGTCATATAGTCAGAGCTAATTAATTACCTTAGCAAAATTGTCTGAGAGGACCTGGATGCCTTTCATGTTCAGATGTAGCCCATCTCTTCAGAAAAACTCTGTTGCACCATAGAACAAATCAAAATTGCCGATGAAGGAAAAACTGTGCTTGGCACAGAAAGTCTTCAACTAGGCATTGAGGGAAAACAATCGACTGTGACTTTATGTCAGAGCATCGAAAATGGTCCAGGGATGACAATCCAAGCAGTTGACTACCAAGTCCCCTCACAAGCCATGTGCAGAAGTTATCCAAAGTTCTCTGTCAGCACCTCTGACAGGTGACTGTGAATATCATTTGTTCCTATGTGGAAAACCATAGCATTCACATCTTTATACTTAGCAAGGACAAACAGAGATTTTTTTTATTTTACAATGTTCCAAGCATGTACCCTGGGAAAGGAGGAGACAACATTCTTCTGGACAGACGGTGAATAGTCCAGGTTTTTCTACAAGGTAGTCCCCAAAAATGACAACAGCACTTTGGCAGACAGCTGGCAAAAGCCTGAGAGTTTCAAAATGGTTGCTCAACTGCAACATCAGCGCTTCTTTGTGTCCTTGAGGTGGAGGGCCCCTTTATTGTTGGCTTTCCCACACTTCATCCTTAGTGGATGCAGGGGTAGAACAGATACTCACTGGCTTCAGACGCTGCTGGTATGTTGACAAAGCGGAAAGCAATGGCCGGAAAGAGGAGCCAGATCAGAATGCCCTGCGCTCAGGTGTCTATAGCAAGTGCAAAGCTTTTGTATCTGTTCCTCCAAACCATAACCAAACTCGCTATGGACTGTTTTATTTGCTTTTGTATGTTTTCATTAACTTTAATAACATCAAACTGTTTCTACTAAATAGGTTGCTATGTACATCTGTTTAGGTAAAATGTAGGTATATACTGTGTATATTTATTTTTATATATATGAATTAGATCTGGTTGTTCTATTGTCAACCTTAATCTAGAAATATTTTAATTAGAAAACTTTTTTCTGGTAAGAGTGAAGGTTTGTTGCACTTTAGTGGTTACATTTTGCTTAAGCAGCACCTGTTTGATTTTGTATTTATTATGCTTATATTTATTAGAAATTATTATAGTATTATTCAATGATTACTTGAGAAGCAACATGCAATAAGAGGAGAACTCTGAAAACCCCTCGTTCAAAATTACAAAAAAATTATTCTTAACATTTTTTTTTCTTTTCAAAATGTTCAAAAAAGCATACTAAGAGCAAAACATATAAAAACTAACAGCACCAAGTCTAAAATCAATAAAATTCAAAACCAGACATGAGTGTTAGACCAAAAGCCATAGAAGCAAAAAAATAGCAATTACTAAATCAGGAATATTCCCAAAATTGGGGCCTCAGCTGCAACATCAGATTTAAAATACGTAACCAAGGATAATAATTGATAGAATTAACATAAAACAGAAAATAATGAATAAACTAGACAATATTAAAGAATAATACAATACAAAAAGAAAGAAAAATATATTCAATTACATACAATCTAACAGAATTCATAAAATAAACTAATAAAAATGCAGAAAAAGAAAATAAAGCCAGGGGACAAAACCCTAGCCCAACCATAAAAGCAGTTTGGCAGACCCACAGCTCACTTGCAGACATGTTGAAAAAATATAAAGTGTAAAAAGTATTTAAACAAATCCATTATTCGAAAAACAGAAGATAGATAGATAGATAGATAAGGAGTATCTGAGCAGACTGATATATAAAGAATGTCTAATGATAGATAGATAGATACATACATACATACATACATACATACTTTATTAATCCCAAGGGGAAATTTACAAAAAAGCAAAGATACATGCCATATAAAAAAGCAAAGATGGAAAAGGCAATTTTTAAAGCAGTAGTCAAAAACCAAGGCAAAGTATCAAAACAAGGGATCAAATGGTTGAGCAAAGCTCAAAATGCAAAGTTAAAAGCTAGTAAAATTGATTAAATTCCAAATGTATCCTCTAATACATTCCTTAAAAATCATACTGCCTCAGTAGACTAGCATAACAACTATTTTGCTTAAACTGATTCTAGTTTGGTCCTATAAGAAAACTGAGTGAAATCACTTAGACAAATAAAGGATAGACTTCAGAAGTACAGTAATCATTGACATCTCACTTTATTAGGCACATATACTTTTATAGCCAGTTGGACCCTATTTCGTGTCAAGTCAATATGAATTCATGAAGACATGGCACCAGTCAGGTGTCAAAAGTGCAATATAGAGATGATACCACAAAACTACAGTGTGTGCAAATTAAAAGTTGCAAAATTTATTTGTTCCATCTCTTTGGATTAAAATCTGCTGACTGGGGAGACTACCAAAATGTTAACCTTAATTCACAGTCATGTTTCTATAGTTATTCCAATCTCTTGTTTGCCTTGTGGCATTGAATATACTCCAAGTTAAAAAAATGGAAATCTACACTTCTGCCATGAGAGGATGGACTTGATCTACAATGATCTTCAGGTGTCCTGTGGCAATCAGATGTTGCTCCTCTCTTATCAGGTAACAAACCCCACATCATTACACTGTCATCAACAGCCTGTCTGTTGACACCTTGAAGGATGAATCCATCAGATCATGTGATTTTCTCCATGTAATGGTAATCCTGTCAACATAAATCAACACCAATCATCAGACCAGGTGGTATGTTTCATCTTCCAGCATCTAGTATTGTGCTCTTTACCACAAGGCAGTTACAACATCTTTTTTTTCTGCAAGTAGATGGTTTCTTAGGTGCTGTACACTATATGGGACAAGTTGCATATCCTTAAATTCTCTCTTATGCTCTTTCTGCTTCACTGTTGCACTCAACTATTAGCTGACTAAGTCTAGTCTATATAAGTCACAACTGCCTCTCTTGGACTCTTTTCATCAGCATTGTTTACCTTACCCCAGAACTTACTTTGGGTTGAGGTATTTTGAAAGATTGTCCAATCTTGACATACCCACAATAGTGTCATACAAATAAATCTCAGAAGTGAATGGTTTTTGTGGTGGATTAATGAAGGTGTCCGTGGAACCCACGACCATGCCATATTCAAAGATGCTTGCCATAAACCTTTAGTTGTGCTCTGTGATAGATAGGGGGCGCTATCGCTCCCTTGAACACTTGACCAAGACGTCAGACACAAGGTAAAAGTCCAAAAGTTTGACTTTTTATTAATCAACAGTGCACAAAGCACCCTCCTCTTCACAATACTCATTAAACACTATCAAATACACAATACACCAATACTCCACACTCCCAGACGTGTTGCCACCCTTCCACCCAGCTCGGCTTGTCATCTGGGAGTTCCCAGAGTCCTTTTGTAGTTCCTGACTCGGAAGTGTTTCCAGCCTTCAGTCCATGATTCCTTATCACTTCTGGGTCAGATAAAAAGTCCTTTTCTTCACCCCGGAAGTATGTTGTTCCTCCTGTCCATGTGACTCGGACGTACTTCCGGGGCATAGGGCAAATAGTAGTCCCTGGTTCTCCCTGCAGCGACCCCTGGTGGTCCCGACATTATCCAGCAGGGCTGTACAGGAAAACTCCATAGTCCATGATGCCCTGCTGGAATTTGGGGCATCTCCATGTCGCAGGGAGGGCTCCCTCTGGCGACCTGGGGATATTGGCCGGGATGAATGGCCGGCCATGGACCACAGCTCATTTGACCTTTGAGTTGTACACATATTAGCCAATAGTGCCTACCTACTGTATCTGTTCTAAATATCAATCAATGCCTGTCTTTACTGAGTATTTAACCATAAGACAATGAAAAGCTGCATGGTTTATGGTTTAAATAAAACCACACTTCAAATGGAGCTGATTGGTTTCATATATGTCTACAGATCAAGAGGAGCCAGGCTAACGTTTAAAAATCCACTTATGTGCTACCTTACACCTGACTGCTAGATAACTGTTTAATTTTATCCAGAAATTATTTTTCTTTTTTTGTAGTATTTATCTGTAAATTATAAAGCTTTGCGAATGTTCATGTTTTTTTTTTCTTCCTTTTAAGGTCTGATTTCAAAATTACACTTGGATGCAATGTCTGTTCCAAGTGGTGTATGCTTATAAAATGCAAATCTTTACTTATATAAACTAACTGTTATATTATTAATAGCCTTTTTTCACTGTGCAAAGTCACAACTTTAACATTCAGCTAATAATGACTTGTCTATGTTATGACTTCTGCTTTCATTTTTAGCTAAAGTTGATTATACCCAGGTACAGGGCATCATACATGCAGTGGCTGGCACTTCATAATATGTGAAGTGGTTGGCATCTAAATTAAAGCAGACAACATGGGCTGAAAAGTCACCAGTGAAGGATTGCTTATAAGACAACATGACCACAGTTTTTAAATTTATTTATAAGGGCAAACTATATAATGAAAATGATTGGTGCACACTTTCAGTCTTGTGCTTCTTCAGTACCGATTGTAAGTCAACCTACTATTTTTAAAGATGTTAGGATGTTAGTATTCTGACAATTGTTGCAACTAGAAAGTCACCACAGAACGTGATCAGCAGAATCCAGCTACAGTAGCTTTGTACAGTGGCAGCAATGCATAGCTCATTGTCTGTTGACAGCATGGTATGTCAAAAAAGAGGACTTGAGAGCGATACCAGTAACTGTTAACTATTGCAAGAGATCAGACAGACTACAGTAAAGAATTGGGACATCACCCTTAAGACCCCATATAATTGAAAATTTGAAAATAAAGAAAAAAACATGTAATTGCAGAGACAACTTCTCAAGAACAGGTTCTCTACTGAACTGACTAAAGATGGTGGATCTTCCAGTGTTAGGTCCTTCTGGCAGAAAGAGGCAAGTCCATGTGGACAGATGCCGGAAGTGACGTCAGTGGTATAGCCATCAATCTTATGGACTGCAGGAGGAAGAGAAAAGACATTAGCATGCAGTATACCTGAAATGGCAGGGAATTACAATCACCAGAACCCTTAAGCTGTGCATGCACATGGCACTATAAAGAATATTTTAAGTGAAGTAGTATAGTATACCGATCGGGGTGCCAACCATGTGGGGGGTTTATAAGAATATTTGTCCCAGCCCCTGGGCTTTTTGTGGGATAGAAAGGTCTGTACACAAATTCATTGTTTCTGTAATGACGACATTAGTAACAATATCTGGTGTTTTGACAACCGCCTTTGAATTCAAATGAAGCCCCTGAAGAAGATACAGTGCACTGCACCAGTTTTAAAGATGAAGTAACACCTCTTGAGTTGCTTAATGCTGTACCTGCAATGAAGCTTCAAAGAATTTACCCAGATGTGTGTGTTGCACTGTATCTTTTTGCACTTTACTCTGTGGCCAGAGTAAAACAATGTTTTAGTAAACTAATCTTAATTAAAAATGGCTTGAATAGACTTGTGATCCTGGCCATTGGAACAAGAGGTTGATTTTCAAGTGGATTTTGCAGATGTTATTGATGACTTTACCACCACGAAAGCTTGGAAGTGGATTCTGTTCAAATTAGTGCCTACCATTGGTACAAAGTTAAGTTGTAATCATACCAAAACATCTGTTCACTGCTTGCTAGTTATGATAACTGTACTTCATGTGTTTATAAGTGGGCATTCTTTTAAAATAAAACATGCAACAGTTTAAACCATTTGTAACCTTAAACTAGACAAAAACAAATCAAAAAGTAGTCTTCTAACTATGCTGCTGTTTTGTTTAACCTTGGACAAACCTTCTCAACCCCTCAGCTTAGCCTTTATCACAACTTATATTAATTTGAGAATTCTGATGAACTGTTTTGGTTTGCATTCCATTGTAAATAAATTAGTTATAGTAAAGAGGCTGCTTGGTTGAACTGTGAACTCTTTGGCAATCATTTCCTTGAATTCTCTGGCTTTAAAAGATCTCTTTCTTTCTGTCTTTTTTTATTTTATTGGAGAAAAATAACATTCCATACAATCAAATCAAACTTATACAACAAAGAAAAAAACATTCCATACAATCAAGTTGAACTTAATAAAGCAGAATTCAACCCCCACCAAGAGAAAAACAGGGGGGAATTTTTGAAAAATAATAACAGAAAAGGGAGAATGTCCTTTTTCCCGATATAAATGCTTATTCTAAAATTTTATTAGTTAAAAAAGTTTTAAACAGATCCTTTAAATGAGAATTTGATGTATTCTAATTTCAAATTGTATGTAACATTAGATTCCCACTTACTTATAAAATGTGGGTGGGGATTTTTCCATTTGAACAAAATAAGTCTACATGCTAGTAAAGCAGTTACAATCAATTTGTCCTTCTTCATTTTAAGCCTGTCTGGGAGTACACCAAACACAGCCAAGGCTGTCCAAGAGGCATTCAAAGATTTTTCTCCAAAATGATGTTAATTTGGTGCGCTCTCAAAACATGTGGCGCAGTGAGCCTGGAGCTAGACTGTAAAGTTTGCAGGTTGGATCTTGCCCTGGATACATTTTGGACAATTGTAAATGAGATAAAAGTGATTGATGAAAGATTTTAAGTTGAATGATTGAGTGCTTTCTGCACAAGGAGCTAGAGTGTATTCTATGCATGGCTGCTTTCCACTACTTCTCTGAGATATTAAATTTTCACACTGTGACCTAGGATCTTTAAATGGAGAGACTTTAATATGTTTTTATACATTGTTGAGATGCTGTCCGAGTCTTCAAGGTTAAATTAAATAATAATAATAATAATAATAATAATAATACATTTCAATTCAAGGCACCTTTCTAACACACAAAGACACCATACACACAATAAAATCATATAACCAACAAAAAAAACCATGCACAACATATACTGGATATCTCTGGAACAGAAAATAAAGAAATAAGAATACAGCCTAAGGTCATGTAGTGTAAGCTAATCTAAACAGATAAGTCTTAAAATGGAATTTGAAAATGAGTAGGGAATCTGTGTCTCAAATGTTTTGTGGTAGTGAGTTCTGGAGACCAGGAATACTAGGACTAAATACCCTGGAGCCCCTGGTGATCAGATGTGCAGCATAATATAATTGTTCATAAGATGCAAAACCATAAATCTATTTACAATTCTCTAAATGTTTTATTCCCGGACATTTTCTAAAGATTAAATGCTATGTAGGTTTGAGAGGGATAAAAAAGGTAACTATCATGTAGAGGTGCAACAGATAAAAGCTTCTTTTCCTTGAAGTGTACCCTGCATTGGTTTCATATTCAGAGAGATTTATGTACAATTTGATTATTGTCGAAAATTAGTATTTACTGTACCACTTTCTGAATTTTGATGACTATTTAAGTTTTGCCCTTTTTCTTTTGAGTAAAGATCAGATTGCCTTCTGGTTAATGAGCTTTGTGTGACTCTGACTGCATTCTTCTCTGGTCCTTTATAAAAGTCTTTCTGTTTTTTTCAGGTTAGTGTGATTGGAGTGGTACACTGGATACACGGTGGGCCACTCATAGTGCATCTCTCTTTCTCTCACAGGCTGTGGAAAGGAAATTTATGTCTTCATCTTTAAACAGAAAGGCTGAATCCTTTTACTGTATGGGACTAAGCCAGCAAGCTATTTTTCAATCAAGAGTCCAGAGAGAAAGCAATTGTTGATATCTGCCAGCATAACTACTTCTCATTTTGTTTTTACTGAGCAGTGGCAAAATGCCTTAAGTCTCCCCTGATCTTTTACACTGGAATATTAAACTTTCCTTACCTTTCTCATGTTGTTTCTGATACAAACACTAGAACTGCCTACAATATATGCTTTTTTAATCAACTCTTTATGGAAAAGGCACAAAAAGGCCAATGTCTTAGTAGACCCAAAAGTGAATTTTGCATAAACTAAAATGACAACCATATTCCCAGTTTTTAACCCAGCCCAAAACCAAGACATGCTTTTATGAAGGATTTCCATTGTTTATGCTGCACCCATGCATAAGCAGCAGCATAAACACTGCTATCGTGGGCTGCATCAGGAGTGGGCAGGAGGAGGAGTATAGGAAACTAATCAAAGACTTTGTTAAATGGTGCGACTCAAACCACCTACAACTAAACACCAGCAAAACCAAGGAGCTGGTGGTAGATTTTAGGAGGACCAGGCCCCTCATGGACCCTGTGATCATCAGAGGTGACTGTGTGCAGAGGGTGCAGACCCATACATACCTAGGAGTGCAGCTGGATGATAAATTGGACTGGACTGCCAATACTGATGCGCTGTGTAAGAAAGGACATAGCCGACTATACTTCCTTAGAAGGCTGGCATCTTTCAACATCTGCAATAACATGCTGCAGATGCTCTATCAGACGGTTGTGGCGCGCGCCCTCTTCTATGCGGTGGTGTGCTGGGGAGGCAGCATAAAGAAGAGGGATGCCTCACGCCTGGACAAACTGGTGAGGAAGGCAGGCTCTATTGTAGGCACAGAGCTGGACAGTTTGACATCAGTGGCAGAGCGACGGGTGCTGAGCAAGCTCCTGTCAATAATGGAAAATCCACTGCATCCACTGAACAGGATCATCTCCAGACAGAGGAGCAGCTTCACTGACAGACTGAGGAGATCTTTCCTCCCCCACACTATGCGACTCTTCAATTCCACCCGGGGGGGGGGATAAACGTTAATATTATACAAAATTATTGTCTGTCTGTTATACTTTCATTGTTATCAATCTTTAATTTTATATTGTTTTTATCAGTATACTGCTGCTGGAGTATGTAAATTTCCCCTTGGGATTAATAAAGTATCTATCTGTCTGTCTATCTATCTAGCATGTTACACATTAGTGTTCTAGCCAGTAACATCACATACAGCTTTAAATGGTGATGCTAAATTGGCTTTCTGCCCATTCCAAATCGTTTTGAAGAATCTACTGCTCACCTCCTGAGCACTGACATCGAACACTCCAGAATACCTTTCTCTGCTCCTGACCTCATTACAATCCGTTAGACAGATGAAAGCATCTGAAGCCGACCTTGTCACTATCGGAAAGCCTAGCTCTACATTTCTCGTCAATCACTCTTTTAGCCTTGTGCTGTTCATATTCTCACTAGCACAGTGTGTAGGTCTGTGAAGAGCGTAAATTTCGCTGAAATCAAGCTGAAGCCATTCAATTTATAAAAATTTTACCTTGTACTCTTCTTTTCTCTGATATGCTCAACTACTTACTCCAGTACTTCTCATATATTAGTACTGTATACACTATGGTGTAATGTATTAATTGCTTTGTAATATTGTCCTTTATAAGTGGTTTAATCAATTTGTTCAGAATATGTAACTGAATTTGCATTCTGTCAGGTTAAGATCAATATTAACTTTATTTTTCATGCATAAAATCCAGTTACAATACAATACGTGTTACATTTATATTAGCAATTAAGCATTTAAAAATAATATTTTTCTTCCATATTTGTTAAATTGTGCATTTGCTAAATAACCTATCAATTGTACATCCTGTTAAAGCTGCCAGTTTCTTAAAGGCAGTTTGCTCAAAAAGCTTATGCAGATAGCATCTCAGCGTGTCCACGGGCAGCAGGCAATGTATCAGTCTGCATTTGTGACGTGACGAGACATATTCAATGATGTCATTTCCGCAGAAGGTCTATGGGTCACAGTATTCCACAAGTATTTACTGACTTCTTCAATTACTGCTATATGTGTTTATTTATTCTTATGGTATGGTGTTACAAATTTCTTTCCATCTTTATGTGACTTAAAAATAGAAAGTTTCGTACATACGGGATTTACTTAGCAAAACTATGCTCATTGAGCAAATTATTAAGAGAATTTGTATACCTACTTATATGTAATTATCTAATCAGCCAGTCACGTGGGAGCAGCTCTGGAGCTTCAGTTAATGGTCACATCAAACACCATGGCATGATTACTGGTGGTAGATGGGCTGGTCTGAGTATTTCTATAACTGCTGATCTCCTAGGATTTTAATGCACAACAATCTCTAGAGCTTACTCAAAATTGTGAGAAAAACAAAAAACATCTGGTGAGTGACAGTTCTAAGGATAGAAATGCTTTGTTGATGGGAGAGGTCAGAAGGGAATGACCAGAGTACTTCAACAGCTGAATAGCATGTCGAGTTCCTCTCCTGTCAGCAAAGAATAGCTCTGCAGTGGGCACAGGTTTACTATAACTGGACAGCTGAAGACTTAAAAAACATGGCCTGGTCTGAAGAATCTTCATTTCTGTAGAGGCACACAGATGGTAGGGTCAAAATTTGGTGCCCAACTCTATGAAGCCATTCACCCAACCTGCCTTTTGTCCACTCCAGGCTGGTTGTGGTAATGTAACGGTGTGAGGATTATTTTCTTGGCACACATTGGGCCTGCTAATACCAATCAATCATCTCTTGAATACCACAGTCTATTTGAGTATCATTGCTGACCATGTACATCTTTTCATGGCCACAATTTAACCTTTTAATGGTGACTTCTAGCATGAATAGTTCTCTCAAACTGGTTTCATGAACATGACAATATGTTCAGTGATCTTCAGTGTCCTTTCTACTCACTAGATATGAATCTAATAGAACAATATTGGGATGTGGTTGAACAGGAGATTTACAGCTGACAAATCTACAGAAACTGCAAGTTGCAGTCACGTCAACGTGGACCAGAATCTCAAGGGAATGTTTCTAAGTTCTTGTGGAATCCATGCAATGTAGAATTGAGGCTGTTTTGAGAGTAAAAGGAGGCTGTGGCTAGTATTAGTATAGTGTTTCTAATAATTTTATCAGTAAGTGTAACTTTTGTGACCACTGCTGCTGAAGAAGAAACACATTCTTTCAGTACCTCTTTGCGAGATCAGCTGCTGGCTTGCCACGCATCTTGGTCCACACGCAGGGCTATGAACATTTAAAAGATCGAGCCGCTGCCATCCTGTGCTCTCTCACTCTCCTGTCTCTTTCTCTTTTCCCCCAGAAGTCCTCCACTCCAACCATTGCCGCCGGCCCACTGGATCCCCTTGATGAAAAAGATTTTTGTTCTTTTGAGCAGGAGTTGGGCCATTGCCTCTCATTTAACAGCTGTCCCTGTGAGACTGGTTCACCTCTGGAAGAGACTTGTGTTTGTAACTGGCATAACAGCAATAAAGTTTCTACTCGAACTCTTCTGTGCAACTTTGTGACCCACGCTTGACAAGTGGTACCAGGTGGGGTGTTCCACAAATGGATCCTCAGAACGCTCCAGGGTTGGACCCTCTGAACGTTCCCCTACATCCGGACCTGGAGGGTCAGCCGCCTCTTCCAGCTTCTCACCCCAGGGACATGCTTGTGAAGATGGGCCCCAAGGATGATCTGGAGGTTTCCTCCTCAGCTTTAAGTTTATGGCGGTGTTGGTGGGCTGGGACAGACGAAACTGGGCTTGCATCGTCACCCCGTATTTATCTAGAGATGCCCTGCTAGACTTGCGAAATCTCCTTCTTGACAGAATTGGGGAATATGACTTTGTGAAGCAGCAAATACTAATCCATACAGCTTCAAGCTCCTCTGCAAAGGAATGTTTGGTCCGGCTTTAGCACTTTGACCCTGATCGCCCTCGTCCACACTTAGCTGCAGGACCAGCTTCCTCTGTTCCAAGTCTGGTTCCGAGGAGACACCTTCGAGCGCATAGTGGAAAAGGTCACCATCAATGCAGTGCTGTCCAGGATAGCTGAAGAACTTCGAGATGAATTGCTGTGGCACAATATTGACTCGTGAGATGTCTTGGCTCGTAGATTGGAAGGCACCCAGACTGCCTGGAAGCAATGGGGATGCTCTTGTCCCGCTCCGAGCCCCCCTCAGCCCCCCAAGACACTTCCTGCAGGCAATCGCCATTCATGCATGCCACAGCCATGGCGGGAGCAGCCAGCCCCTGCCAGGCACCCTTCCCTCGCACAAGCACCCAGGGCTGCTGACCTTGCTGTTGAGAGCCCTCCTGAGGGTATTCCGAATAGAAGACACTGTCACGGGAATTCTGGCGCTGGGACCGAGTACAGATGTTTCCACTGTGGTCAGACCAGACATGTGGCTAGGGAATGTCAACTCACCCCAGCTCAATCCATGGAAGTCAGCTTGGTTGACATGTGATGCTCTCAGGCCCCCTCTAAGTCTCTAAAGAAAGACAGTTGCAGGGAGTCTATTATGTTGGCCAGCTGGCAGATCCCCACATTGTTGGACACAGGTAGTGACTTCTGTGTGATTCGTCGTGACTGGCTGTGCGACACACATTCTCCTCTGGCAAGGAGCGAGTGAGCATACGATGTGTTCATGGAGATGTTAAGGACTACAAGACTGTGTTGCTTCCTTTGAATTATAAAGGGACGAAACTTTAAAGTCTAGACTGCTAAATCTAATTCCTGCCCCTGGCCCTTGCTGGCTGGGAAGAGGAATACCCAGGTTCCTCGGGTCTTGGCTGACAAAATGCTGTTGCCGACTCTTCCAGGATATTTGGATGTAGGGGATGGGCTGGTGGCTAACAGAATTGACCAGGGTACTGACCTGGAAATTGAACCCGATCTCTTCAGTGAGGGGGAATCCTCAGATTTTCTCGAGTGACTGCCCAGTCCTTCTGCCGCTTCAGAGGCGGACACTGCCCCAGCCTCCCCAGAAGCATCGGCTAGCATGCAGGTGGATTTTGCGTGCTTGTAGCAAGTTGACAGCTCCTTGAAGTTTGCATTCAGGCAGGCTTACGCCGCCAATGACTCCTATTATACGGACTGTGAGACCCCCAGCTTCAAAACTCTGCATTTTCTTGTTAAAAGCAGCTTCCTTTATCGGGGTATCTCTGATCGCATTGGGGGCAGTCTGATTGAACAGCTGGTTGTCCCGGCTGTCCGTAAGGAAATAGTATTGTTCGATGGCTCATGCACACGTCTTGGCCAGTCATCTGGGCACTGAAAAGACTAGGGAGCACATCAGAAAACTGTTCTATTGGCTGAATATGGGCATAGATATCGAACAGTTTTGTAACTCTTGCTCTGACTGTCAGCTGGTCTCTGCTCAAGGAGGCTCCTCTTTCTCTGATACCTATTTTAGATGGTCCCTTTCTGCAGTTTGGGTTGGATATTGTTGGCCCTCTGCCTAAGAGTAAAAATGGGTATCAATATATTCTCATGCTGATTGATTACACGACATGGTATCTTGAAGTGGCCGCTCTCTGGAAAGCCAACTCTACGTCTGTTGCTAAGGCTCTGTGTAAGATCTTTACCCGTATTGGCATTCCCCATGAGATTCTGACTGACCAGGGCATGCCTTTTACTTCACGTGTCATGAAGCAGCTGTGTGACAGCCTTGCCATTAAAAAGGTGAGTACTACTGTTTATCATCTGCAGACAAATGGCCTGAAGGAGCGGTTTAACAAGACTTTAAAGCAGATGATCAGGCGAGTTGCTCATAAAGACCCGACGTCCTCGGACTCGCTGTTCGCTGTTCAGGAATTCCCTCAGGCTTCCACGGGCTTGAATCCCTTTGAGTTGCTGTTTGGTAGGCGTCCATGGGGCGTCTTGGATGTTATTCATGAGGAATGGACGGGTGTACATTTTAATGCTAGTGGACATAGTTTTGCTGACCAGGTTGTTTTCCTGCAGGATCAAATTTCTAGGCTTTCTTCTTTTGCTGTGGAGCACCAGTGGCGTGAACAGGATGCCTAAAAACATCATTATAGTAGATGGAGCAAATTTAAGCCTGGTGATCGCGTCCTAGTTCTAATTCCTTCTAATCCGCACATGTCCCTCTCAAAATGGCAGGGTCCTGCAGTCGTTGAGGAACTTTTGGGGCCTGTGAATTACTGTACAAAGTCAGGATACCTGGCAGATGGAAAGCCATGCAGGTTTTATATGTTAATCTCTTGAAAGAGTGGCATGAACACCAGGATGCTGTGTCATAGACAGATGTTGCCATTGGTGCCGATTTAACTGACTCACAGAAAGTGGAGCTGCTCTCTCTGATAAGTCGGAACACTGATGTTTTTTCCGCCTTGCCGGGCTTTACTACTCTTGCGGAACATAATATTACTACATGTTGTTAAGCCTGTTGTTAAGGTGCAGATGCGTCCTTTTCAGATACCTGAGGCGAAATGGAGTGTGGTGCGTGATGGAGTCAGACAGATGCTTCAATTGGGTGTTATTCGTGAAAGTAAAATCGACTGGTGCAGTCTGATCGTTTTAGTCCCAAAACCTGATGGTTCCATTCGGTTCTGTGTTGATTTCAGACGCTTAAATAAGGTTTCCAAATTTGATGTTTATCCTATGCATCATGTTCATGAGCTATTGGAGAAATTTGGACAGGCTTTGTACATCTCCACTCTTGATCATACGAAAGAGTACTGGCAGCTGCCTCTTGAAGCTTACAGTTGTGAAAAGACAATATTTGCTACCCCTGGTAGATTATATGAATTTACTAGGCTCCCATTCATTCTGCATGGTACCCCTCTTACCTTGCAGCTTATGATGGATCAGATTTTGTGTCCCCATTCCGAATATTCCAGGGCGTATCTTGATGGTGTCAACATTTTCAGTAATGATTGGCACTCACATTTAGAGTAGCTTCAGGCTGTCCTAGATAGCTTGACACAGGCTGGATTGACAGCTATCCCTAAGAAATGTAAGCTGGGTATGTCTGAGATGCACTATTTAGGTTATTCTATGGGCAGAGGTTTGGATTTCGGACTTCTCTCATGAGATCTTTATGCAGACAGACACTAGTACATTTGGTTTAGGTGCTATCCTGTCAGGTTTTTGATGGTGAGAAGCACCCAATCACGTTTTTAAACAGAAAGCTGCTACCCAGGGAGCATAGTTACCCGACTCAAAAAGAGTGTTGATGATCAAATGGGCCGTGGGAGCACTCCGTTACTATTTGTGGGGCCGTAAGTTTACTTTGGTAACCGATCATGCTTCCCTTCAATGGCTCTACAGACAGAAGGATACAAATTCTCGTCTTACACTGTGGTTCTTAAGCTTATAGTCGTTGGATTGTATTGTCCGTCATGCATGCTAATGCCGATGACCTCTCTCACCTGGCAGGGTCAGTTTTGCGGATCGCTTGGTTCACAAAGGAGTGAACAAAGCTGGGGATGGGGGTGTAACTGCTGCCGCTGGCCCTTCAGAAACCCCCCCCCCTTTTAAACAGTTTTTCAATGGTAAAGAAACACACTCTTTCAGTACCTCTTTGCGGGATCAGCTGCCTGCTTGCTGGCTTGCCGCGTGACTTGCACCTCGCGTGGGGCTTCCCCCAGACTTCCGCCATTCCGGCCGTTGCCGCTGGCCCACTGGATCCCCTTGATTAAGAAGATTTTGTGTTCTTTTGAGCAGGAGTTGGGGTTGGTGCCTCATGTTTGGTTGCTGTTCCCTGTGAGACCGGTTCACCTTTGCAAGAGACTTGTGTTTGTAACTGGCAGAACAGCAATAAAGTTTCTACCCCTTGAACTCTTCGGTACATCTTTGTGACCCATTCTTGACACTTTATAATGCCAATGAAAAACAATGAGAAATGTTCAGGTAGCAATGGCAACAACTATAGCTTTTCCAAACCCTGTTTAAATGATTCTACACCCGAGTATTGCTGATATATACTGCAGTATAAATGCTTGCCCTTGAGTTGTCTCAGTTATGTGAACAGTACTGGCACTTTTAGCCATGCTTCACTATTTGTTTAAACTAAATTTCTGCACTGTCGTCTATCCAAACAAAACAGTCAACTTATCAAATGTTGTAGTTTGGTACAAGGAAGTAACCTGCTCCTAAAATTCTCTTACATAGAACTGTAAGTTTTGGGATATGCTAACTTATTTTGTAAATTTATTTTTTTATTTGATTGTATTGTTTTATCAGTTCCTCTCAACTCTCATCTGATAATCTGACACAAGCTGTTCCCACAGTGAGAAATGTGCTAATGGAAAAAAATCACTGCAAAATGTTTTGCACAACTTGTTAACCATCAGCCAAAAGCTAGTTCTTAGGAGTAAGCTGGTTTGTTTAATCTAAAAATAAATATATACACAGTTAAACAGATACATGAAAAATCTCAAGCACACAGCACAGCAAACACAGACCCCATAAGCTGAGCTTTACACACAAAGCACATAAGCCCACTTGCCACATTCATAGCCGTACAGATGAGGTAAAAGGCTCATTTTGAATTCTGCAGAATGTCAAGCTATGTAGTATCACTAGTAAAATTACACACAAAAATAAAACCAAAAAAATGTTATTTAGTGCAAATCAAGTGTCCTCTGTTCACTATTTGAGCGACAAAAAGTGACACCATTATTTGGAATGGATCCAGGCCTAAGATTGATGACAAAGGATTATGACAAGATGAATCCTCTTTGGTCCCCCTCTGTTTGTGCGCTGTGCAGCCTTTTCGATGCACAGACATCCTGCCGTTTTATCCTCGGAGCCTGCTCTTTAGCAGAAGCAGCTGGTGCCTGGCCCTGTTGCTACGTTTTTAATGAGGAGAGTTCTGTTGACCTCCCGCACACATGCTGCTCATCCGCCAGGATGAATACAGGCTTGCATCGCCAAGTCATTTCCGCCCTGAGGTTGAGCCTTCCAGCTAATGCCAACTGCATTTGATTCGACTAGCATGTTATACTTGATGCAAACCTGCATCATTATCTTTCTTTTTATGTAAAACTAGTAAAAAAAAGCTTCATAAGCACTCTTGTCAGTCTAAGGAATGATTGCCATTGCATCATATGTGTATAAACCTAATAATTCTTATACTTTAGCTTTGGAGTCCTTAGGGTGCCCTTGTAGCTGAAAGGTCTTCTGAACAGAGCAGGACTTTGGTACCTCAAGTTAAGGGAGCACTGGCTGGAACTCTGCATTCATGAAAAAGTGTAAATTTGACACCAGCTCTTAGTCATCTGCATTTAAACTTCTTCCTTCATTACTGAATGTTTTCTGTACTTCTTTATTTTGGTTTTGTCTCATCCCACTGTCTGTCCAACCCACCTACTGTGACAGCTGTTTATTACATTGTTTTCTTCTGTGGAGATTTCAGATTAACCCTTATGCTGACATTTTCTAAAGCATAATTTAGTCATGTTTTGCTGTTTTTTGTCTTAGTTTTCATTTATTTATTTATTTGCAGCTCCATTTACACTTAAGTTGTTTGAAAATGTTCAAAGTGTAAATTCCTCTGAAAATGATTTTATTCTGAAATGCTCATATTCCTCTCAAAATTTTGCACTATGAAAAATGACAATCGGAGGCTTGTAATTATTCATCTTCTGAAGCCAGCAAGGATAACAAACAGTTTGATGGTGGGGGTAATGTTTTCCATTAACACTCTCAGATCCTTCCACTTCATCATCAGTAGGTCAGATTATAACCATACATCATCAAAATGTATATAGAAAACATAGAACCTGCTAAATATGGGTGATTGAAGGCCACCTTTGTAACAATAATCAGGAACTTTACTTTCCAGATTCCAACTACAGCTTAGCATAACAATTTTATTAATAATAATGTAATAATCAGTGGAATTAAAACCTGGATGGAGCACAACTCCTTAAAATTAAATTGCAAAAAATCTATACTCCTGCAAATTAGCACTGAAGTGCAACATAATAAATTAGGTCCATTTCAATCACTCTTGACGGTAATCTCATTAGATCTTCTAATGCAAGGAATCTTGGTGTCCTTTTTGATTCCTGCCTTTCTTATTCTGACCACATAAACTACATTAAGAAACTTTGCTACTTCCACCTCCATAACATATCCTATGTTTGCTGATTCCTCTCCTTTTCTAATGCTGAGAAACTTGTCCATGCTTTTATCACATTCTGCATCGATTATCATAACTCCCTATTGGCAGGTGCCCCTTCAAATCTTCTATCGCAGCTGCAGTTGATTCAAAACTCTCTATAAGACTCCTTACACGAAACAACAACAGTAAGCACATAACACCAATTCTGCTTCACCTTCACTGCCTTCCTGTGTCTTACAGGATTGAATATAAAATTCTATTATTAACCTACAAAGCTCTAAATGGCTTTGCACCGGACTACATCAGTGATCTTCTACATCACTATGCTCCTATTCGCCCACTGAGGTCCTTTGGTTCTGGCTTTCTTGTTGTGCCTCTCACTAACCTGCACTCTATGGGTGACAGGGATCTCAGCTGTACAGAGCCCAGACTTTGGAATGATCTCCTGAAATTAATTAGATCATCTGATTCAGACCATTCTTTTAAAAAACAACTTATGACTCATCTCTTCATGAAGGCATTTAACTTAACCTAACATTCTTCCCCTTTTTTCAGTTTACCTCTCTGTGTAGATGCTTAGGAAAATTTGTGTGTGTGTTATATCACAAAAGATTTTATTTGTTCAGGCTTTTCGTTTTAGTACTAAATTTAGTATTTTATTCTGGTTCATTATCTTTTATACTATTTAATGCTTTATATGTACTATATTTATCTGTTTTAGTGTTCCAGGCAGAACATATTTGTATCCAGTGTTACATACATCCAGTTGTTCTTTCTGAGACTCTGGGAAAGGTGCTATATAAATAAAATCTATTACTATTATTAATAATGTCATAAATGAAATATTTTAGGTTAGAATGTGTTCATATGCTCTGTCTTACATGATATCAGAGAATACCTGCTGGCTTGTCGCTGTAAAAGCCTGAGGAAAATTCTGAGTGTTTCTCAATCTATGTTTGTAGTCATACTTTTCATTTCTTTATATATCTTTTGAAACGGTTATGACCTCTGCTATTGCAAAAGAGTATTCAGTGTCATTGTGCAGGATAGTGTATATACAGCTCCAGGATAATTTGGATAAACTAAAGTTTTATGACAATAATTCCCCATATGAGTCCTCATAAGCTTATAATAGTGGGGCATTTTAATTGTGCGTTGAATCTTGCTTTTAGACCAGCAACATCTCCTACTACAACAATATATAAAACTGCCTCAGTAATTTCACATTTTTATCAAGGATCACAATCCAGTCAAATTTACTAACATCACTCCAGGTGGTACGGACACAACTAAAGAGCTGGACCAGAAGATGAATTACACTCAAAGAAGTGAAAGCAAAGGGTAAAACCAGGAAGTCAATAATCTTAAAACATTTAGTTATTGAGGAATGCCAAAATCACAGTGAGAGGAAAATCCAAGTTCAAAATGCCATAGAACACAATCAACCAAAGTGATAGTCATTTATCAAAATATCCACAAACTTGGACAAAGCAAACTGCAAAATGCAGATTTAAATACCAGTAATAACAGAATTCAGGGTGACTCCTTGGGAAACACTCCTAGTAACCTGACCTGTCTTAGCAGCAGTCAACCAAAATGGCGGCACCTGCTAAACAAAATGGTGTCATGGGAGAATTACAATGATAAGATGGTAAAAAAAAAACAACATTGTGAAAACAAGTTTCAGTTAGGAAAATAATCATATTTCTTGAATAGTGATGAGCGAACATTGCAGAGTTCACTTCACCATGAGTTTGGTAAAATTACAAAAAATTGCAATATTTGCCAAACTCTGCAAAATGCATTTAAGTGAATGGGAAAGGAGGAACTGGACAAGTTTTGAGTAGATTATACTGGTGCAATTGTTTTGTGTCACTGCCAACTATGCTGGACGAATCATTGTGGCCAAATATGTGCTATGCTGACCACAGTGCTGCTATACTTCAAACAACAAATGCCACAGATGTAATGAATATCACAAACAAAATACAACAAACAGCCACAAATTAGCTATAAGTAAATGAAATATAGATCATTGCGCTCATAGAGTTCCACAAAGCTGGGGCTTTGGACTGGCCCATTCCATTGTTTGAAGCAATGTCTTCTTGCACAGTGAGAATGTCTTTTTTGTTTGTGATGTATCTGTGCTTCACAGTTTCTTCTTTTATCAACAAGAAAGAAATGTTGTGTAAATAGTAAAAGTAGTAGTTGCAGTTTGTAATATAGTTTGTAATAGTTTTGTTGTTTTTATTATTTCACAACATGTCCTGTGTTTTCTGATAAGGTGAGGGAAAGGGGGAGGGCTCCTTTAAGGCTTGTTTTGGGAAGGCTGCGCACATGGCTGATTTGCATACATAACTTGCATTGTAGTACAGTGCTCAGGTATCAGTGTTATGTGTTTGAGAGCAATACATTTAATATTCTCATTATAGTCAGCTAATGTGCCCCTCAAATGACAATAATGAAAAGTTGTGTTTATTTTTTTAAATGCATGTGGGATGGAAATCCAGCAGTGTCTCTCATTCTTTGTGGCTTCAGGACCCATTTTTACCTTTTTAAGCTCACTGATGACACACATACAGCAACAAAGTCTAAAAGGGAGTTTGGGAGGTTAAAACAACTGAAATGGAAGAGTGGGGGTTTCTCCTTAGTAAAACATGTGAGATTAAAGATGGAGAAGAATAACACCCAGCACTGTCAAAAGATTCGGTAGGATCAGGGGGTGGTTTTAGCACAACGTGGGGGTTGGTGGCAGGATAAATAGATAAAAGAAAAAAGAAAAAACTGACACTGTTCCAGTGTGGTGCTGAGGTGTCACCCAATCCTTGTAGTGCCGTGTAATGGGTACGGCAACACGCTACCAACCTCAGTAAACTGGCATTTATTTTTCCTCATGTGCTTGCGACCCAGTGATGGCCAAGTCACTACGAAAATTCATTTTGCATTGATCACAGTATATTGTACATTGGGTATTACTGTTGTCATGCTCATTTGCACATTTTTGATTTCAAAAATTTAAATATCATACAACAACACACATAAAACTAAATGACCAATGACAAAAGAGTCTTGGGAAATTTTACAGGAAGAACCTGGAAAAAACACACAACAAATTACAAAGATTACAAAGCTCCATTTCTCTCTGTAAAATAAAAAGAGTGTATTGTCCGCACTTCAATCATTAATATCTCCAGTTACACCTGTTTCTTTTCTTTGTACTTTCAGTGCAGAGTATGGCAATTTATGATTAGGTAAAACTGTCCCGCTGGCCAATGTATACATATAACTTGAGCACCCACATCGTGGCATGCCAGTCAGACTAAACATGCTCACACAGCCCAATGATTTCTAAAAATCGCACTGTGCATGCCTGGTATCACAGTAAGCAAGCATAAAAGTTTTGCAGATAGCTGCTACTGTTCTGTGATGTCACACTAAGCTCGCAAAGCATCATGAGGTGTTTGGGAAAAAATGTTCACCTAAGCTGGCTGCAATGTGAATTTCCAGAAACATATTCAGTGTGCAACGTCATGGCAAACAAAGTATATTTGCTGCAAAAACCATTTTGACAGATTTCACCCGAATTCTCATGGTTCCAAACCAAAGCAAATGAAAAAAATATTAACAAAGAAATGCTTGTTAAGGTCAGAAAAGAGGTGCAGGGATCCTGACAATATTCAAAATCAATCATAAGAATACAGTGATCCCTCGTTATATCGCGCTTCGACTTTCGAGGCTTCACTCCATCGCGGATTTTAAATGTAAGCATCTATATATATAATTCTCTAAGGCAAGACAACCATGGAAAGCACGCTGGAAGGGGCGTGGATTCACTGAGCCGCCGACAAGTAAGACACCTATGGCGCACGCAGGATGGAGCCACGCCCACCAACTCCAAGACCATTGGATACGACAACAACTCGCAGAGCCATGCCCACGAACTCGGACGCGACGACACAGAAGAAACAGCGTTATTTATATTCGTCTGTCGTAGAGGCCACATGCACCTGCACGTTGACTGTTCATAGAGGCATGTTTCTCACAGAGGTATATCGCCATATGCAGCGTGTAAAACAGTTTGCGAGGAGTATCCCATGGGATCTTTAAAACAATCCTTTACAACTGAGGTTAAAACACAATGAAGTAAGTAGTCTTTAAAAACCGAGTTTTCGGTTACGACGCACAACCGTGTGCACCATAGCAAACTGTTTTACACGCTACATACAGCAATTCGCATCCGCGACAAACATGCGTCTTCTTAGATGCTTCTGCAGAAATACGGAACACATTTCCCTGCCCACCAACACTCCTTTTTAACCGGTCTGCGTCTACCCTCGCTGTCTAGGCATTCACACTGCCTGCCCATGTGCCCGGACGCAAAAACTCACCGACCACCCAGTTAGCCCCTTTCATCTGTACTAGGAGTCCACATGCACGTCTAAGCCACGTTGACTTTTCATTATTCTTTTCAGTTTCGACACCCAACCGCGTCCACCATGAAAAACCATGCGAAAGGAACAACGAAGCCCCGCCCATAAACTCTACTCCTCCTCCCATGTGCTCAGAAACGCTCCTCAGACCACTGCCCGCCAAATCAAACAGCTAATCAAACACATACTCACTCCATTTGGTCTGTGCTGCGGTCCAAACCCAGCTGTGAGCCACGTTGACTATTCTTTTGCCATCCATGGCTACTGCTTCAAATGTATTTCATGGAAACAACACTTCTTTCAATGTTATAGAAATTTCCTGCTTCAGGTAACTGTTTGTTTCTGTCAGTCAGGTTTTTTTGGAGAAATGTCATTGACGAAACTGTTGTTCTCAAACTTCGTAACATGGCTGTTAGCTTTGTTTCCCAACACTGGGATAACTTCGGTGACGTGGTGTCCGTTGTTCTTAGTCACAGAGGCATTGTTATACAGTCTGCTCAACAATACGCTGATTACATGAATACGTCCAGAGTCTATGGTGGCGAGGCAGAAATTGTGGCAATGTCCCAAATCCTTCCAGCTACTATCAGCTTTTACTTCCAAGAACATCTTAATGCCTCTCCTCGAGTTTACAATCCGGCCCAGCGTCTCTTCATATCCCTGCTCTTTAGCGGTCCTTTGGATCATGAGCATTACGAGGTTCTCATGCCTCTCAAATACCCACGTGATAACCTTCTGGTGACATCTTTTGACTCTGTCGGTATGTGCACACAGCGTGCACACCCACTCGCTCGCCACACTAATGTGACGTCACCTGCCCACTCTCCTCTTCCTGAAAATCATTTAAGGACACCCTCCCCTGAACACACACATTCCACACAGGACTTTCAATGCATCTTTTGTTCCAAAAGCTTCAGAGTGCACAGATATCTGAACGCACATTTGAAAAAACACAACACTAACCGAATGATGCAATGTGAACATTGCCAACAATGCTTCGAGACAACTCGCGCTCTCAATAAACACTTACGAACTCATTCCACTCTCACCTTCAATTGCACATTTTGTACCGAGGACTTCACGGGTGAGATGGATCTCCACAACCATATGCAGATCCATTCAACACAAAGATGTGTATGCAAAATTTGCGAAAAAACACTTTCACACACGCAGATACATACCTTACTAACCATCTCAAAACACATTCCCTGATGAATTCTTTTCAGTGTCAACACTGCTCCAAAACCTTCACACGGCAGAAATATCTCAAAGCACATTTAAAGACACACTCCACTGAGCAAACGCGTTCCAAACAGATCTTTGAATGCACGATTTGTTCAAAAACGTTCCGAGTGCAGAGATTTCTCAACATGCAGTTAAAAACACACTCCACTGAACGAATTATGCAATGTGAACATTGCCAGCAATGCTTCGACACAACTCATTCCAATTCCCATCATTGTCAACACAGCACTAAATCGTTCATGCACAAACATCACATTCACTTTTCTGCAGCTTTTCAAGAAGATACCGCCTTTCACGTCCAAGAACATACAGTAACATTGGCCTTCCTACCGCACTATGTGCTTCTTGCAATGCTCTTCATTGGCCAGCAGAGGGCAACAAATCCGGACATTACACTAAGTGCTGTCATGCCGGCAAGGTGTCTTTGCCACCGCTATCCAAATCCCCTCTTTTATTAGAAGACCTCATAACTGGCAAGAAGCCACTGTCCCGAAATTACTGTGATCATATCAGGAAATACAACTACTTTAGCTTTCGCGTCAATGGGCGCACACATCGCTCAACCATCTGGACAAGGGCCGTATGCTTTCAGAATCCACGGTCAAATTTATCACCAGGTCTCTCCTTTATATAACAATCCTGACACATCACCACAATACGGTCAGCTATATATCTTCGATTCTGCTGAGGCTACCAGTCACCATTTGCAAAATCAATGTAATTGTGCTTGCAGTGATATTTTGTTGCTTCAACTAGACAACATGATATAACAGTTTAATCCGTTCACAAAGTCTTACATGCAAATGCATGACATTATCACTCACGGTAACCCTGTTACTGCTGTACAAATGGTGTTCATGGAAAATCCACGTCTGGATATGAGAAGGTATAACGCCCCATCCCGTCAAACTGATGTTGCAGCTATGTTTGTAGGTGAAGACGGGGAACGTCCTGCACAACGTGACATTTGCATATATCCAAGGGGAGATGCTTGCAAGCGTATCTCTGTTCTCAATATGAACTGTGACCCCATAGTTTATCCACTGCTATTCCCTTACGGAGATCCACGCTGGCACATACAATTAACCCATGTTGAGGAAAAGCGAAGCGCGAAAAGAACGCGAGTCACACAGCTCCAATTTTATGCTTTCAGGCTTGCCATGAGATCTTCATTTAGTGTCTTGCATTCCAGTGGCAAACTGTTCCAGCAATACATCGTTGACACATATGTCAGAACAGAAGGCGCGCATCTACATTACCTTCGCTCACATCAACAAGATTTGCGTGTAGAGCAATACAGGGGACTTATGGATGCTGTCACTGCGAAAGCACATCACCATAACCTCCGCCCTGGACAATTGATCATTCTTCCGATTGCGGTCCGCCAGTTTTCAGTCACAGACGATTGTGTGTTGGTTCGTTCTGTGCATTGTTACAATGTTGCTTTTCTTGCTGATTTATTACATTACCGATTTTTCAAATATTAATTTTCTCCCAGTGCTTAAAAAATATTTAAAAACCGGCCTGATTTTGCGGCATATGGTACGCCGCGGGTTGGCTAGTATCTAAATATATATCATGGATTTTTTGCTGGTTCACGGATTTCTGCGGACATTGGGTCTTTTAATGTATGTTACATGCTTCCTCAGTTTGTTTACCCAGTTGATTTCATACAAGGGACGCTATTGGCGGATGGCTGAAAAGCTACTCAATCAGAGCACGTATTACGTATTAAATAAAACTCCTCAATGATATACAATATGCTTCCCATGCGGTGCTTTGCACACTTAAAAGCTCTGGCAGCACGTATTGATTTTTGATTGTTTGCTTTTCTCTGTCTCTCTCACTCTCTCTGACATTCTCTGATCCTGACGGAAGGGGTGTGAGCAGAGGGGCAGTTTGCAAAGAGGCTGTTTGCCTAGAGGATATGGAGGCTCCTCTCAAAAATGCTGAAAGACTACCTTCACATTGCTCCCCTTTTCTTGCAGCCGCTTTATGCGGTGCTTCGCATACTTAATAGCCCAACAGCTTGTATTGATTTTTGATTGTTTGCTTTTCTCTCTGTCGCTGACATTCTTTGCTCCTGACACGCACTCCATTGAAGAGGAAGATATGTTTGCATTCTTTTAATTGTGAGAAAGAACTGTCATCTCTGTCTTGTCATGGAGCACAGTTTAAACTTTTGACTAAAGGATGTTCTTTCATGTCTAGAGGGCTCTAATAATGTTAAAAAATGTATTTAGAAGGTAAACAGGTTTTCTATGCTCTAAATGCGAAAATATTACATTTATAAATAAAGAATCCTACTTCGTGGAAATTCATTTATCGCGGTATAGTCTGGAACGGATTAACCGTGATAAACGAGGGTTTACTGTATAACTGTGCGGAGAATATTTATAAACAGTGTGGGAGAGTTTATAAGGGCTTAAAATATATAAAAATAACCATACAAACATATGGTTTCTACTGCTGATTTTCACCTATCACGGGGGTTGTGGAACGCAACCCCCGCGATCGAGGAGGGATTACTGTATTCATTTTCCTTTTTTCCCATCTGTGCATCATAGTATCTATTGAAATTATTACTTCTTCATTAGTACTAGGGTGTTGTACCATGCTAGCCATTATGAATGTAGTGAGAAGTCAAGCAAAATGACTCCTTTCATTGGCTAACTAAAAAGATTACACTATGCAAGCTTTCGTGTCACCTTAATGGGCCTAAACTGCCTTGAAAGCTTGCATATTGTAATCTTTTTAGCTAGCCAATAAAAGGTGCCATTTTGCTTGACTTCTTATTACTTCTTCATTGGTAATAATTTATTGCCCTTCCTTAATATTTGCTGATATACTCTAGGAGCATTTAAATATTTTGAAGGGGTAAACATTTTCGTACAGTTTGCATAAAACTATATTGCAAACTAGGAGAGCTAATGAATGAGGTTTAAGAGATTGACCAAGAATATACAAGATCTCCCATTGCTATGCTCCACTTTTTTCTTATGGGTCATGATCATCACCATTTTGTGTTTTTTCTATTGCCCATGGCCGTTTTGTTTTTTTTTCACATAATCTCCTAAAGCAATAACACATTAAATCGATCTTTTGAGACAATGTTGTAATGGCTTTCAGTCTTTAGGGATTTTAAACGGCTGCCTGTTTTTTGACTTACTGTAAGATGTTGGGTTAGGTATTCAGTTTAGATGATTATTTTGTTGCCAGGCTTTTGATCTTTACACAGTTTTTTGAAAATTATTTTTAACTTTGTTTCCTTGTTCTTGCCATCTTTTACATTCTGTCTTGCTGTACCTTCCATCAGGCAGAACTCAGGGCAACTATTTTTACATCAAACCATTCATATTATGAACTTGGAGAAAATAACTCAAAAAACACACTAAAAGGAAAGTTGTAATGCAATTGCAGATATTTTTATTGCAGAAACAGCTAAAGTTAGAGAATACAAAAAAAAAACCAACTAATACCTTTAAGGAATACTATAAGGCTTTGCACACATTGGTATTTAATGAAGGTGTGTCTCTTGTGAATATCTGCTTTTATAAAATATAAATGCCAAAGATTAATATGCTGTAGGAGCTGGACAACCTGTTGAGGCTTCACTGAATTAAATTTGCTATACATTCCCACAAAGTGAAAAAGCTACAGATCCTGGGCGCTATGCTGCAGAAGTTTATGAAGAGCTATCAATTAAATTAGCTCCATTAATGTTTTACTATTTTTTACTGCAACTAGAAAGGATAACATTTTAGTAAAAACACTAAACCTGATGGCAATCATTGCTTTAAATTGTATATACCAGTTTGACTACTGAATAAAAATGTTACATTTCTGGTGAAAATTTTAGCTAAAATAATAGAGTGTCAGGCTTGAAATGGCTTGCTGCCCTCACACAGGTCAGAGTGCACACAGCATGGCACCCAGCATAGCCACTACAGCTGGTAAGAGTGGGCTGCCTGACACTGTATTCTGCAAAGCGTAGCTGAGCATAAACAGAAAAATTTTATTGTAGATCAATAAATTTTGACCTGGAAACAGACACAGTGAAGTGTAAAGCAAAAGTTACTAATTATAGTGTAGTTAGGATATAGTTGGTTGGATAATGGATGGATATTCCTAAAACAAAACCCAAAATGGAGCAAACATGACACAAGAAGTAAACCAGAAATATAAAAGTGACAAAAATGTCAAGTAAAAGGCAGCATTCAATAACAGACAAAGAAGGCAAAATACAAAATGCAGGCAAACACAAGCAAGGTAGTCAATACACTTGACCAGAATGATTCATTAGAAAACACAAGAACAGGAATTCCTTTGGTGTACTGTACATGCATGATCCCCTGATAAATAGGAAGACTTTTGATAATTAGATTAGATATCCAAAGATGCCAACTAAAGTACAATATTAGACAATAGATTAAAACATACAGTACAACTGAAGTCTGTGTGGACGTACAGATGCCAAAAAAGGTTAGGACACTAGTTTGGTGATCCATCTTTAATAAATAAAAAAAGAAATTCTGCAGAATTAAAGAGGTGCTTTAGTAAAACAAAAGCTTTGCTGCCGAGTGCTTCTGTTCCTTAGCATACTGAGTTCCACAGAGCTCCATGTACAGTCCACAAATTAATAAGAACTGGTGAAGGTGTAAGATAGCAACACATAATTTAAGTGATTAAAATGATTAATGCATGTGAAGCTTTGCAGACAGCATCATATTACAGGGATCTGGGCCAGAGTTTCTTCCTGAGAAACAACTTCTGATGCTAAAAGATGTGTGGCCTTCCAGAGTCATAGAGTCAGCCAGCAACACTAAAATAACTTACATAAATGTAGTCTGAGCCTGGTGCTCATAATTAAATCACAGAGTTCCTGGGTTTGAAATTTTATTATGATCAGTTTTCACAGGTTTGCCACCATTGCAGTTCCCTTGAATAATCAGCTATGCATTGTGGTGGGCTTCCAAAAGACAGCCAGTAAACCTTTAATAGTTTTAAATAGGACTTCAGTCACACTCTTGTGCTTCTATCACCTTATTCATACTTGAATATAGGTGTAAAACAGTTTTTACTCAGAGGCATCCTTTTGGCATATGGCTTGTTAAAGTCAAGAATTGTCAAAACCTGAGAGAAATTATGGGACCAATCAGGGAATTCTTCCTGTAATGGCCCAGAATTTAAAATATTTGCTTTATTAGCTGCACGTTTTCATTTAAACAGATGACTGTTCTGCTCTGAATGATGATGATGTGGATGGTGGTCTGAGATCTAAAGGAGAAAGTAGCTAGGAGAATTAAGATCTCCATGCCTATAATTTCCATGGGTAATGGCTGTATCAGTCCATCGCAGATGCCCATTCCTTAAGACCATGTGCAGCTAAGAGATATGAACTATATGATAATCAGGGAGTCCATGATGTTGAGAAGGCAAATGAGTCAAGACTGTAGAGACGAGCTTTAAGTTTACTAGACTGGGCTGTGATTTGACAGGTTTGGCTGAGGGAAGATCCACCCCTAATTCAGTGAATCTCAACAAATATCAAGCTGGGCAGATGATAACCTCATCATATTAAAAAGCTTAAGGGTATATTGGGAAAATGGAACCTACTTTCTTTTTAAGAAAATTTCCTAAAATGATCCTAGTACATATCTACCACTGGTGAATTACACTGGCAAGTAGTGATCTCCAAATCCCCCAGGGAACAAGTCCTCCAGAATAATTGTGGGCTCTGAGCACATCTTATTTCCAGACACATTAAATCCTTAATAGCGCCATTGGCAGAGATATACCGAGGATCACTACAGGGACTGTGATGTGTGTACACCACAGTAAAGTTCTCCAGGATTATCCTAACAACATTTATACTAATACCAAAAGGGCACATACATGGAGAGTGTTTCTACTCATTCACTGGTCGACTTTAATTATCTTAAAGAAAGGATCAATATGTTATTGTTGTGATAGACCATTTCATGAAGTGCCCCTAAGTCTATGCATCTATCTGTCCCGGAAAATGTATCAGTGAAAGCCCTTAACTTAAGATTTGTTCACTCATTTTTCAGTTCTAGTAAAACTTCTTTCTAATCAGGCACATAATATTAAGCATCAGATTTTCCTGCAGATGGGAAGTCAGAATATTTATATTACCTTGATGCATCCACAAAACAATGGATCAGTGGAGCAGTTTAATCATATTCTCAGTGTCCAAATGGCATGGCCAGCTGCCCCTAATTTTCTTAGCATACTATTCTGCTGCCCAATACTCTATGGGATGCTCATCTGCCATTTTATTATTGGAAAGGGAGATCAAAACCTCTACTGTGCTTAATTATGGTTTCCCACCTGACTTACATTTTCCATATCCAAGTCCAGAATATAACTGTGAGTTACAGTGTGGCTACTGTGAAAAAGTCATGCTTTGCTGCTATTTCTTGGATTTTGTGGTCAATCAAGATGACTTAATGGAGTTTTGGAAGAAAGGATTTAAAGAAGTTATCTGCCTGCTGCATGTTAGGAGGTGCCTATCTTTTACAAGAGGTCACACTTCTATGTTAATTAATGTTGACTTATGTTTATTTTTTATTGTGTCTTTTATTTTTCTATTCATTTTGTAAAGCACTTTGAGCTACATTTTTTGTATGAATATGTGCTATATAAATAAATGTTGATTGATTGATTGTTGACACTTAGCTTAAATAATTTACAAATGTGAAGGGGACACACTTAGAATAAGGTCATAGAAAAGGGGATAGGCAGCCATGAAACAAGTCAAGAAAAGACTGACATTTAAATGGAGGAAATCAGGTAATAAGAAAAAGTGAGTTATAGAGTGAAGAGTATGAAGGTGATCATTATTGGTATTTTAAAGGTATGTCTAACAACCACAAAAAACAGGCTATGGGAGGAAAATAAATAATTTCAGTATTTCAGTATAATCAGTGCCGGATGACTGCAATGTTTAAGATAAAAAGCTCTTTCTATGCTGAATACAAAAATGCCATGGAATATTCAAATAGATATATACTGTGAACTTTACCCAGACACAGACAGGCAGACATGTTCTTTTTCCACCACCACACGTTTATTTACAAATATCCTATTTACAAAGTCCAAAAGTGCACACAAACCCCCCAAAGTCCTGGCCACACGCCTTTCTTCGGGCCGCCTCCACACTCTCCTCTGCTTCATCCTGCTTCCACCCGACTCCAGCCTCGAATGAACGGAGGCGGCTCCTTTTATCCGCACCCGGATGTGCTCCAGGTGCTCCCCAGCAATCTCCCGCTGACACGCCCCCGTGTGGCGGAAGTGCCGGCTGTTCTCCCGGAAGCTCTCCGGGTGTCCCTGCTTCTCTTCCCCCCAGAACTTCCTGGTGTGGTGGAAGTGCTGAGGTCCAGGGTTCCCAAGGCATTGGGGCCCCTACAGGGTTGGGCTTCCAAGCCCTCTACCTATGGCCACCAAAGCAACCAGGGTGGCGGCCCCTACGTGATCCAGGGCGGGCGTAGACCCTCTTCCGGTCCTTCAGGGCGTCCCGGCCGGGTCGTCGCCCCGGCATCCCTAACAATACATATGTACTTATAGTATACAGTATAGATTTTTATACTATTTATTCTTAAAGCATCCAAAAAACAACAACAACAAATCTAGCCCCAGTTTTCACATACCTAGTCCCAACAGTATAGTCACTCCACAGACAAACCATGAAGTTACAGTTCATCAATTCTGACAGAAAGTAACTAAATCCTGACTGTTCTTCCATCATAAGAATTAAGAATGATATTTATCTTCATTAAAGTTGGTTACATGATTTGAAGTAAACATCTAGTAAAGGATGGGAAATTTTCATTAACTGGCAAATATTGTTGTGAAACTAACAAAAATACCCAGCAATGTCAAAGGAGCATTTGTCTTTAGTCCTGGGTAAAGATATAAATAAAAAAAAAAGATACAGCTAATTCAGTATGTAAGAGCAAGTTTACTTACTAGATTTAGACATAGCTTTGTTTGTCCATTTCAAACATAAAATGCATGAATTACTTTTATTTTCACTCTGATGCAACCTAGGCACTGTATAGCTGTCCATAAGAAAGGAGTGGCCACTGTGTCTACAGTAATGTTTGCCTTATTTGTATTTATTCTTATTAAATGCTTTCATTTGGGATGTGAGTTTTGCCGGTATGACAGGTATCTTGGGATTCTGTCCAGGGGATTTTATAGTTATAAAAAAAAGGTTAGGAACACACACTGATACAGTGCATTGCTGCCCCCACCACATGACAAACCAACTCTGAATCCAGATTAGGACCCGAGTGCAGCCATGCAATGGGTGATACCTCAGCACCACACTTTTTCAGATGGACTGGAACAGTGTGAGGTCAATTCTGCCACCAACCCCAAAGTTTTTCCCTGCAAGTTGGAGGGCCTACATGCAGGGATTGATGCAGATTAACGTCCTACCCAGGACGGAGCAATTGCAGGTTAAGGGTCTTGCTCAAGGGCCCAACAGAGCAGAGACCCTTTTGCCATTTTACGGGATATGAACCAACAACCTTCTGATTGCCAGTGCAGATCCCTAGCCTCAGACCTACCACTCCACCCACTGTATAGTTATAACAGTTGCCTTTTTATCCAGTGGCTGTTCCCGCATTCAAGGTTTTCAATTATTATCCTTGTTGTGATGGGGCATTTTAATGTGAGGAATATATAAAATGTTGCTTTGACCATGAATCCCCAAAACAGATTTTAGAAATTCTCTGGTATAGTAAATATCTCAGTGTCATCTATATAATAACAACTTTCTCAAACTTGTTGCAACCAAAGCCTTTTCTGGCAGCACTGGACACAAGACAAGAAACAGACTAGGCACAAGTCCATCATTGGGTCCACTCACAACTAAACACACAATGTCAATATGGAAGCACCATTTAACTTATCTAGCACTTTTCTAGGAATGTAAGAGAAAAGCTCAACCGGAGCAAAACTCATGCAGACATTGGGAGAATGTGGAAACTCTAAAAACACAAAGCCACCAGGCAGGATAGGCAAACCTAGAAACTGGATATGCTAAACATTGTGCTACCTTTCACAGTATCCCAGAATGTATTTTCTCTGTAAGCCACAAGAATTCTTGTTAGAACAATTGATATTAGTGCTAGCACTTTAAAGATGATGTATGCTTATTTGCTTAGGAGAGTAATATTGTAGCAAATTCATATATATATATATAGTGTAGTATTGTGAAATGAAAAAGTATTATTATTTGATATTATCTTATTTAATTTTCATATACAGAGTGATGAAAAAGCCTTGATAAATATTTTAAGAAATAAATAAGCCAAAACTATAGTTTTTTATGCTCCTTATTTTTCCTTGTTAGTAGAAATGCCTGACGATGCTCTGAATCACTAAATATTGCAATATTACTATTCCATATAAATATATATCTTCTGGCATGCTCAGGTAAACTAGTCATGTCCAATTGCCACGTCTGAAGAACACTCCGTGTCTAACAGTACATCATCAGCAATGTCCAAGATGACATTAGCTTTCCATGGATATGTCCACTTCCGTCAGAGTTTGCATTGCTTTGACAAAATTCTTTAGATGTGCCCATTTATTTAAACTTTTAACTGCACTGCATTCAGTCTACCTGAATATAACTATGATTTTTATATCATTATCTTTAGCATTTTCTTGGTTATTACTGCCACAGACACAAAGCTTTATTTATAAGATTCCAGCAAATTTTCCCTACAATAGTAAACATAATAAAGGACATTTTGTCTGTAGTATTTATTAAATTGATACTATATATAAAAAATATGAAAGGATTTAAAAATCTTACGTATTAACAGTTTCATCTGACTGTTTCATCTGACTGATGACTGATCCAGAGATTTTATCCTGTGTCTTCTTAAATTATTAGGTGATGAAGAGTTACAAAATTGTTCAACAAAATGATCTCTCTGAGCCAAATGTACCTTCAGTGCTAAGTGGTAGGATAGGAATTATTATAAATTCACCTTTGAGGTAGCTCACATAGGCCCCATCCCATAAAACCACCATGGCATTGAACATTGAATGAACTGAATAATGTTTTTACTACATACTGTAATGTTAGAATATCCAGGAGGTGTTGGCCAACCTTGGCCTGTCACAGTTTCATCTCTGTATATTGTGAGTATTATTTAAAGGAAATTACTTTAAATTTTCTCTGTTTCCTGATGTTAATTAATACTTTGTGGAATACTAAATGCCTTTGCAGTTGTCTGAAATAAATCAGAACTATTCTGTTCAGGATAGTTTGCTTGCTTTGCAAGTCTTCTAATATCTCCATGCAAATTAAGACTGAAGGTTTGGACAAATCCAAGAAAAAACGTAATGACTTCTTTCAGATTACTGAGTTTATTACAGTTCAGCACAAACACATTTACAACACACATGGTAGATTGAGGGTGGGATAGTGAAATCAGCAGTTACTAGCTTTTAAATTAGCTTTAGAAAAATGGAGACATTGGTTGGAGGGTACTAATCTTTTGTGCTTGACCATCACTGAAATAGAGGAGAAGCAATGCAATTAACAGAATTCAGCATTAAGCTGCATACTAAATAACCACTAGATCTGAGATAGCAAAATCTGAAAATCCTGTCAGAAGGCAGTACAGTACTGTACTTGTTTGTGCTGTAAATAGCTAGTTGTCCTGCTATCTCTAATTCTACTGTGATTTCATGAGGTAATCCTCAACCCTTAGAGCCCAACCTAAAGCATGAGTTGCCACTGCTGGTGATAAACACACACCTAGAAACAGAATGGATGAAAAGCTTCTGAGATTTAAAAGAAAAATGTTTTGTTTGATGCTGGTAAATTTAAAAAATCTGTCAAAACACAAGTGAAGGGATTAATTGGCATTTTGAACTATCATTATGGAAACAAGTTTAAAAGTGAAGCAAGGCAAGTGAATCCCATCTCTTGCAAATGTTGATGTATTTAGACCAGGCACATTACATGAAAGACGTGCTATTGAAATCTGTGTTAACTTGTGCAGAGTTGTCACTAAGTATATACATTTCATATCCTATCTTGTATTTTTTAACCAAAGTTTAATGGTAAAACAAAATAGATTATATAAAAAGAGCAAAAAAGGCATCCTCATTCAAAGAAAATAATTAAAGCTTGATTCTGAGGAAGAATTTTCAGTGAAGTTATTTGGTAACTCTCTCTCTCTCTCTCTCTCTCTCTCTCTCTCTCTCTCTCTCTCTCTCTCTATATATATATATATATATATATATATATATATATATATATATATATATATATATATATATATGCTCAAAAGAATTAAAGGAACACTTTTAATCAGAGTATAGCATAAAGTCAATGAAACTTATGGGATATTAATCTGGTCAGTTAAGTAGCAGAGGGGTTGTTAATCAGTTTCAGCTGCTGTGGTGTTAATGAAATTAACAACAGATGCACTAGAGGGGCAACAATGAGATGACCCCAAAACAGGAATGGTTTAACAGGTGGAGGCCACTGACATTTTTCCCTCCTCATCTTTTCTGACTGTTTCTTCACTAGTTTTGCATTTGGCTACAGTCAGTGTCACTACTGGTAGCATGAGGCGATACCTGGACCCTACAGAGGTTGCACAGGTAGTCCAACTTCTCCAGGATGGCACATCAATACGTGTCATTGCCAGAAGGTTTGCTGTGACTCCCTGCACAGTCTCAAGGGCATGGAGGAGATTCTAGGAGACAAGCAGTTACTCTAGGAGAGCTGGAGAGGGCCATAGAAGGTCCATAACCCATCAGCAGGACCAGTATCTGCTCCTTTGGGCAAGGAGGAACAGGATGAGCACTGCCAGAGCCCTACAAAATGACCTCCAGCAGGCCACTGGTGTGAATGTCTCTGACCAAACAACCAGAAAGACTTCCTGAGGGTGACCCAAGGGCCCCATGTCCTCTAATGGGCCCTGAGCTCACTGCCCAGCAGCATGCAGCTCGATTGGCATTCGCCATAGAATACCAGAATTGGCAGATGCACCACTGGTGCCCTGTGCTTTTACAGATGAGAGCAGGTTCACCCTGAGCACGTGACAGAAGTGAAAGGGTCTGGAGAAGCCATGGAGAACATTATGCTGCCTGTAACATCATTCAGCATGAGCAGTTTGGTGGTGGGTTAATGATTGTCTGGAGAGGCATATCCATGGAGGGTCACACAGACCGCTACAGGCTTGACAAAGGCACCTTGGCTGCCATTAGGTATCAGGATGAAATCCTTGGACCCACTGTCAGACCCTATGCTGGTACAGTGGCTCCTGGTGCACGACAATTCCTGGCCTCATGTGGTGAGAGTATGCAGGCAGTTCCTGGAGGATGAAGGAATTGATACCATTGACTGGCCACCACACTTTCCTGACCTAAATCCAATAGAACACCTCTGGGACATTATGTTTTGGTCCATCCAATGCCACCAGGTTGCACCTCAGACTGTCCAGGAGCTCAGTGATGCCCTGGTCCAGATCTGGGAGGAGATCCCCACAACACCATCTGTCATCTCATTAGAAGCATGCACCGATGTTGTCAGGCATGTATACAAGAACACAGGGGCCATACAAAGTGCTGCGTACAATTTTGAGTTGCTGCCATTAAATTTTGGCAAAATGGACTAGCCTGCCACATAATTGTTTCACTCTGATTTTTGGGGCGTCTTTGAATTCAGGGCTCTGTAGCTTGATCATTTTCATTTCCATCAAACGATGTGGCATCCTTTTGTTCCTAACACATTACCCAGTCTATATCAGTATAGATATCCAGGAGGATTTCTTTTTCCCATTGAGATCTGATGTGTTTTCAAAGTGTTTCTTTAATTTTTTTGAGCAGTTTATATATATACACACACACACATACACTAGCCGTCCCCCGCAGCTCCACCCATGTAGTAATGAAACAGAACAAACTTTAAAAGGCAGGTACCTCAAACATCAAACATTGGCACTGTATTTAATCGTGTTCAGCTCTGATGGGGGAGCATCTCCTGTTTGTAGTGAAAAGAATGTGGCTGTGATATTTCTGGAAATCAGTGGCTACCCTCTAAAACACACGTAGCTCTGATCTCTCAAAAACGTCAAACGTTACCCCTTAACAATATGCAGATGATAGTGTCTGTTGAAAAAACAGGTAATTGTTAGCTAAGCTGAGACAAGGTACACTGCAACACGTGGCAAGAGGTACACAGAGTCAAACGGAGGCTGACGTGTGAGTGAGGAGTGCCCCGTCCCCCTCCCCTCAGCATGCAGCTGCTCTCTCGGATTCACACAAATAAATTGGTACCACAAGCAAACTATGATATTTAGTGCAATGAGAGAAGTCGCAAAATCAACTGGAATGTTCAAACAAATTATAGAAAAAAAACCCAATCCAAATTCAGTTAAGTAGTTCTCTTGTGAAAAGCAGACAGACATACAGACAGCCAGACGTTGGATTTTGTATTATACCTGTATATATATATATATCTATATCTATATATATATATATATATGTATATATATATATATATATACTAATAAAAGGCAAAGCCCTCACTAACTGACTCACTCACTCACTGACTCACTCACTGACTGACTCATCACTAATTCTCCAACTTCCCATGTAGGTGGAAGGCTGAAATTTGGCATTCTCATTCCTTACAGCTTACTTACAAAAGTTAGGCAGGTTTCATTTCGAAATTGTACGCGTAACGGTCATAACTGGATGGAACCTACTTATGTCCATATATACGGCCATAGCCTGCAACTCGGTCGCCGTGTGAGGCGGCGTTGCGTCCCGCATCATCACACCTCCCATGTAATTGAGTGCCTGTCCATATAAGGAAAATATTTGCGGGTGAAAGACTGTGCTTATGTAAACGAAGATGAGATGGTCAGGGAGACACGCTGCCACTAAATATTCGTGGGTGAAGGACTGTGCTTATGCAAACGAAGATGAGATGGTCAGGGAGACATGCTGCCGCTAAATATTCGCGGGTGAAGGACTGTGCTTAGCATATTCATAAGTGCAGCTACTGCGGAAACCCTCTGACGCTGAACAAGCCTTTGTACACATATCAATAGGAAAGCAAGGTGTAAAGCTTAAGTTTAAATTACATTCATAGACAAGCTGCCGCTAAATATTCGCAGGCAAATCCACAACTTAATACCGGGAATGCCTGTTAAACATCTTAGATTCACGAGTACTGATTTGGGTACTGATCACTTCGATGAATTAAACCTGTGTAAAAAACGCATTACACAATTGAGAAGGCAGCAAAAGAATATGAAACGAGTGACTCATACAAGCATATTCATAAGTGCAGCTACTGCGGGAACAAAGCACGGTGTAAACCTAAAGTTTAAATTAGGTTCATAGACAGGCTGCCGCTGGGGTTTGTCATGCCTACGACGAATACGATATTCGCGAGATACAACTTTAATGAGAAGACTCAGGGTATAAAACGAGATTTTTGATCACTTTGTAACAGAGTTAAAATTGCTGTAACGGAGTTAAAATTGCTGGTGAAGGACTGTGATTATGCAAACGAATAGGAAAGCAGGGTGTAAAGCTTAACTTTAAATTAAGTTCATAGACACACTGCTGCTGGCGTTTGTCATGCCTAAGACGAATACGATATTCACGAGATACAAGTTTAATGTGAGGACGCAGGGTATAAACGAGACTTTTCATCACTTTGTAGCGGAGTTAAAATTGCTGGTGAAGGACTGTGCTTATGCAAACGAAGATGAGATGGTCAGGGATAGAATAGTGTTTGGCACAAACTCAACAAAAGTGAGAGAGAAACTTTTAAGTGCCGGGTCTAAGCTAACATTAAATAAAGCTGTGGACATTGCGAGATTGCACGAATTAGCACAAGCACAGCTGAGAAGCTTTGATGCATTTACTCCGAGTAGCTCATGTGAACTGACTTTGCAGGACTGGGAAAGTTATCTTTACAACGGTTCACAAACACGGAAATATCTTGAACACAACACATCATCCAAATACGAACCTGATTGAAAGAAATAATCCTTCTATATAAAAGCGGTCGGGAATGTTCTTCCGTCCCGTGAGTGCTACGCAGTTTCACACACGCCCCGTCCATTTTGCAATGCACGATGGGATTTGTAGTTTCGTTTTTCCAGGTAAAAGATGATTTTATACTCCAGACTGTGCGATATCTTCTTCTTCTTTCTTACTATATAAAAATGGTCGGGATTGTCCTTCTGTCCTGTGAGTGGAAAGCGTAGCGGTATTCCGCTTATCACAGACTTACTACTTGCAGCTTGCGGTATGAAGCGACATTATGTGAGCAGAGTTCTGGTGCTCCCATCGTTCTCTTGCTTTTGTGCGCGATGCACTGGAAATATAGAAAAAATTGTGTCTCTGGAAATAAGTAATGTTGATGGAGTACAAATGCCTCACCGCGTAGTAAATATCAGGGGGGTTCAAAAGGGCGACCTCAATATTGAAAAAAAGTTTAAATTTCATCACAAAAATAACAGAAACTATGAGCATTAAAGTAATACCGCTCAAATGCAATATAACCAAATTAATGAGTTTGTATAAAATATCAAATTGATCTACGTATTGAATTGCCTTAAGAAGTAGTCAACTTAAAACTTAAAAGGCGGGTGAGCCTAGTGACAATCAAATCCTTGATGACAGCAATACTCATAACAGTGACAAAACAATTACATTGACAATCGTGTTACGTTATTTTTAAAATGTTTCCTTTTCTTTTTCATAACTTCTTTAACACACTACTTCTCTGCTGCGAAGTGCTGGTATTTTGCTAGTATATATATACCTATACTAATAAAAAGAAAAGCCCTCACTGACTCATTCACTCACTCACTCACTCATCACTAATTCTCCAACTTCCCGTGTAGGTAGAAGGCTGTAATTTGGCAGGCTTATTCCTAACAGCTTACTTACAAAAGTTAAGCAGGTTTCATTTCGAAATTCTACACGTAACAGTCATAATGGTCGACAACATCTGCCATGTTGAACTTTCTTATTTACGGCCCCATCTTCACGAAATTTGGTAGGCGGCTTCCCTGCGCTAACCGAAACCGATGCACGTACTTATTTCGATGGTATAACGCCACTGTCGGCCGCCATATTGAACTTTCCAACGTCACTAATTCTCCAACTTCCCTGTTGGATTATGGCCCTGTCTTCACGAAATTTGGTAGGCGGCTTCCCTGCGCTAACTGAAATCGATGTATGTACTGTGGTATCCAGCCGGGGCTGGAGCCCGGCCGGGATGCCCAGGAGGACGGGAGGAGGGCTTGTGCCTCCTCCAGACCGCGAGGGGGCGTCCGCCCTGGTTATGTTGGGGGCCACTGGTAAAGGGCTTAGAAGCCCAGCCCTGTAGGGACCCGTGGCCACCGCCAGGCAGCGCCCCAGTGCCTGAATATTCCTGGAGCCCAGCACTTCCGCCACACCAGGAAGTGCTGGGGGGAAGACGACAGGGGACACCCGGACGGCTTCCGGGTGTGCAGCCGGCACTTCCGCCACACTAGGGCATGGCTACGGAGGAGTGCCGGGAAGCAGCTGGAGCCCATCCAGGTTCCTATTTAAGGCGGCCAGGAGAAAGGCATTTTGACTGTGTGGCCTGGACATTTGGGGGAACGGTGCTGGAGGCACTGGGAAGTGCACTGACTTTATATTGTAAATATTGTAAAATAAACAAGTGTGTGGTGAAGCCAACGATGTCTGTCTGTGTGTGTCTGGGTTCAAGTTCACAGTACTTATTTCGGTGGTATGACGCCATTGTCAGTCGCCATATTGAACTTTCTAATGGTCTTTGTTACTTATGGGCCCATCTTCAAGAAATTTGGTACACAGGTTCCCAACGCTAACTGAATCCTATTTACGTACATATAGCCGTGTGAGGCGGCATTGGGTCCCCCATCCCAACGCCTCCCACGTCGTTGGCTGCCTGCCTATATAAGGCCGTCCGTCTCTCCAGTCTCTACATTCCCTTACTGGCTTCGCCACGAGATTCACGTCTCCCTGCTGATAACTACAGCCTTTTTATTTCATTCACGGCTTCTCCGCTGTTTTATTGTTCATTTATTATGATTATAGTTATTGTGTAGGTATTTTAGACTTACTTTACATTGTCCAGGTACCCACTTCCTTTATCATTCCAACCGTACCCCCATTAACATGTCTATCAAGGTGATCACCATCGATCAAAGAACTGTCACTTACCGAGTGGTTTCCATGCCCAAAGATGGCACCTGCCTTTTCCATTCTCTTTGTTACATATTGCACGGCCATATCAGGCTCACTCTTGATATCCGGAGGAACATTGTGTCTTATGTATTGAATGACTGGGACAGGTTCAAGGTGTGGACTGATGATGGTACAGGAGATAAGTATATTACACAGGAGCACTATAAGAGTGAAATGCTTAAACCCTTCACCTATGGTTCTGCATGTGAGCTGATGGCTGCCGCTGAATTGTTTGGTTGTTGCTTTCAAGTGTACAGAAATGGCCAAATATTTTACACCTTTCAATAACCGCCAATGCCTCTTAAACATCTTAGATTCACAGGTGACGATTTGAGTAGTGGACACTTTGATGTTTATGAATGTTTAAACTCTCAAAAGCTGGATGCGAAGTTATCGATGAAACCGGTTGTATGCTTACAATGCTTGACAGATGCTGAATGTCACTTCAACACAAGTCCTGCAAATACTAACGTAATTGAAACAAACCATGAAACTCAAACCGATTATGACAGCAGCAATCCAAGCTGTGAGATTTGAGACAAGATTACTTTTCACATGGCCAAATGTATATTGCATGCTCAAGAGTAAGCTCAGCGCACAGCTTGGTCATATTACAACCGGAGGGCCGAACTGACAATGTGGTATACAAAGAGATCCTTAACAAATAATTATTGGTATATTTTCCCTCAGTTTAAAAAGGTTTAAATTTTCTTCTTAATAAACATTTTAAGGCAGTACTTTGCCGCTGCGAAGGGCAGGTATTTTGCTAGTATATATATATATATATATATATATATATATATATATATATATATATATATATATATATATATATATATATATATATATATATATATATATATATATATACACTGTGTGCACAATTATTAGGCAAGTTGTATTTTTGAGGATTAATTTTAATATGGAACAAACACAGTGCTATCAGTCAATCCAAAATGTTAATAAACCTGAAACCTGAATGTTTCACAACGGAAATGTGAGTGTGAACATCATCAGGGAATACATATGTGCACAATTATTAGGCAACTATTAGTGTGCAGATTTATTATGCAACTAAAGGAAAATGAAAATTTTCCCATCTCACTTGTTTATTTTCATCTGTTATAGTGAGAATAATAAACAAACACCTCAAAATTTACAAATAAACATCTCTGACATTTCAAAAAATAAATCAATCAATCAATGACCAATATAGCCACCCTTCTTTCCAATAACAGTCATAAGCCTTTCCATTCATGGAGTCTGTCAGTTTCTTGATCTGTTGACGATCAGCTTTTGTGGAGCAGTGACTACAGCCTCCCAGACACTCTTCAGAGAGGTGTATTGTTTTTCTCCCCGTAAATCTAGCGCTTAAGAAGTGCCCACAAGTTCTCGATAGGGTTTAGGTCAGATGAGGAAGGGGCCATGTCATTATTCCTTTATCTTTAAGGCCTTTACTTGCTGGCCACGCAGTGGAGAACTTCGATGCAAGTGATGGAGCATTGGCCTGCATAAAAATCATGGTCTTTTCCTGTATCACTGTTTGAAGAAAGTGTCTTCAAAAACTGGCAGTAGGTTTGGGAGTTGATTTTGAGTTCATCTTCAATGCAAAAGGTCCAACTAGCTCATCTTTAAAAATACCAGCTCATACCAGTACCCCACCTCCACGTTGGAGTGGAGCTCTGTGCCCATTACTGATCCACAGGTCCATCCATCTGGTCCATCAAGAGTCACTCTCATCTCATCGGTCCATAAAACCTTTGAAAAAAATCTGTCTTCAGATATTTCTTGGCCCAGTTTTGACGTTTCAACTTATGTTTCTTGTTCAGTGGTGGTTGGGTTTCAGCCCTCCTTACCTTGGCCATGTCTTTGAGCACTGAACACCTTGTACTTCTGGGCACTCCAGGTAGGTTGCAGCTCTGGAATATGAAAGTACTGGAGGATAATGGGTTCCTGGTAGCTTCACGTTTGATTCTTCTCAAATCTTTGGCAGCTAATTTATGCTTTTTGTTCTCAACACGTTTCTTGCGACCCTGTTGACTATTTGCAACAAAATGTTTGATGGTTCTGTGATCACACACCAATATCTTAGCAATTCCAAAAGTGCTGCATCCCTCTGAAAGACTTTTTACAATTTTTGACTTTTCAGAGTCAGTTAAATCTCTTTTTTGGCCCATTTTGCCTGAGGAAAACTAGCTGCCTAATAATTCTGCACACCTTGATATAGGTGTTGATCTCCTTAGGCCACACCCTCCCTCATTACACAAATACACATCACCTGACGTGCTTAAATCCAATAAGCATTCAAGTTAATACAGCTTGGAGTTGGAATATACACATAAAAATGATGATATGGTCAAAATACTCACTTGCCTAATAATTGTGCACACAGTGTATATATATAGTCACAACCGGATGGAGGTGGTACCCAGCCGGGACGCCTGAGACGACAGGAGGAGGGCTGGTGCCTCCTCCAGACCTCGAGGGGGCGACCGCCCTGGAGGCCTCGGGTAAAGAGCTGGGGGTTACCGCCAGGGGGACCCCAATACCAGGAAGACCCCAGACCTCAGCACTTCTGCCACACCAGGAAAACGGGGACACCCGGAGTGCTTTTAAGGAGACAGCCGGCACTTCCGCCACACTGGGACATGTCGGTGGGAGATTGCCGGGAACACACCTGGAGCACATCTAGGTGCTTATTTAAAGGGGCCGCCTCCCTGCAGAAGAGACAAGAGTCGGGTGGAAGAGTGACAAGGTCTGGAGAAGGCAGGAGGCGGTCTGAAGAAAAGAGAGAGAGAGACAGAGAAGAGAAGGCATTGGATTGGCCTTGACTGAAGGGTATTTGGGCTGGTGAGCATGGACTTTTGTAAAGGAATGAAAAATAAATGTATCTTGGGTGACCCGAGAGTGTCTGCCTGTCTGTGTCCGGGGCAATGTTCACTATATATATATATATATATATATATATAGTGATGTTTACATGACACTATATAAAATGTATGTGTTAGATGTTATCTATCCTGATTCTTAAAGAAGCAACTGAATTCTATTATTTTATGAATTTCAGGAAGTATTCTTGAAGCAAAGATGAATAAAAATATATTAAATCATCTCTTATCAGCCTACGACAAGTACAATAATCAAAGTATACATGTAGTTTAAGGAAAAGTAGGAGCAGAAGTGTCCACCCATCCATTTTCTAACCCGCTGAATCCGAATACAGGGTCACGGGGGTCTGGAGCAGAAGTGTGCTTTCTGTAAATATGATGTTAAAAGGAAATGGCATGAATATTCATTGCATTGTTTTATGCCTTGGTCCTTTTAATACTCTCCTGTTGTGGATAATTTTACTAAATATTTTGTGACTGTGCTCACTACTGAAGTTCTCTTTAAAATAAAAAATTGATTTTTGCTCTTAAAGGACACTGCTCTTTATCAGTCTGTGTTAGCTTGCTGGATTGGAGTGTAACAATGCACATTTGAAGTGCATTTTCTTTAGAACATTAGAACAATCTAGATGAGAACAGGGCATTCAGCCTAACAAATCTCGCCGGTCCTATGCACTTTATTCTTCTAAAAAAAACATCAAATCTAGTTTTGAAAGTCTCTAAAGTTTTACTGTTTACCACACTACCTGGTAGCTTACTCCAAGTGTCTATGGTTCAATGTGTAAAGAAAAACTTCCTAATGTTTATGCACAATTTACCCTTAACAAGTTTCCAACTGTGTCCCTGTGTTCTTGATGAACTCATTTTAAAATAACAGTCTCAACCCACTGTACTAATTCCCTTCATAATTTTAAAACCTTTACTCATGTCACCTCTTAATCTTCTTGCTTAAACTGAAAATGCTCAGCTCTTTTAATCTTTCTTCATAATTGATCCCCATTACCTCTGGAATGAGCCTGGTCACTCTTCACTAGACCTTTTCTAATGCAGCTATGTCCTTTTTTGTAACCTGAAGACCAAAACTCCCTTAACAGTGCATTGTAAACCTTGAGAATAATCTCCTTGGACTTGTACTCTATATAACCTAACATTCTCTTAGCCTTCTTAATGGCTTCTGAACACTGGAAGTCTGGAAGTTGATAGCATAGTGTCCACTACATCTCCTAAATCCTTCTCATATCCTTCTCAATTTTCAAACCTCCCATTGTGTATTCAAACCTAACATTTTACTTCCTATGTGTAATACCTTACATTTAGTTATATTAAAATTTTATCTGCCACAAATCTCCTGAAGCTTGTGTGCTGTCTAAGTCAGATTTAACAGATTCCAAATGATCTGTCAGTCCACCTATCTTGATATCATCTGCAAATGTAACCAGTTTGTTCCTTATATTCCTATCCAAATCATTTATATACAGTATATTAAAAGTAGCAGTGGCCATAGAAGTGACCCCTGTGGAACACCACTGTTAACATCAGCCAATTCTGATAAGGTCCTTTGTACCATAACCCTCTGCTTCCTATGTTTGACCTAATTTTGCCCCCATCTACAAACATCACCCTGAACTCCCACTAGTTTTAATTTGATGCCCAACTACTCAAGTGGGACCTTATCAAATACTTTTTGAAAGTCATGATAAACAATATCATATGCTCCACTTCAAGCTTTGTTGCTTCCTCATAGAATTCCACCATGCTGGTAAAACAGGACCTTCCTCTTCTGATCCCATGCTGACTGTTCAGAAAAACCCCTGTACTTGACATGTGCTGCCCAATCTTATCCTTAATAATTTCTTCCATTGATTTGTGTGTGATGCACGTTAAGTTTGCTGACCTATAGTTGCTTGGGTCTGCCTGGTCATCCTTTTTATATAACGGGATAATATTTGCCATTTTGTCTGTTTGTCATGTATCTTGACTATGGTACCAAAGGAACCTGTGTATTTCATGTTTTTGGATGTTTCAAACACTATTTATTTTTTTTAATGTCTTACCAATCATATCAATTCAACGCCATTTTCAATTGTTTAGTTGCTGGCATGGCCATTTTGTGAGGCTTTGTATGGTAGCAGCCATGTTGTTTATGTTAGTTATTCCCATTGCCATGATGTAGTAAATTATCTTTTTTCACCTGTGTAAGATAGCAGCATACTAGGTTACTTTATCTAAGCATTAGAAGATATTCTTGAATAAACACAATCATTACGGATAGTTATGGAAAAGAAACCTAAATGACCTTAAGTTTTATTTAGAGCTTCAGTCATTTTTGATCAGTTTTGTTTGTTATCTGACCCTAGCATGTTTTTGAATGCAGCCTGTTTATCTATTTGATTCCTCAATTTCTTGTTATTTATTTTTTTCCCTTCTTTTTGTCTTTTGATGCACTTACTGAATGTTCTGGCACTTTGGTGTTCCAAACATAGGTAGAGGAAACTCATGGCTATATTGATTATGTTGTATCAAGAAAACACCATTTCTGATATAACATTTACATTTTTCTGTCTTTTTTGGGAGCTTTGCTCTTTGTGCTCTTCCACTGTAATAACTATGCTATTATAATGCAGTTTCCCAGTATGCCCTCGTGCCATGAAAGAACCACTAGCCTTGGACAATATTCATTAAAAATGGAAGTCGTTAGGCACTGGTCTTGCTCTGACTTACTTCTCAGATCAATCAATTTAGTGGTATCAGAAAACCTCTCTACAAATCTCTGTGTTTAGACATTTGTTTCCTCAACATTTAATTTAGCATTCGTCCTAAATATCTATTGACTTAATATTATACTAAACCTTGCTTGCCAGGCAGCAATTTGTCCTTAATGTACATCTCAAGGTAATCACTAAATTTGGTCCAAGACTCCTAGGCAAGCAGAACAAAGAATTGCATGCTAGCTCTTAGTAATGTAAATCCAGAGGATAATCTGAGTATTGAGACTCTGCTAAATGTACAGATTTTTTTTTTTTATTGATGAGAAACATTGCCCTAGAAGAGCTTCATAATCAAGTTATTTCAGTTATGACCATTGACCTACAAACCATGGGTGAATGGCTGAGTATCTATCTATCTATCTATCTATCTATCTATCTATCTATCTATCTATCTATCTATCTATCTATCTAACTGAAAGAGTATCTGGAACAGTTTCCCAACAATTGTAGAATCTTTTCATGTGGAACAGTTCACAAAATGAATCTTTTCAAATGCCATTTTAATTTGTATAAATTACTAATAAACTGAAATGAATGCAATAGTGATGTGCATACTTAGGAAAATAAGTAATATGTCAGTAAAATTAAAATCTATATATCTATTTTATGACCTTCTTCATTTTTTCCACAAAGAACCAGAGGTCAACCTAATAACATTTGAGCATAAGATGGCACACAACCCTGGTAAAGGTGCTAATCTTCTGCAGGACACACTCACAGGCAGACCAACATTCAGTCATATTTAACCAATTTGCAGTTTCCAATTCAAATGCCCACCATCAAATGCATCTTTTGGATATGTAAGGAAGAGTGTAGTACCTGGGGTCACTTTTTGACAGACACAGGGAGAACATGCAAACTCCACACTGGAAATGCCTGGGCTGTGATTAGAACGCAGGACTCTGCAGCTGCAGCAAATTTCTCACCATGCTGCCCAGCTATACTGAAATGAGTTTGAAACTGTCCTGAAAATGGAAAACCTGTATGATTCTAAGGTATGCTGTATTATTTTTGTTACTTAAAAAATATCATGAAGGGGTGATATAGTCTTATTTGTAGGATCTACAATGCAATGGATAGATAGACAGAAGCAAACAAGGAATCTTTTTCACCATGCGACCAGTAGTGTTACTAAAATAATTGCTTTCGTGCTGTATTTCACAGAATTAAAATATTCTATATAAAAATATTTTTATGCACTGTGTTTGCAATCCATATGGGCACATAAATGTGTGTCTTACATAAAAATTGTGACATTAGTTCAGTAAATAACCACATAGTACTGGTTATGTGCTGCATAACAAGAGAAGCAGTAAAGTCTTTGCTTTTAAAACATATCTAAGCATATCTAAATAAACCATTGTGCCTTTGCATTGCATTACTATTTGGAAATAAAATATAATGCGCATGGCAGCATACTGTATTCTTTAATAAAAGATTGATATGTCATTTGATGAACCATTATTACACTCTTTTAACCTATTACCAAATTTTGAGCAGTGAACCAAAAATATTTAACCATATAACTACAGACTACATCAACATCTGTATGGACATTGTAGTTCCAGTAAGAACAGTACTCTGCTATGCTAACAACAAGCCATGGATTACAAGTGACATCAAGAGCCTTTTGAACCAAAAGAAAACAGCATTTAAAGGCGGTGATCAGCATGAGCTCAAGCGCATGCAGAAGGAACTCCAAGTCCAGCTCAGGGAGGCGAAGGAGCAGTACAGGAGAAAGCTGCAGCAGAAGTTGTAGAATAACAGCATGAAGGAAGTGTGGGATAGGATGAAGATCATCACTGGCTACAGCTCGAAGCAGGGTGCCACCATCGAGAAAGATGTGTAGAGAAAAAATCTGATGAACAACTTCTTTAACAGGTTTGACCACCCTAACCCACTCTCACCTTGGAGTATTGCACCCTCCATCCATCCTTCTGGTGATACCAGCATAGGAGAGACATCCCCACCCACAATTAAAGCAGCCCAGGTAAGCAGAGAGCTGTGGAGACTTTGTGCCAGCAAAGCAGCGGGTCCAGATGGAGTATCACCATGACTGCTGAAGGCCTGTGCGTTGGAGCTGGGGAGTCCTCTACAGCGCATCTTCAACCTGAGCCTAAAACAGGGGAGAGTCCCGAGGCTTTGGAAAACATTTTGCATCACCCCAGTCCCAAAGGTATCACGTCCTGGTGAGCTGAATGACTTCCGGCCTGTCGCTCTGATGTTCCATGTGATGAAGACCATGGAGCGGCTGCTGTTTCACCACCTGAGGCCACAGGTCCACCACACCCTCGACCCTCTGCATTTTGCATACCAGGAGAAGGTGGGAGCAGAGGATGCCATCATCTATATGCTACACCGATCCCTCTCCCACTTGGACAGAAGCAATATTGCAGTAAGAATTGTGTTTCTGAACTTCTCTAGCGCTTGCAACACCATCCAACCTCTGCTCCTTAGGGACAAGCTGACAGAGATGGAAGTAGGTTCATACCTGGTGGCATGGATCGTGGACTATCTTACAGACAGACCTCAGTATGTGTGTCTCGGGAACTGCAGATCTGACATTGTGGTCAGCAACACAGGAGCGCTGCAGGGGACTGTACTTTCTCCGGACATGTTCAGCCTATATACATGGGACTTCCAATACAACTCGGAGTCCAGCCACATGCAAAAGTTCGCAGACGACACTGCTATCATGGGCTGCATCAGGAGTGGACAGGAGGAGGAGTATAGAAACCTAATCAAGGTCTTTGTTAAATGGTGCGACTCAAACCACCTACACCTGAACACCAGCAAAACCAAGGAGTTGGTGGTGGATTTTAGGAGGCCCAGGCCCCTCCCGGACCCTGTGATATCAGAGGTGACTGTGTGCAGAGGGTACAAACCTATAAAATACCTGGGAGTGCAGCTAGATGATAAATTGGACTGGACTGCCAATACTGATGCTCTGTGCAAGAGAGGACGGAGCCGACAATACTTCCTTAGAAGTCTAATGTCCTTCAAAATCTGCAATAAGATGCTGCAGATGTTCTATCAGACGGTTGCAGCAAGCGCTCTCTTCTATGCGGTGGTGTGCTGGGGAGGCAGCATAAAGAAGAGGGACACCTCACTCCTGGACAAACTGGTGAGAAAGGCAGGCACTATTGTAGACACAGAGCTGGACAGTTTGACATCTGTGGCAGAGCGACGGGCACTGAGCAGGCTCCTGTCAATCATGAAGAATCCACTGAACAGTATCATCACCAGACAGAGGAGCAGCTTCAGCGACAGACTGCTGTCACTGTCCTGCTCCACTGACAGACTGAGGAGATTATTCCTCCCCCACACTATGCGACTCTTCAATTCCACCCAGGGGGGTAAACGTTAACACTACACAAGATTATAGACTAGATTATACCTTCCTCACACTCTCCACCTTGCATTTTTTAACTTGCACTATGCTTTTATTGCTCTTTAATTAATATTGTTTTTATCAGTATGCTGCTGCTGGAGTATGTGAATTTCCCCTTGGGGATTAATAAAGTTTCTATCTATCTATCTATCTATCTATCTATCTATCTATCTATCTATCTATCTATCTATCTATCTATCTTTTTTAATCCTTTGTTTGCCATATACAATTTTTTTTGTATTAGGAATTTGTCTTTTTTCTCATACCCTAAGTTACTCTCCAGAGGCACACACAGTTTTTTGGGGGGTCTGAGCACAGGGTCAGCTATTTGTACAGCATCCTTGGAGCAATTGCTGGTTAAGGGCCTTGCTCATGGGTCTAATGCAGTAACAATCCTTCTGTCACTGCCAAGATTCGAACCAGATCCTTATTAGCCCAGATCCTTTAGCCAGAGAGCCGCCCAATAATGATAAGCAATAGCTTGAATCAAAAATGTGTCTTATCTACTCTCCTGATCATCAGTTCACACTTGACTTTTTTACTGAATGAGAGGCTGTCATGATGTGCCTGTTTATTGTATTTTACTAGCAATGATTGATCGTGTTACTCTTTGTTACTTATTTGGAGAGTTCTTTAAGAGGAAACTTACCCTGCTTAATCTTGAAGCCTTCTGGTGTTTGCTTAGTGCTTTGTAGGCTTTGCACTTCATTCTCACCAGTTCTAAGCAACTTGATTATTGTAACCATGAAACCTTCTTCTTAAACAAGAGTATATATCGCTGGTAATTTTCTTTAAGTAGTTGCTGAGCTGGCAGAAATTTGGACACAAATAGGAACCATAACCTCAGAACAAGCTGGGATCAGTCAATCCAGAGAAATGTCCTATTTGGACAAATGCAGAAATTGTAGTCAGGAGATGTAGATAGCGAACTCATAATTATTAAAGTCATATCTAAATTAATTCACAAGTAAAGTTCTAAAAAGAACACTGTAGTCATTCATTATTAAATAAAATGTCATCAGACATCCTATCAATTGACACATTCACCTTTGTACCGCAGAAACAGGAGTTTCTAAATGCAGGCCTCAATGAAGCACAATATCTTCAACAAGTCGACAAAAAAGAATGCAAAGAATAAACAAAAATGCATTTTAAGAAATTAAACATAAATATATACTACAAAATGTAATTGTTATGATTACCTTACAATGGGAAGGCTGAAACTAAGTAAAAATACACTCAAAAAAGCTACAAGAAAAGTCTTTAATTGATCAACAAGCTAAATTTAACTAGAAAGTAACCAAAGGAACCAGGAAGCTGATTCAAATAATAGCAATAATTACCTCATAAAAAGACATAATAAATAAAATAATATTAAACTGAGAAAATAATTAAGTAGAAATTAACAGAAAAAATAAACAATCAGAAACTAGGAGAAACAAAACAAAGAGGTGTTCACGTCACAGTAGACCTAACCTGGTCCAAACACACCAACACCTTGCTGAAGAAGGCACAAAAATGTTTTTACCACTTCAGACGCATCAGGGATTTCAGGCTGCCCTCCCAATTACTATAGAAATTCTAAAATTCATTTAAGTTGTTACCTTTTTTTCAGTTTCTGTGAAAAAGAAGTTTTACTGGCAAAGCATTGTGTAAATATCTGATCACCACAATATTCCACCACATAAGAATTTGTTGTACCATCATGACTAAATTAGCCTTTTTTTTAGTCCGTAGTAATGTTTGAAATTAGTTGTCATATGCTGGGGAAATGTCCAGACTATTTTCCATTTGCAGCAAAGCAAGTGATTTCATGTATATGAAACTCAGTTCTCCCCTTTGCTATGTAATATGCCAAGTTCATTTTAACTGAAAGTTAATTTCTTTTTGCATCACCATTCGATCTTTTTTGTGTCTGGAAATCTTTACCACCATATATTCTTTAGCACGTTTGCTTTCAGCCAACACACTGTTACCTGCAGCCTGTCGCATGCGATTTGCTGTCGAGAGTGTGAACTGCGTAATCTTGCACAAAATCAGTTTTACCGGCTAAACTAGACTAGCTGCAGCAGCACTTGCACATTATCGCATATTCCTCCAGACTGTATAAAAGCCAGTTAAATCCCGATAGCCAACTAGTCATTAAGTTTCACTTTTCCACCCTGTTCCTACCTTTTGACTCGGAATGAGCGCTACGCCTTCCAGTCGCGGTGGATGTGCCGTTGGCTGAACTTTCGCTGAATTTTTGATTTCCTTTGCACACTAGACTAAAAAAGGTTTTCTGCTTGGACTGATGCTTAAGTTTCTACGCAGCCGTTTTTTGTGACCACACACACGAACAAACGTTAGACGTGAATGGAAGTTTGTAATGCAGTACCATCATTTAGAAGAATGACCAGGGCAGAAAAAAAACCGCCCAAATATGGCAAGTGAAAATGTGAACGTGTTGTCGCTAGTGGCACATTTTTTTATTCGTTTAGTTTGCCTGTAAAAGTAGCTCCGTTGAATGTGCTACTGTTTTAATTGCTAGTGCATTGTAGTGGACTGGACGATGACTCAAATTATTCCTCACTACAAACCGAAAGTCATGTCATTATGCCTAGCCTAGCAAACACTGTGCTCATATACCGGTATCACATGACATAACGCTGAAGTGACATTCAACTTACCGGGATGACGCCAAGTCTTCCTCCTCCATAGAACCTATAACGGTATGTTTGCCGTTCAAATGTTAGTGCATCTCCGATGTGTTCTTGTGCCATACGAAGTCAGACCTATACATTTTGCAGCTCGCGATGTTTTTTTTTTCTGCTTTCCGAGTTAAGTCTTAGGTAGCCTTCTTTGCTGCCACTTGCTTACCATTCATCTTTTTTCAAGTGCGTTCACAGCTGAGAGAAGTAGTGACACAATTGCACGCCGAAACGTTTTAAGCCAAATAACGTAATCAACTAATCGATGAAAGTGATCGTTGGCAACGTTTTTAATAATCGATTATTGACGATAATGCCGTTTCAGCTCTACATACTTGTAATTCTATTAAAGATTTTTGCCATTAGAAAATCACATATTATTTTTATTGTCCTTTTATATTCTTCTTAAAGGCACAATCATTGGAGCCAACTAAGCATTACAGATTGTACTGTGTGTATAATTTATATGTGGAAAAAATTGATTTGATTAGACTACTTTACCAAAATCCAAACATCAAACCTAAACCTAAGCTAAAATTCAAAAGCTTAACATCTCAAAAGGACAAGAAATGGAGCAATAATCTACCCTAAAAGAATCTCAACATCAAGAAAGAAGCAGACGAACATAGCAACTAAGGTTGCTAATGCCACAGCAAATAGTTAGTGGAAGCCTGTTGTCTTAAATAGCTTCTAGGGTAATTGCAGCACATGAGAGTGGCCATTTTCTGCAGGCCCCTATATCTGGAAACACAAGGGATTGAAGAAAAAATAAAAAAATATAAAATAAAATGTGAAAAAGAAAAAGGAAACAAAATGATGAATGTAGGGAAAAACAAAAACAGTGGAGGAGGTATGGTACTGCAGTGAACTTAACAAGAATAAACTCATCTATAACAACATGTACCACTAGTTCAGATGTCTTCATCTTTAATCTCCCACACAAAGAATTTTTGTTACTTCATCATTGTGTAGACCCATGTTATCTGGTGTATGCCATAATGAGAAGATCACATTGTTAAGCTTTCATATTATTAGTGAATACTGATTCATTTAAGATGAGGCTCTTTTTTATATTTTACAATATGAATTTCTATTACAGAAACATCTAGGCAATTCTCCATAAGATACAAGAATAAATCCCTCTAATTTTAATTTAAGGACCTTAAGGTTTTTGATTGTCAGACATCTATAAGTTGTTACTAAAGACTTGGCCATGTAGTCAGTTCAGTCGGTGGGAGTTGTATTAGACTTTAACAGACCAAGAGAAAGATGAGAACCAGGAAAATGCTTAGAACGATCAATAGCCATGTGTTATTGTCAGTTAAAGGGGAGAATTAGAGGACCCTAATTAGAATGCTACCAAGGTGAGTGTCTTTGGAGTGCTACTGGTTGTTTTCCATTAAACACATACTAAATCCTGAAAACACAGCACACAGTTCTCTCTTCTTCTTTTTTTCAATTTGTCTTGGAATGTCTGAGGACTAAATAGAAAAACGTTCATGTCAGCTTGCTACATTGAACAGCAATATGGAAATCTGTGTTTAAAGATAGATTGTTTAATCTTTTTTTAATTTAATTTTGATCCCTTGTGAAGAATGAATTGCTTTTTAACATTACGTAAATTTACATTTTTAGTTCTTTTAATTTATATTTGTAATTTTAAGAGAATTGTCTTGAATAATAGCTAAAGTCTGCTGCCCTGTCCAGGGCTTGTTCTCGCTTTGCATCTGATGTTGCTGCGATAGACTCTGGGGCCCCACAACTATGAACTGGTTTGTGTGAGTTTGATAATATTTTGTTATATTTCATGACTCTTTAAAATGTGTTCATTGGAGAAAGAAAGGAAAAAGAATAGGTCTTGATCAAACTTTTACAGGGTTACTCTGAAGAAAAATGTTAATTTTCCTAATGCATACTGTCCTAATAAAAATTAAGAATGGCCTTGTTTAAAATTAAATATCCAAAAAATGGAAATCAGTCTTTTCTTTCCTTGCTGACAACATTACAAAACCTTTCTTCCTGTTTCAGGTTAGTTTTAAACTCTAGGGATCCGTAAGAAGTACAGTAGAAGAGTCATTTGAGTGAGGAAGAAAGAATATAATACACTTGAATTGAATACTTTTGTAGCAAATATTGCATCTGCTGACTTTAGTGATGTTTTTTCTAGTTCAGTGGTTTTATGATGTTGTTTTCAAAACTGTAGCCTTTTTTCCTACTTTGTTTGATGGTCATTTTTCCCTCACAAGATGAAGCAGCTGTACACACAAGATACCCAATATCCAATCATGTGTCTTTAACAGGGTCACAATGAAAGCGCCTTTGTGTCAGTGTGGATCAGAGCTGTTTTGCTTTTGAATTACCAGTTTTACTAGATGCCTTATGAAAACATATTAAAAAATAAAATGAAGAAAGGGTTCACTGCTCAAAACTGCATCAAGTACAGATTTTCTCTTCGTCACTTTTACAAGGTTGCTAATACTGACTACTGACTGTTCTGAGTAAGGTGGTATTATTGGACATTTTGTGCATTTTCAAAACATGTTCCTTTTTACTTTTTTATAGTATTAAAATTCTCCTGAGCATATATTTAAAACAGGTTACTTTAATGAATGGTGTAAAACTCCAAATGCTGCACCAACTTCCTAGTATGCTTTTTGTGGCTTTTCCTTTTGAGCTATTAATATGCGTCAAGCCAAGATTTAAAGCAAAAAGGTTGGGGCTGCAGAATACTCTTCTGTATATTAAAAGGTGCCAATCAAAAAAGTGCTTTTGTTGGATGTTCATATTTTACCTCTACGTTTAACTTGACGTTTTATGTATTAGATTATTTTCCGGCTATTACTCACAGATATTCTAATTTTTTATTGACTGAACAAAATATGCAGCTATGAATTATGTGATAACCTCCCTGCAATAATAGATTAAAATCAAAAGTATTTATTGGGTTGCAGTAGTTTATGTTTACAATGTAAAAATATATCATTCTTGCATTTTTCTTTTTGTAATGGAGTGCTCTTATTTTTGCTTTTCCTGATACAGTTTATGACAGGGCTTTCCAACCTTAAGGGTTCCTCTGTGACTGCTGGTTTCCTTTATTGTAAATCAGTACCTGCCTTTTGTTTGATATAATTAAAGTAGTAGTTCTCCTCTTTCTAAAACACATTTTCTCAGTTAAGAATGTGTTTTATATTGTACATGTATTTTATTTGATATTTATTTTTTACATCGTATTTTATATTGATTACCACCTTAAATTACTTTAAAATTAAGAAAAAACTACAGTATGAAACAGTGCAGTATAGCAATGTGGACTCCAGTAATGATGAAGTAAATTGACAAAATAATTCAAATGCAGCCTAAATGAGGGAATTTCAACTAGACTTGATGGTTTTTTTAGAAGAATTAAGTGGATAGGACTGACCAGCTTTGTTTGGCTGAATGGCCTGTTCTCATCTAGATTGTTCTAATGTTGTAAATTGCAGAGAAATATTCAGACTCTGGTAAAAGTGTGAAAGTGTCCCAGCATTAATGCAGAAACAAGAAACAGTGTATAAAGCATTCAGCAAAAGTTTGTGTGGATTTAATGTTCTGAAATGCTATTAATTGTAAGAATTGCATTGCAATGAATTAAATGCAGAATATGAAAAAAGTTTAGTCAATACTATTTGTATGCATTTCTATTCGATATTATATCAAAATAAATCAAATTACTATTGCCATCCCACTCCTACTTAATACAGAGTGCTATCTAAACAATCTCACAACATGAAGACCTTTGAAAGGCTCACCCTGGACTATAAGAATCCTCTTGTGGTAGACCACCTGGACCTGGATATATAAGGTGGAATATGCAATTATATATCTGCTCCATGAGGATTATTGTTACCGGGATAATGATGGCAGTATTGTGAGGATGATGTTTTTTTTTCTGATATCTCCAGTGCCTGCAATGCCATCCCTGTTAAGGGGTAAGCTCAGAGATATGCAGGTGGATGACCCTATGGTGTCCTGGATAATGGCCTCTCTGTTGGTCAGGAGCTAGTTTGGGTGATTCAGACACTGTCTTATACGGATGTGAGAAACACTGGAAAACCACAAAGAACAGCCCTGTCTCCTTTTCTCTTTACTCTGTACACCTCAGATTATAAATGTTAAGGCCTGGTCATGTCACTTGCATAACATTCTCAGACGACTCTGCATTTGGGGTGTATTGGTAAGGGGATGAGACAGAGAATAGTGTAGTCAGATGGAGAACTTTGTTTATTGGTGCAGAAAGAGTGATCTGCAACTAAACATCAGCAAAACAAAGGAACTGGTTATTGACTTTCCCTGCACTAGAGAGTCTCTATGCTCTATGTCCATTCACTGTTTAGGGAATGGATACAGAGGTGGATATAGAGGGCAGAGCAGGCGACAATTTCTTAAAAGACTGTGTTTCTTTAATATGGAAAGTGACATCTTCTATCACTCTGTGATTTTCTGCAGTGTGGTGTGCTGGGCTGGTAACATCACTTCAGGAGAGGCCAACTAAATCCCCAAGCTAATTGAAAGGGTAGCCTTGGTTATGGGAAACAGTCCAGACCCCCTTGAGTTAGCAAAAAAAGGGAGAGTTAAAACAAAACTGAGTGCCATTATGAACAATGCTCTACGTCTTCTCTCTGATAAACTAACACTGAGTACTTTTAGCCAATGAATTATTCAGCAGAAGTGTGTCAGGAAATGCTACTGGGGCTCCTTTATTCAAACAGCAGTATCCCTGCATAATGCCTTACTGTGACTGCATTTCTAAAAAAAAAAAAAAAGAAAGACGTTGGCTATGTTTCATTCTGCAATTGAGCTGGTGCCCCACCAAGGTCAGAAATGGATATTCCCCTGCTAGGTGTAACTGAAAGATAATATTCCAAATGTTTCCATGGGTCTAAGGGTGCACTGTTTCAGATAAACTGGTAAAATGTGGACATGCTATCTAAATCTTCTTTATCACTAGATAATACAATCATTGGATATTTAAAGAATTAGGAAAGTTGAGCAGGTTTATTTTAAGGACGTTTTCAACTGTTTCTAGACTGTATTTACAATGTAATTGTTTAAATATATTTTCAGTCTGAAGCTTTAAAAGTTTGGATGCCAGGTCACTTTTCTGGGTGATATGTACATGGTGTAGGGTAAGGATGACTGGAATAAATAGTAATCGTGCAGTACTGCCAACTGACAATAACATCTCAGCTTTCAAGTGCTTCTTACATTGATACCATATTTTGCATGAATGTTGCTGCCCCAATACAGGTAAATTGGCATCACTTAGTAAATGCACAAGCCCAGGGTAAAGCATATAGAGAAGAGTTTGGACAGGGTTATCATTATATGATAAGTACATATATTTGTGCCCCAGTAATAAAATTTCAAATTGGGTAGTTTTATCACTCACTATACTTTAGTCTTTACAGGACCAACTTTTTTATTAGTGGCCTCTTTGTCTTCCAAATTAACAAACACAACAATTGTGTCAATTTTTATAAAAAAAATATGAGGGTCATTGTATATCAAATCAACCAATGGCCCATGCACTTCTGACTCAAAAAAAAAAACAAATTCTGGAAAAATTACCAGGTGTATACATGTTAGTAAGGAGACAAACTGTAAAAGTTTTTTGATGTAAGATAAGTTCTTTCCAAGATACAGCTAGTTTGCCAAGGAGAGCGGGGTATCAATTTAATCCGGACTCATTTTTTTCGTGAAATTTCACAAGTCAATAGCTCAAGAACTAAACCACTGAGCAGGCTTAGACTGTACACGCTGGTACACGCTTTACCCCTTGAAATTGACCAAAATTGAATTAGAATTTTTGACCTAGCAATGTTTAAGCCTCAGAAACACATATTTTTAACCAACACAGACTTTTGATTTTTTTTTTCTCAGCAGAAAAAGCAATAAACAGGTTTGAACAGCAGACCTCTCAAATCCAAAAAATCATTTTGGATTTAATTTTTAGAGCACTCTAACGATATGTAAGGATTTGCAGAGATTTAAAAAAAATATTTTTCATTTATTCTACATTGTCCCTTCTTTCTCAAAACACAAACCTTACTTTTATTATGTAAATCTTATATATTTATTTTCCACCTTAAACATAAGCTGAATGTGCCATGTGTCAATAATGATAATCATTAAGTTTTCAATCAGTAAGTTATCAAAAATATCAAACTTTTTATCATATCAGGTTCATATGAACTTTTTTCATATTGCTGACCAGAGAATGCAATTCTGCATGGCCAAAAGAATACCTAGTACTCGAGAATACCACTGTTACATCCCTACAGAAGATAGTAAACTCAAAGTCAGCCAGGGGTCTGGTGAAGATAGTCACCACTGAAGTAGCAGCTGAGATCCTGTCCTCTCACGATCACAATCCTGATGTCCTATTGGAGGCTATGTTGGGTACATGTATGATGGAAAATGTTGGATTGGTGTGATTCGTGACAAGAGTAAAGTGGAATCAGACATCCTGATATGTTTCTTGCATTCAAACTATCCTGTACAGTCTTTCCATTGGTTGAGAGCCATTACAGTGTGTCATTGCACTTCTTAATGCACTTACAATGGGCAGTGGGAGGCAGTACCATCTTGATCTCAAAAACAAAGATGCCCTGCACTCTGCACTTTGATTGAAACAGAAATGAAATGGTTCACATTCCTGCTGCTGCAATACCACGATGTTAACATTTAATTATAACTAGTGTTGTATTTAATGATAAATCAAGCAGGTGTACTTCATGTGTTGTGCTTAATGTGCCTTTGGTGATTTATTTTTCCATTAATCCTGTACCCACGTTAGTGATGAAAAACTTGATGATTATCATCACTGACAAATGGTGAATTAAACCCATGTTTAGAATAGAAAGTAAAAATTAAAGATTTGCTTAAGAAAAGTAAGACAAATTTTTAAGAAAGAAGGGAACCAGGAATACAGAAAATATAATTTTTAAAATATCTGGACATTTCCACAGTGCATTAAGCTGGTCTTAAAATTACATCCAAAATGATTTGTTTCACAATTGAGTGGTGAGCTGGTCAAACCCTGATGTGGTTTACTGTTTTTTATAATCTTTTGAGAAGCCATGTGTAGGTATTTAAACATGGAAAAAATTTCAGCAGGCTGTATCAGTTAGAATCATACTTTGAAAGCCTAAACATGGCAAAGCCAAAGACACAAAATATTTTTTTTCCATTTTTGAAGGTCTGCACTTACCAAGTGGTGTCATCTGGATCAAACATTTGGATTTTGTTGTGTACTATACCTATTAATGTACCAGTATCCATAATTTAAGCCTGCTAGGTTGGTTAGTTCTTGAGATATGGTCTTGTGAAATTGATGAAAAAATAAAGCTGTGTCAAATTTGACACCCCTCTCCTCTCACAGAATTGGCTGTGTCTTGGAAAGTATTGATCTTACATCAAAATAATTTTACAGGGTGTCTCTTGGATAACCCGGGTACAGCTGATATTTTTTTTTAGAATTTTTTGAGACCGAAGTGCATGATGTTTCTGTAAAATTGTTTGATTTGACATGGAATTATCCATGATTTATTTTTGTATATACAGTACATGTAGGGATGGTCTGAAAAGCATATAGAAACGTTAAGAGGATATTCTTTTTAATAATATTAATTTTGCCAGTGTGGTACATGGCCGGCCGTTCATCCCGGCCAGTACCACCAGGCCGTCAGATTGAGCCCTCCTTGCAGCCTAGAGGTGCCCCGAATGCCAGCAGGGAATTATGGACAATGGACTTAATGCACAGCCCTGCTGGATACCATGGGGGCCAACAGGAGTCGCTGCAGGGAGGCCCAGAGACTATTTGCCGTACTCACAGGAAGTACGTCATAGTCACGTGGACAATGGGAACGATGTGCTTCCTTGCATGAAGAAAAGAAGGATTTTTATCTGACCCGGAAGTGTTCCAGGTCACATGGACAGAGAGGGTGAAACGCTTCCGGGTCAAGGACTATAAAGGACTGTGGGAAATCCCAGACGGACGAGCTGAGTTGGGAGGCAGGGTGGCTAAGCGTCTGGGAGAGGAGGATTGGTTTATTTGTGATTTGGTTTATGGTTATTGGAGAATTGTGGAGAGGAGCGTGCTTTGTGCACTTATTATTATAATAAATAATAATTATTTGGACCTTTACCTGGTGTCTGACGAGTGGTCTGAGGGTACAGGGGTGCGAGAAAATCCTAATCTGTCACACCAGTTAATATAAAACATGAGATGTTGTCTAAGAAATGCTTTCTTCAGTGCTTTCCATCAAATTGACAAAAATTAATTTCCATAGATCCTGAAGTTTTTTGTGATTTTAACTACTGTGTATTTAAAAGGTTATGAGATAATAAGAGGAAAGAGATCCAGTTTAATATCAGTTGTGCAGGACAATCCTTACTAAAGTTAATTCTGAAGCCAAAGATGCAAAAGATTTCTTTTAAGATTCAATGCATCTGCCAGTGTTGAGTGTGAATCAGTAAATTGGAGCACAAAAAACATCATTAGAATAAATAGATAGTTTTTGTTTATGTGTTCAGATCCTTACCTTATAACCCCCATAATCTCTGACTGTTTGCAGAGGTGGGTAGTCAGGGGTTCAATAGCTGGAAAAAACACTTTCCTTTTTG